>NW_027494121.1:0-324916 GCF_021521415.1 Bidens hawaiensis | reverse complement strand
TTGCCATTTTTACCTATTAACGTACCCCGTGACTTCCCCTGAACTCCCTCGTGCGGACAAGTCTGTTATTATGTTCCGGACCATAATAACTCACTTTTCCATCCAAGTTCATCCAGATCTCGTCACTATAATTTATTAGTTGATATTCAGATCCTATAATACTTGAGCTACTGGTTATATTTTAGGTATCTTTTAAAGACATCCTAATTCTTTTATAACCAATGGCTCTGATACCAACTTCTGTAACACCCCGTAACCGCAGCGGAAACGTAAACGGGATGCAACAGACACCTCTGATATCAACCACATTGTTTATAAAGAAAACTGAATACATTAATATACTTCAAATTACATTATCTTGTATTCCATTACCGTCTAGGTGATACACACATCATACAATACGATACATAATTCTATCTGTTATAATGTATTCTAACATCCCCCACGCAAATCTTACACACATCAAGCACTTAGCACGTAAGCAATCACTTCATCTTAATTGTACCTGAAAAGCATGTGAGAAAACGGGTCAACTACGAATAGTTGGTGAGTTTCACAGTTCGAGTAAACCATGATAAATCATTATCAAAATATAATATTATCTGGGGACACTGTTAACCCAGTACTGTACTCATTCTAGGGGCAACGTTAACCCAGAAACACTTCCAAAGACATCTGGGGACACAGTTAACCCAGTAACACTTCCAAAGACATCTGGGGACACAGTTAACCTAGTAACACTTCCAAAGACATCTGGGGACACTGTTAACCCAGTACTGTACCCATTCCGTACGATTCCCGTACAATCAAATATTTATAAATACACGCAAATCCATGCGTTCAGTATGTACATAAACATCTCAGTAAAAAACATGCTTCCGCCCCGAGAAAATATTCGAAAACGGTTCAGAAAAAAGGGGTTCGTGAAACTCACCTTAGCACATGCAAGCAGGTAACAACAATCATTATCAGTTAACACGTCCAATCTGTAATATGATCTCTACGATCGTTACTA
This sequence comes from Bidens hawaiensis, assembly GCF_021521415.1. Classification (NCBI taxonomy): domain Eukaryota; kingdom Viridiplantae; phylum Streptophyta; class Magnoliopsida; order Asterales; family Asteraceae; genus Bidens; species Bidens hawaiensis. The sequence continues at coordinate 323,901 of NW_027494121.1, read as the reverse complement.
TACACTCATTATTAATATAACTTTAACCAAGTTAACCGGTACATCTGGGGACACGGTTAACCCAGCACTGTACCCGTTCTGGGGGCAATGTTAACCCAAAAACACTTCTCCGGACTCAGATTGTGATGTCGTTTAGAGTTCCATGGTCACAACTACTATTAGTCGTTTTTCTCGTTTTGCGTGCCTAGCACGGTTATCCGTTTTTACGTTTCAAAAATGAGTTTTGTCACTCACGACCCGAAAGTAGTGGTGGACTGATAATTTAATTAAAGTTGTGAGATTTGAGCACGGTTTAGACGCCCCGATTGGCCGCGGGTCCCGTTTCCGTCTTTGACGTACCGGAAACTGTTAAAATAGGTTAAAATTACTCAAATCATCCGAATTATGTTCGGATGATTTATTTTTACTTGTTTAACTCAATTATATGAAAATAGTTCATTTTTAGGGTTTTTATACACCAGTCAGCTCGCTTAAGCGAACTTCACCGGTTTACGCGTTTTAACTTTAGTTTGATAATTAGCACAAATAATTATCCGTTTAATCTCGGATCTTGAAATTTTGCACAAATCACTTTTTAACAGTGGGGAATTTTATAAAAATATTTCCAGAATTAATTCTTATATTTAAAATTTATTTATCTATTTTTAAACACCATTTAAACACTAAATATGTCGTAAATACCAAACGATCTTAGAAAAATCCCAAATTTCTCCTGGATGTCCCCTACCATCCACATAGTCCCCTGTAATTTTTCCAGAATCAAAATCTTCTTTTACATGCCATTTATCCAAAAATTACCAAATATTCATCCTTTATCCAAAAATTACCAAAAATTCATAGAACTCTTATTTTCATGTGTAGAATATACCTGTAAAATTTCATGACCTAACTCTAAACCATCAACAATCTGTCTCAAAACACATACACCGAACATAAACCAAATATACCTTTCGTTTTCCGCCACTACAAGCTACAAACTCGTCTTTCCGCCTTATCTACCACTAAAAACAGAGCCTACAAACAACATACCACAATACCAAGCAAGTTACACTCACGATCAAGCCATTTCTTTCATGGTTTCGGTTATGATTCCAAAAACAAAGATTTAACCGTAAAAATTCGTTTTTGATTCGTTTAACTCCTTTCTTGGACCAAGATCCCTTGTATAACCCGTATACATCACTTGATCATGCAAGAATCGGTTTTCATCTTTGAAACCTCATTTTCTTGCAAACAAACTCAAGAAACGAAGATGGAAACGTATATAACTCGATTATTTACCTTGTTTTCTTGCTAGAACTCTTGGTTTTTGAATCATACTTTGGAGAGGATTGATGGATGTTGCAAGAGTTTGATGGAAAAAAGAAATGAATGGGGTTTGTGGGATGGATGGTCCGATCGGCTTGGTTAGGGGGTGGGGTGGGACCCACCTCTCCATTCTAGGCCACACATTCAGATTTCCGTAATCTGGATAATGTTTTGGATAATCTGGTTCAGTTCGTTTTTCGGTTAAATGTTTAACTCGGCTTAAAACGAAGCTAAAACGGTCGTTTTTCGGCTTAAAAATGAAATTTATATAAAACCGATTTAAAAACTTTAAAAAAAACTTAAACCATGACATTTATTAACTTAAAACATCATATCATTAATTATCGCGCATCTTTTTCGGCTTGATCGATCATCTCTTGCTCGGTTTCGTATTAAAGGTTTCGTTTAACGCACCGACGTACTATTAAATCGAAATCCTTTTTCTGTGCTTTAATCCACTTATCCCGAAGCTTTAATACTTCGTAACATCACTAAATATCATATATCTCGTCTATAATTGAACCCTCGATTCGTTCGGGTTTCAATAACTATCGATCGATTAATCGCATATTCAATACGATGAATTATATAGTCACGTACAATCAGTACAGTGAACCATGTATTCTCGTATAATTACCATGGTAACTCATGTACCCGACATAAAATATGACGTAACTATCGTCTACCGGTTAGGGTATCCATGGTTTCGTCGGAATCGTTACAGTTCTTACCCTAAATAGCAAGTCGTTAACCTTCTTGTCAACACTTAATCGTGTGGGTTACGACAGTGGTATTGTGATCAATATATATGGGACCGACATGTATGGAGTTCAAAAATACTGTATGGATTTCTTTTGCATTCAGAAAGGAATTCATCGAAAATACAGTGCTCCATATTTACCTCAACAGAATGGTGTTGCAGAAAGAAAGAACCGAACACTATTGAAGCGGCATGAACAATGCTCGCTGATTCTAAGCTTCTTGTTTAATTCTAGAATGAGGCTGTGAATATCGATTGTTACACGCTTAATTGTGTTTTATCTGTGACGAAGCTACAAAAGACAGGCTAAGAGCTTTTGAACAAGAGAAAGCCTAATTTAAAGTATTTGGAACCATTTGGGTGTCCTTGTACTATGCTGAAGAAAGATACAGGAAAATTCAAAGAAAAAACGATTGAAAGTTATTTCATAGGTTATGCATCACCTAAGAAACGAGTATTTAATTTTACTTCAGGTTGTTTCGAGGAGTGGTATCATGTCGATTGTCAACGATACACCACACCTCCTGCTGGAAAAGGACTTGATTGGATGTTCTACTATGAATGTGTATTTAACTCATTTACTCAAATAGTTGATCAACCTGATGAGGACTTTGTACGTGCTTATTTAGAAGCTCAATTTCTACCTTCAAGGTCTTCTGGTACTAATTATGATGATTCTCCACAAGATGATCTTCCTGATACATCTGATGTGATCTCTATCTCGTCAGATGATGGTCATTTTGTTGATTCCTCTTCAGCTCCATTTCCTAAAACACATGAGATTGGTTAATTTTCTTCGGATTCATACTTATCATCCAAAAGACAACATCATTGGAGATCTTGATGTCGGTGCGCAAACACGTCATCAGATTGCTACAACAAATGATGCTAATATATTGTGTGCATATGCCGATATGCACACATCGGGAATCATGAATCTCGCGAACTACACTTGATTTTTATCTCAAATGGAACCTACGAGCGTTCGTATGACGCTTGAAGATCCGTCGTGGGTAGAAGCGATGCAAGAAGAGTTGCAACAGTTTCATCGACTGGGTGTTTGGAATCTCATTGAAAAGCCCGTTGGAGTTAAGAAAGCAATTCCAACAATATGGGTATTTAAGTGCAAGAAAGATGATCGGGGGGTTATTGTAAGAAACAAAGCACGATCGGGGGGTTATTGTAAGAAGGCATAGATTACACGGAAGTATATGCTCCAGTTGCTCGATTGGAGGCTATACGAATATTTTTGGCCTATGCAGCTTTCAAAAACATAAGGTTTATCAAATGGATTTCAAGAGTGTGTTTCTCAATGGGGAACTTCATGAAGCGGTGTTTGTGTTGCAGCCTCCTGGTTTTGAAGATCCACATTATCCTGACCATGTTTATCGATTAAACAAGGGCCTTTATGGTCTACACCAAGCCCCGAGAGCTTGGTACGGCACACTTGCTGACCATCTTACTGATAATGGCTTCAAACGAGGAACTGTGGACTGTACTCTCTTTTACAAGAAAATTGGTGATGATCTGCTCCTTGTCCAAATATATGTCGATGACATCATATTTGGTTCAACATATGACAAGCTATGTAAAGAATTTGAAAATTCAATGCAAACGAAATTTGAAATGAGCTCGATGGAGGAGATGAATTTCTTCTTAGGGTTGCAGGTTCATCAGTCTGACACGGGAATTTTTATTTTTATCAGACAATGAGAGAACCTTCCAAGATCTAGCCACTAACCTGATGCATCAATTACAATAAACCCGAGATCTATACTTTAAATATATAATTTATTGATAAATAGGATGAATACACTATTGTGTAATAATAAGTTATGGAGAGAATAACTTAGATCTACATCTCTCACTCTTTTTAGCTCTCTAACTTAATTAAGAACATAATCTACCTATTTATAGGTCAAAGCCCAATTGGTTAAGTTAGCCTCATTCGTTATATCTTCATAACGAATGAGACACCATTCATTATGCCTTCATAACGAATGTTAATAACTTAACGAATAGCCTAGATAACTAATGAATGGACCCATTCGCTAGACAAATCATAGCGAATGGCCATTTTACAATAAATATACATTAAATACACATACTAGACTAACTATAACTTATTCGATTTCTACGGACACCAAAACTATGCACTAACATAAATACATCCATGGACGTCTCTATCATATTCTGAAAGATATCCACCATACAACGCTGAAAAATAGCCGGGGCATTATACAACCCAAAAGACATGCGACGACACGCAAACATGCCATACGGACATGTAAAACTCGTCTTCTTTTGGTCTTCTGGTGCGATAGGAATCTGGTAATAACCTGAAAAACCATCAAGAAAACAATAAAAATGTTGACTTGCAAGACGCTCAAACATTTGATCAATAAACGGCAACGGGAAATGGTCTTTCTGAGTGGCATCTTTCAACCTCAGATAATCAATACACACACGCCAGCCAGTAACTATAAGCGAAGGGATAAGTTCATTCTTCTCATTCATAACAACCGTCATACCCCCTTTCTTTAGAACAAATTGGGTCAGACTTACCCATGGAGAATCCGACGTCGGGTAGATCATTCCGGCATCCATCAACTTAAGAACCTCTTTCTTGACAACCTCTTGCATGTTTGGGTTAAGACGCCTTTGGGGTTGAACCACCGGTTTATACTCATCTTTCATCAAAAATCAGTGGGTACAATAAGTGGGACTAATACCTTGAATATACAAAAGTCTCCATGCAATCACCCCCTTATGCAACTTCAATACCTCTATCAACTTTGATTTCTCTTCCTCCGTTAACTTGGAAGAAACAATAACCGGCAAATTCGAACCCTCTTCAAGATAAGCAAACTCCAAATGTGAGGGAAGAACTTTTAATTCCAACGGAGCGGGTTTTCTACATATTTCTCACAAATAACCTCACTAACCTCCATAATCTCCGCCAAGCAAGAAACGCCATCCACTACATCTACCTTCAACTCTTCATCCACATGCATCCCAACAAAATCGGCTCCACATATGTAATCAAGACATGTTTCAAAACCCGGAATAAAGGAGTTAAGAAAATAGACTTAATGGCATGGACCACTTAAATCATCATGATCACCTGGGTGCTTCATCGATTTAGCAATGTCATAAGTAACATTCTCATCACCAACCCTAAGCGTGATCCTCCCATCATACACATCAATAAGAGCCTTCGTTGTTCTAAAAAACGGATGACCAAGAATAATGGGGACCCTCTCGTTGGCCTCCATGTCCAGTACCACAAAATTCATCGGAAACACAAATTTGTCCACTTTCACTAGCAAATTCTCTATAATCCCCGCGGATATTTAACCAAACGATCCGCCAACGACAACGATATGCGAGTCAGTGTAAGCTCGCCTAACTACAACTTCTCATACAATAAATATGGCATAAGATTAATACTATCACCCAGGTCCGCCAACGTTGACTCATCATATCGGTTCCTAACATACACGGAATCGTAAACACACCCGAATCCGACAACTTTTCTGGGATCCGATTCAACACTACCGCCGAACAATCCCCACTAAGCGGAATAGATGAAATCTCTCCCAACCGATCTTTTCTCTTAAGCAATCTTTCATAAATTTCGAATACTTTGGCATGTGTTGGAGAGCTTCAATAAACGGAGGATTAATCATCAACCGTTGGAACATCTCTAGAAAATGCCCATATTCCCTCATGAACTTTTGATGCTTTAGATGAGCGGGATACGGGACATGGGCAAGATCAATGATGTGTGGTGGTCGGACTTCAACCGGCTTTTTCTCAACTTGTGGCTCAATAATTGGTGTTTTACCTTGTGCCTTACCCAGAACTTCCAACTCGATATCTTCATCAACCACTTCCTCATATTCAACTCTTTCTCTAACTACCTCAGGACCCAGAACCCTTCCTCTACGAGTAGCAATGGCTTTCAATTGACCAGCCAGATTCGGTTGAGTAGTACCAGAAAATTGTCCATGCGGCCTTTCATCGAGACGCTGAGAAATATCACCCACGGACGTTTGAAGGTCAAGTAACGATGATTGTTGATTCTTAATAAGGATTTCGTGCTCGGAGAACTTTTTCTGTGTAACTTAATCTCTCTCCAGGATTTGCTTCATCATGTTTTCTAACCATCCTATTTCACCATTCGAATCCTGCACATTATTTTGAACATTAGTACCATTGTTATTATTATTATTAAAATACTGACTTTGTTCTTGATTTTTAAGTATTTTAAATGCCAGGTGGTGCGCCCGACGGACGCCAATTGGAATTATTCTGATTCAGGTTCTTGTAGGTGTTCCGGTTCTGATTGTTGTTGTAATTGTTGGGAAACCTATTTTGACCAGCAACAAAATCAACCTCTTGATTTATTAACGGGCACTCCAAAGTACACCTGGTGCACACCTCAAGCAGATGAGGATGTACTAGTGACGGGAGTGAAATTCCCGCAATGTGGTCCTTTGGCGTATTCTGATTGAGCAAAGCTTTCAAACATCTCGTTACATTCAGTGACATTCTTTTTAGCCATCAGATTTCCTCCCGCAGCAGTGTCGAAACGAACTTGGGTTTCGTAGTTCAACCCATTGTAGAACTACTCCACGAGACCCCATGGTGTGAGACCATTCTGTGAACAATGAGACAGCATATTTTGAAAGCGCTCCCAAGCATGAAAATATGGATCATCCAGCTCCATGTGAAAGGAGTGGATTTGATCACAAAGATGAGCTGCTTTAGCAGGTGGGAAGTATTTCTTGATGAATGCTGAGCGCAATGCTTCCTAAGTGGTGAACGTGCCAGGTGGCTGAGTTTCAAGCCAAAGAGTTGCCTTTCCTGTAAAGTGAAAAAGGAGAAAGATGTAAGAAAATAGCATCTTCAGTAGCACCTTGTAAATTAAAAGTTTTTAGAACGCGGTAGAGCAGCCTGATATGTGCTGGTGCATCCTTGTCATCACGCCCATGAAATTGGTTAATTTGAACGAGAGAGTTCACGACGTATGATGGAATCTGCCATGAGTTGGCATTGTTGATCTCGGGAATGATGATGCATGACTTGTTTCCAGTTAAACCATCAAAATCTTTACAGAAACTGTTCTATCATCGGCCATTTGAACTTCTGGTTGACTTCTCGGACTTTCTAGTGGTGAACTATGTGGTGATGACTTTGGTGTAGAACCAGCTTCTGACGGTTGTTTCTATGCTTACGAACTAGCCTCGGTCTTCAACAAAGAAAATTCATGATTATCCACTGGTGGTCCTTGCAAACGAAGATGTGGCATATACCTAAAAAACACAACAGACCAAGTAAGTAGACTAAGAATAAAAATTAAACCAAAATTAAACTAAAATTAAATTAGACTCCTACGATCCAAACGATAATAAAACTAATAGCACGTATGTAGCAAGTAAAGTCTAATCAAAGCGAATAACGTAATCACCAAGAGTCCCCGGCAACGGCGCCAAAAACTTAATATGCTAAAAGTAGCCAAATAAAACACGCTAATATAGACACTATACTCTAGACTCTTAAAATTAACTTTAACTACTAACCGACAAGTGTACTGGTCACCTCTAGAACGGCTACGTAAGTATGGATATCAAACCTATATGACACTTTAAATTACGTAAAGTAATAATTAGACTCGACTAAATGACACTTGACTATCTAAATATTATTATTGTTATTATGGGGGGGTTTAAAATAAATAATATTAAACTAAAACTAAACCCTAATTAATTAAATAATAATAAACTATAATAATTAGTTAACCCTAATTAATTATTAAATTATAAAACTCTAAAAAACCTAACTAATTAAAAGGTAAATAAACTAATAAATTACTTAGATTAATTAAGTGATGAAAGTAACTACCTAGGCTAGAATACCCTAAGTTATGGCTATCAATTAACTAGGAATAATAAGTTATGGAACTGAGATCGTAAGACAAACCCTTGAAAGAAAACCCGAACAGGACCCTTGACCCTTCAAGAAGACAACAATGAGTTTCTAACAAGTTTTAAGACACGCCATTTTATGTATTAAACTTCCTTACGGTTATTTAATTGTTTAATGTTTAAGTATCTTTATGACGAAATCCTACCTTACAGTGCGAAAATCAAAGACTGCTAAGCAAACTCATTTGACTTAATAGACTAAGCTGACAATCAAAAACCTAGACGGACTCCTTACGAAGAACTAAATCTAGCAATCCTGATCAACAAAGATCTATCAATAACCTATCACCTTACAGCTTTCTAGGCTAGCATCTTACTTTTGTTTATTTGATTAGTTTTATTGTTTCTATGATTTTAATGCATATTAATCACAAACTAGTCAAGAACACACAGTAAATGACCTAACAAAACCCTATCATCTGAAACAATCAACAAGGGTAATGTGAAACAATAAAGCTAAGCAAATAAAACCAAGTAATCATACGCATCAATTAAATAAACTCAACAATTTACTTAAAACATAAAATCCATAAAGAACATAATCCCAATTAAAATCCAACCAAACAAAGGTTCATCACGACCTAGGTAGTTTATAAAGTTTAGTCTAGCATCATGTAATCAAAATCAAATAAATTAATAAAATACGAAACATGGTGAAATAATAAAAAAAACAGAAAATCAAATGTGATAAAACTCGTAATCTTCACTCTCGAATGTCTAACTCTTCACCGGATGCTCTCACGCCTTCAAAACCTCCAAGAATCTCGGATATAGCTCAAGTAATCTCCAAATTCGTCTGGTGGCTGTAGGGTATTGTTCAGGCTAAGGTTAGGGATGTTTATATACTGAAACAGGGCCCAACACTGAACAAGAAACGAAAAATCGCTGGAAAATCATGGTCTAGGCGCCGCGCGACCATGACTGGCCGCGTGGCACGGCGTACATGTATAGGGGGCTGGTCTGACCGGTTCTTCTTCCAGTTCCTTCCTGCCGCATTCCGGCTTCTCGTTTTCGCTCGTTTCAACTCGTTTTTCGCCCTTTTTATCACGATCCACACCTGGAATCTACAAACCATAATAATGTTCGTAGTATACAAATCTTGACTAAAAACGAGCAAAAAATAATTAAATATTAAATAAAGTACACAAGGGAAACATATATATTTAGCATTATGTCAGTAACAGATAAGCCTGCTAGACGTCGAACCCGTAGAGGTTCTTGGGTTGAAATTGATTATTTTCAACCATGTAAGACTGTTAATGTATCATCTCAACAAACACCAGTGGCTACTACTCTTACAAGTACCCCGGCGGTTACATTATAAACAATAATCTCGTTTGATCCGAGGTTCGCATCTATTCCACAAATTATATTATCTCTGATGCTGATTCCTCAAAAAACAGTTGTGACTACAATTCCTATTCCAAGACTTATGCAATAACCAGACATCTCGTTCATGTCATTCAATCGTCTAGCAGGCCCGATGCAGCTAGTTCCTCCTTCATTCTATAACCTACTTGTTCAACATCAGAAGTTTCAATTGCTAAATCTGATACATATGAAAGGAAATCAAATAATGGCATATAGACAATTTCAAGAACATATGTGTGTGGATCAAATAAAGATGGTTAGTCATATCTCGTACGTGCAACATGAAAATCGAGAGTTGCATGCTCTGGTTACTGCCCAGGGGAAGAAGATAAAGAAACAATATGAAGTTATTGTTTAGTTGACTTGTAAAGATGATATATTGAAGAAACTGAAGGGTAATGACGATGATAAAGACCCTGAGGCAGGTGCAAGTGGTGGTAAGCAGCAACCAGGTGCTGGTGTATCTGGTGGTGTTGTTAGTGTGGAAGAATCGGGTAAACAAGTAGTAGTGTATACTGATATTACTAATGTGCATCATGTCGAGTATGTAAAGGCGAACATGATCTTGTTCATGGACTATGATAAAGGTTTAGTGATGAGCATGGTGAATGCGGATGAGATATAAGAAGGTGAGTTTGTTGAATGTTCATTATCGAAAGAGTAAATCGCTTTGCTTATGAGATTAAATGAGGAAGATGTAGATGAGTTGGAGAAAGAGGACGACGTGGAGGTCGTGGATGGCGAGGAAGTGAGGTTTGATGCGAGTATTCCAACTGGGAACATGGTCCTTGATTAAAGGTTCTCAGTCAGTTGACTCTAGATTCATAGAATTTTGCAATATGATCTCATTCACAACAAGAGAAACAAGTTCTATCCATAAACATTTGTGGTGAATGATATCTATCATATGAATCTTTAGGTTGAAAAGTAAAATCTTTCACATGAGAGTTAAAGAACTTGTTCTCACACTTTGTTCATAAAGTGGGACGAGAAAATGAAGTCTTGATCCTAACCTATTTATAGTTGAAATTGGGTCAGTTCGCGTAGTGCGAACCAACACCTAATAAACACTTCGTGTAGCTCGAACGGAATATAGTGTTTTCGAGTCAGCCCTAGCTAGGCCACGTGGCACGCCATGTGGCAGGCAACCAGTCATTGTCGCATGACTACCGCGTCGCATAGCGCTATGGATTACTTTGTGTGGAGCGAAAGACAAAGGATTTTTTGGATAACTGATGATGCTTCGCATATCGCGAAGGAGCTTGAAAGCATTTCTTAGCGTAGCACGAAAGAACAAATTTTCAGAAACATTAAGGCGGCTCTCAAGTGTGCGAAGTGAAAAGTGCTCCATCAATGCACCACATTGCGCCCACTGCACTTCTCCCAAGCCTGTGCCCGTGCGCATCGGGTGCTTCCCACCCTTCAAAAGGACCTCTGGGTGTGATTGTCTTATAAGAACATTATCATATAAATTAGCCTTCTTATAAAGATCTTATTAGTTTTATAATCTAGCGATGTGAAACAAGAACTCACTTTCTTATTAATACCAAGGTGGAAGGATTCCATTTTCTTTCATCCTCCAATGTTGGATGTGATTTACTTTTTTTATGTTGTTCACTTTTCCTTTTACTTAATTTATGGATTGTTATAGTCTTCCCTCCTTATTTTGAATCTCGTCCTCAAGATCTACTAGAACAAGTGTGGATACTTTCTTTTCATTTCCGATTCCAATTCCCATGTATATTCTGTTCCACATCTTGATTCCTATTTCACTTTGACCAGAAGAATTCTTTTATGCTTGAGATTCTTGATCTTTCTATCTTCAATTTGTAAAGGTTTCTCAACGAATTTTTAACTTTTCATTTACCTTTATATCTTGAAGGTGTACTTTTAATGATTCATCAGCTAGGCATTTTCTTAAGTTACATACATGAAATATATTGTGTATACATGCCATTTCTTCTTGTAACTCTAGCTGATAGGCTGCTAGTCCAATTTGTTTAATAATTTGGAGTGGTCCAACAAACCTTGAATTCAAGTTTCCTTTTTTTCCGAATCGAATTACTCTCTTTCACGGAGATACTTTCAGTAGCACTTTATCTCCCACCTAAATTTCAAATGGTTTGCGTCGATGATCTGCATAACTCTACTAAAGCTCTCATGCAGTCTTTAAACTTTCCTTGACTTGATTAATCTTGTCAGTACTCTCTTGTATGTACTCTCTTGTATGATTTCAAGACCAGATAATAGTTTTCCTCCTATTTCTGCCCAACATACTAGGGTTCTACACTTTCGTCCATAGAGCACTTAAAATGGGGCAGCATTAATGCTTGTATGATAACTGTTTTTATAGGATAATTCTATTAGTGGTCATCCCAATTTCCACCAAAATTTATTACAGATGCTCTTAGCATGTATTCCAATGTTTGTATGGTCCTTTCACTTTGACCGACAATATGTGCATGGTATGTTGTGCTCAATTCAACCTTGTTCCCATGGCCACTTGGAAACTTTTCCAAAAATGAGAAGTAAAACGGCTATCCTGATCAGACACGATGGATAATGGAACTCCATGTAATGAGACGACTTTGCCTACATAAAGTTTAGCTAATTGTTCCAATATAAAAGTTTCCTTCGTTCGTATAAAATTAGTTGTTTTTGTAATCTATCCACAATCACCCAGATTGTGTTACTACCACTTCTTGTTATAGGTAATTTAGTAAAAACATCCATTGTTATTAATTCTCATTTCCATTCTGGCATTTTTCAATTGTTGAAGTAATCCTGATGGCTTTTGTTAATCATCTTTAACTTGCGAACAAGTTATGCATTTTGAAACATAATTAGTTATGTCCTTTTTCATTCCTATCCACCAATAGATTTTCTTTAAATCTTGAGACATTTGATCTCTTCTAGGATGCATTGTTTAACATCATGAAATTTTAATTAATAATAATAAAATATTATTACTTTATGTTAGAGAAAAATTATTTGTTTTAAATATATAATTGGCTAATAAAGGGTGGACTTCGAATTTAAAGTACAGATTCATGAGTGTTTAGGGCCTATGGTCCATGGGTTTGGGTATTTAAACCCCTTAAACCTCTCCTAAACCCTAGATCTTGCATTTTCCATATTCACCAACACACTCAAAACACACAACTCTTTATAATAAATAAAACATGATTTAAGAGCAAGATTCAACCGTTGAGCAATCATTCATGTCGAGTAATGAGGAAGATCTAGACTTAGAATTATACAAGATCCAAGTTTTGAACCAAGCTCAAAAAGACATGTTTTATGCATAAAAGCTTGATTCGTTATGTTTGGTTCGTTAGAAAATTTTAAAATCTAGTTAAATCGAATTGATATACGGATAAAGGAAAGACTTGAATCTTAGTCTAACCAAGATTGGTTTCTTGGTTAATAATAATAATAATAATAATAAAATAATTATAACAATAATAAAAATCATATTGTATGTAATAATAGTAATAACAATGGATGCAGCAGCAGCATCGTAGTCTAACAACATTAATATAATAATAATATTAACAATTAATGGATTAAAGTAAGAAAGAAGAATGTGGCAGAAGTATGTATGTGTTTATAAATAAATAGAATGAATCATTAAACATCAACGCTGATGGTGGAATGGTTATAGTGCCTGAGTGTGAGCGGGGGCGAGTCTAGTGAACAGCGAGCTGCATATTTTTTTTTGTTGATTATTTGAATGCAGCACAGAATTTGGGCCAGTTTACATAGCGAACACTAAGGCCCGATCCACGAACACGATCCAGATTAGCGAACACCCTGGCCCTACTCCGAATCAGCGATCCACGAACCCCAACACCGATCTGGTAACCTGAACTGTGAACCCCGGTCCACCATACCCGGATCCGAACACCGAACCGAGATCTGAACACCAAAACCCGATCAGCAAGATCCAAAGCACCAATGGGCCATACATAATGGGCCTGTTCTTTCTTGAATTAACAATCTTAGTCCATGTGGGCATAGTCCATGTTAGCCATGCTGATCCAAAACAAAATAAACCGAACTAAACGACCTCGTCAATCCCGTTAAGCCCCGTAACTAAAACCGCTAAATTTTATAAATTTAGACACGGTTATCCCTGTTAATAAAGGAAGTAACTAATAAATAAAGGTAAATATAAGGAAAAGGAATTAAATGTTTTTAAAGAACAATGTTCGCTACCTAAGACTAAATTAGCTAACCCAGTTAGTTTGATTAAGTAAGTCTTGCTACCTTCTTTAATTAAGGTAACCTCGTTAAATTGGTTAAAGTTAACAAGCAAACCAAGTTTATCAAGCGAGCTTAGTTAACCTCGTTAACTTGGTTAACTTAATTTGCTAGCTTGGTTAGTTTCGTTAGTCGGTTATATAGTTAATTGACGCATGTATAGGTTAAAATAGTTAGTCTTGATCATTTAAAGAAGGATATTAAACTTAATTCAGAACACTTGAGGATCCAGGTAAGTTTCTAACCCCTTTCTATGTTTTTGTTTTCAGAGTTGTGTGCATACTCAATGTGGTTGTTTGGTCTTATATATATATATATTGCTTGATTAGTAATATATTTGGCATGTAGAATGTGTACACCTACTAAATTAATTATGTTGGTACATTATATATATATTTATCATATATGTGGTACGTGTAAGCATGTGTATGGACGGTATGCTTACTCAACGTCTAACATAGTAAGTTAGGATGACAAATCCTTCTAACTTCTGTTAGACTTAGACGTTGCATGGGATAGCGTGGTTAAGGACAGTGGGCCTTACACGTAATATAGATAATAGACGTCAACTTAGATAAGGACTATGGACCTTATACGTGTTGTAGAGATTGGTGTCAGCATAGGAAAGGACTACGAACCTTATACATGCTGTAAATGTAATGTAGTAGCATAGGGGAGGACTGCGGACCTCGTACGTGCTATGATATAGGTGACAACATATGGAAGGACGGTGGACCTTGTATGTGTCGTTAATGTATGATGGTATAGGGAAGGACTGCGGAGCTTGTACGTACCATGAATGCTCAACATAGGTAAGGACTGCGGACATTGTACGTGTTCATGACCTTGAGTATAGGTATAGACGTCGGACTATGAACATACTCTTGGTTGGTTGAAGTAAGTGTTGATCGTGAATGTGTTAATATATGTATTTTATGAATGTTAACAATGTTTGGATAAATATACGAATGAGGAACATGTTAAGAATGTTATGTGTATCTTCATATTCATATGAGTATGAATGTGTAAGTATAATATGTTGCCTGATTAACTAGAACTCACTCAGCGTAGCTAACTGTTAGTATGCACGCAGGTAGTAGATCAAAGAAAGTAAAGGAGCTTGGAGTGCATATAGGTCTATCCACATGACGTCAGCTTCCAGAGAGTTATTTAGAAAGAAAGTTTTATATAAAGTTGTTTTATTCCGCGAATGTTTTTGCAAACTCTGATAATTAAGCTATGTTCAAAAGAAAACCCAATCGTTAGTAAGGTGCCCGGGTTTGGGGCCTTACACATTGTTTATTTGGATTTGTGGGATTCTTCAAGAATCTTTTCTCTTAGATTTCCTATGGTTGGTACCCATATTTCGTTGCTCATTCGGAGAATTTCATCATTTCCTCTGACAAGTAGATCAATGGTACCATTTCTTTTCTCATAGGAAATATTATTTTCTTTCATTTCTTGTTTCAGATCATTCTTTACTTCATCAATTAAATTGATTTGAAGTTCCAACCTTAGAGCTCGTACTCCTTTAGGGTTCTCATGCACATTTCTACTTAATGCATTTTCTTCCATTGCTTGTTTCAGAGTATTCTTCACTTCATCAATTAAAATGATTTGAAGTTCCAACCTTAGAGCTCGTACTCCTTTAGGGTTCTCATTCTATTTTCTACTTAATGCATCGGCTACTACATTATATTTACCTTTACGATACGGGATTTCACAATCATAGTCGCTATGAATTTCCATCCAGCATCTTTGCCTCATGTTGAGCTCCTTTTGCATAAAAAATATTTATAACATTTATGATCTGTGAATACAGTTTACTTACTGTCATACAAATAATGTCTCCTGGTCTTTAGGGCAAAACTTGTTGCTCCCAATTCTAGATCATGTGTTGTGTAATTCTCTTCATGCTTCTTTAGTTATCTGGATGCATAAGCAATAAATTTTTCATGTTGCATTAATACACATCTCAATCCTGATTTGGAATCATCACAACAAACTGTGAAATCTTCAGTTCCTTCTGGTATTGCAAGTATCGGGGCTTTTGTTAACTTTTTCTCAAAGTTATAAAACACTCTTCTTTCTTGGTTTCCCATTCAACCTTGAAATTTTTACATGTTAACTTTGTTAACAGAACTATTATTCGAAAAAAAATTTGAATGAAACGTCTGTAATATCTTGCTAATCCTAAGAAACATCGAATTTTTGGAGGAGTTTTAGGAATTTCCCATTTAGTGATAGCTTCAATCTTGGTAGGATCCACATGAATACCTTCATGGTTAATCAAGTGGCCTAGGAATTGTATTTCTTGTAACCAAAACTCACACTCTGAGAACTTAGCATAGAACTTCTCTTTTCTTAATAGTGTCAAAAGTGTATGAAGATATTTGTCATGATCATCACTAGTTTTGGAATAAATAAGTATATCGTCTATAAAAACGATTACAAAATTATTCGGATATGGTTTACATATCCGATTCAGCATATCCATAAATGCAATTGGTGCATTCGCTAGACCAAATGGCATAACTGTTAACTAGTAGTGACCATATCTTTAGCTAAAAGCAGTCTTATGAATATCTTCTTCCTACACTTTTAATTGATGGTATCCTGAGCAAAAATCGATCTTTGAATAATATTGAGCTCCTTGTGATCAAATAGATCATCAATTCTTGGTAAGGGATACCGATTCTTAATTGTGATCTTATTCAATTCTCTATAATCGATACACATACGCATTTACCCATCTTTCTTTTTGACAAACAGTACTGGAGCTCCCCAAGGTGATGAGCTTGGTCGTATGAAACCCTTTTCTAGCAATTTATCTAATTGCTTCTTTAATTCTAACATCTCTGTTGGTGCTAATATATATGGTGATTTAGCAACTGGCGCTATTCATGGTATCACATGAATTCGATATCTACTTTACGATCAAGAGGTTGTCCAAGTAAATCTTCTGGAAAAACATCAAAATATTCTGATACTACCGGAATTTCCTTCCGCTCTTTTCCTTTGGCGCTAATGATTAAAGAAATCATATATACTACGCCTTTCTTCCTTAGGTAGTTTGTCGCTTTCATTACTGATATGAACTTTGTGGTTCTAGAAATTTTATCTCCTTGTATTATAATAATCTTTCGCGTACGAACCTCAACAGCATTATTATTACATAGGATTCAAGCATGATTGGCTGCTAACCAGTCCATTCCTAATATGATATCGAATCCAGCCAATATTTTCTCCTTGAAGTACTTCAGGAATTAGTGAAATTCCCGTCGGCTGTTTTTACCGTGCAAACTTGATTAAGTTTTGTTAAAGGTTGATTTAGTGCTTGACAAAAAATTCGTGTTTATGAAACCTTGATTTTCCCCGGAATCAAATAGTATTTTAGTGTAAACATCATTAATAAGAAGCTACCCGCAATGACGTCATGAATCAGTGTTGCTTCTTTTGCAGTCAGCTGAAAAGCTCGCATTCTTCTTAGGTCCATATGTGTTATATGATTTGTTGTCGGGTGCCTTTATCAGTTTTGGACATTATGGACGGATGTGGCCAGGTTCTGCGTAGTTGTAGCAAACAAGGTTTCTTTCCTTCTACATTATTCATCCGTATGACCATCCATCTTGTAATACTTAGTTTTCTTAAAAGGACATCTTCTTGAGTGCCTCTTTCTACAGACTTTGCATAAAAGCTGAGAATAGTATTGACCTATTCTTTTCTTTCGAAATTCTTGAGTAATATTCTGGGCAAAATCCTTCTTTTTCTTCTCTTCCTGTGTGCGGATCAATCCATTTGTTATAATATTGGCTAGCTCAACCATCTCCTTAATAGTCTGAGGTCTAGGCGACTTTACTAGATTACGGATTTCACTTAATAATCCCCAAATATAACGAGAAATTAGTACTGGTTCTGGTGAAGCTAAAGATGGTACCATTCTTGCAAATTCGAAAAAAAATTCGTATACACACGATATTTCACGCCTTCCATGTTGTGGTTTAAAAACATAGTAGCAATATTTTGTCTTTCGTGGGGAGGACATAATTTCCTTTCTACTATTTCTTTGAATTCTTCTCAGGTCATAGTGTAAACTATGTTGTTGCCTTTTGCTTGGAGGACTATGTTCCACCATTTTAATGCTTCATTAATGAAGAGATTAGAAGCATACAATATTTTGTCTTTTCAGCACATTTACTGATTCTTATAACAGCTTCTTTCTTTTCTAACCAGCGAAGTGTTGAAATAGATCCTTCGTTTCTAGAAACTTCAGTTGGCTTACAGGCCAAGGAATCCTTGTAAGTACAACCGCTAACTTTCGAATTTTTGGGTAATGGATTTCTATTTCCTCCATTCACACTGTTTCTAGCCTCAGGGTTGGATTTTTGCTTGTTCCTTTCAATCTTATCCCTAATTACAGTTACGGGGTGCCTAGTAGCGTCAACAATTTGAGGAATTGTATTAGTGATTCTCTGAGCTATCTCATTTTCAATGGCATTCATATTCAGAGCACTTGCCTGATTAGAATTTTCATGATTGTGCCCATTTTCATAATTGTACTCATTTTCATGATTGTCTTGGTTAGAGGAAAATTCAAGCGACATCTGAATTTCAAACAAGAAGGAATTATTAATATCGAAAGTATTAATAAACATAGGCACAAATAACACATAGGCACAGAATATATCAAAATCGTCAATCATTGAGACATTTACTCTTTTTCATATATATGAATCACTATATTTTACATCTAATATACATATTATATATATATATATATATATATATATATATATATATATATTCTATACAAACATCTGTTTTTATAGGATTAAACCCTAATTTAAGGAACACGTTTCTTTATTCTGGTGACAAGCCACTCATTTAAGTTGGGAGCCCGCATGCATCATTCATTTGTCTCTAACAAGTCACCTAAAACATGTTCGAAGTTTTTGATCAACATAAACTACCGGTGAGAGCATTCATATGTAAATTACACATTTTACGGTTACAGCATTAAGGTGTTTTTATATCTGTCTGCTTACAAATTACAGAAAGGTACAGGTCACTCAACATCATCTATGACTATGGTTATATTACCTATTGGCTAACACTTGCCCAATGTATCGCGAAGGAGCTTGAATTCATTTCTTCGTGTAGCGCGAAGGAATAAGTTTTCAAAAACACTATGGCGGCTCTCTAGCGTGCGAAGAACTCACTTTCTTATTTATACCAACGTGGAAGGATTCCATTTTCTTTCCTCCACCAATGTGGGATGGGATTTACTTCTTTTATGTCCTTCACTTTTCCTTCTGCTTATTTTATTGATTGTTATAGATTTGTTGTCTGTAATTGATCGAATAGGCTATGGGTAGTTTAGTCATTATACTATATTGTAATGTGGCTTATTTGCTAAGTGTGTTTAGCGAATGGAGTCCATTCGTTAGACTAATTGCCTCATTTGTTAAGTAAGGAGCTCATACACTAATGGTTTAGCGTATGAGGCTCATTCGTTACTAGAGAGAGCCCATTCGCTATGGAAAGTAGCGAATAGGAAGCCATTTGTTAACCGTATCCCCCCATTCATGAGTAATCTTAGTGAATGGGGGCTCGGGCCTATAAATAGGCTGGTCATGTTCACTTGGGTTTAGAGTTTTGGACTTATTCTTCAACGAGTAACGTTATGCTGCCGAAATATCTCTAGAATCATAGGCTGCCTTGAGGTGCACATTGAGGTAAATCGAGCTTAAACGTATGTATGTATGTGTGTGTGTGTGTGTGCATATGTATGTATGTATGTATGTTTGTATGTATGTATGTATGTATGTATGTTTGCATGTATGTATGTATGTATACGTGTGTAAGAATCATTGTAATCATTCGGTTATCGCTACTAATGAGTATTAATCTTTCGGGTCGACTATCGTTCTATCTATCGTCTCATTTTGTCAATTTGTGTGTGTCATGTTATGCGATTGGATCCGGCCAGAGGCTATGGTGTTTCCTCAATTCGTATCAGAATGGGAATTACTCTTGATACGTACTAATTTTGATATGAACTTATCCGAGACGTGTTCTACGTGCTCTTCCTTTTATGTTACAGTTTGATATGAACCGATAAAGAATTAGTAGATGAATGATGAAATTGATGATGGATTCATCATTAATGTTCTTTGATGAAATCTGAACCTTTGTGATGATTTTGGGGTGTTAATTTGAAGATTTGAAGGTTGGTTGATGATTCCGCTATGAATGGAGCTTGAGTTTTCTGGTGATGAAAACCGTTTTTCTGGCCGTGTAACAGAATTTACTAGCGCGTTCCGTTTTTAATGTGACAATAGTAACCGCTCCAACCTCTCATTCGTTAGTTCACTGTTCAAATTGTTCATTCTTTACGTAGGGATGGCATCAGATCGGGTTTGGGACGGTTCTAGGTATTCCCATACCCGGGCCCAATTAAAAACTCCATCCCAAACCTGTCGGGTATTTATCGGGTATACATGGCACAAAACTTATCGGGTTTCGAACGAGTTTTGACATCATTGATTGACTTCAACCTTTTTCGGAGTTTAACATTAACCGACTCAAAAAAATATATGGAGTACAAATTCAAGATTTAAGATACATACATTAAAACAAGATAGGATGACTATAACTTAATCATCATGCGCCACTACATAGGGTTGCAAGTTGCATCACTGAATGGAACAATATTAATCCTCCTTTCCAAATAGAAATACTAATTAAGTCTACAAAAATTGAAAAGATTAAAAGAATGAATCAGGTTGTAATTGAGCGGGCATGAGAGATTTGAGAAATTGGTGTTGGAAACTTAAAAGTCTTGATTACTTGATAATACATTTAAAATATAATATTGATTTTATGTATAATATATATATATATATATATATGTTTAAAATAAATACATAAGAAACCAAAATTATGTCAGGTTATTCAGGTATATAATCGGGTCAATCGGACTATGTTATCGGGTAATCGGGTTTATTAGAAATCCCATACCCGTCCCAAAACCGCGAAAATTTTCAAAAGTAATCCCAAACCCGTCCCAAACCCTAATGGGACGGGTATTTCCCATCCCAATTATGTCGGAGTTTCGGGTATTCCCATCGAGTTCGGGTTTCATTGTCATCCCTATCTCTACGGGGTCTTGGTCGTTCATTAAGCTTTCCTGCCATTCGCCAGTTTGTTAACGAATGTGGACTATTCTAGCGAATGAGACCCCATCTATTTGGTTATCTAGCAAATGAGAACCAGTTTAACGAATGCGAATCATTATAGTGAATGAGGACTTGTGTAGCATATATGGATGTATTTTTAGCGAATGAGGAGGGTATTTATGTGTACCACATGAAAGACGGGTGTCCCTAATTAAAAAAAGTATTTTAGAAATTTTTTCTTAATCAAATTTTTCTGGGAGATTCCTAATAATTGGGGAATTCTACTTAAACATTTTGGCAAAATATTTTCCAGCCGACTTTTCATGCGTATCTACTGGCCGAGGGGGGAACACGATTAACTTAAAAGAGGAGTTTATTAGATATGTTTGATGTTTGTTCATGACCTTGAAGAAAATTTCTCAAGAAAATGGGGAGATAAAAATTTCAAGGAGTATTATTTAATTGGTTTCTTCATACGTTTTCAAGGGTTTCTTGAAAAGACACTACAATTCTGGTGGTAATACATGGTTTAAAGCTATGTTTGATTGGGTTCAAGACTGTAATTGTTCTTTGATTGTTGGTTGATTTGTT
Organism: Bidens hawaiensis; assembly: GCF_021521415.1. Taxonomy (NCBI): domain Eukaryota; kingdom Viridiplantae; phylum Streptophyta; class Magnoliopsida; order Asterales; family Asteraceae; genus Bidens; species Bidens hawaiensis. Next base: position 302,440 of record NW_027494121.1, on the reverse strand, counting down.
CGATAATGAAACCTAATTATGTAACCTACGAGTGTCTATCCGTTTACTTCATTTTGAAGGACTTTGATCCTGACTATGTTAGTTTTGAGTATTCGGCGGATTACTTATGTTGAAGGGGACAATTATTGGATGGGTTAATATTATTGAAGAATGCAATACGAGTCTTGTCATTGGACTGAAGAATCAGATCGCTCAGGATTGATTAATGGAGGTTGTATCTCTGCATCATATGTCCAAAACAATATTGCATCCAAGCGAATGGATGTAGAAGAGCTGCAAAGATTGATATTTTGGGATAGACGTTATCAAAACATGGAAAATAGAAGTGAAAACTTTTGAATGATTGGGTTGTTCATGAAGATGTGTGATGAGGTCAAATGTAAATATATTTCTGCTTTACCGATGCTGATAGATAGTTGATGACTTGCAGTTGATTGTTGATAGATTGATCCATATCATATGCCAGATGGATAATCGGGATGATCACTTGGAGATGCTTACTTGAAGAGGAGATCTGATACGAGAAATGAGTTATTGGTTCGCGTAAAACACTAGAGATTTGTCTGCCTACACAAGCCCGAGAATCAAGGAGGAGATATTTATCGGGACTCATGATTTGCAGTTAAAGTATTCGACAACTATGAAAAAGGGGGATTATGTTATTGCATGATTTGTTGTCCATAGTTGATCGAATAGTCTAGGGGTAGTTTAGTCATTATACGATATTGTAATATGGCCCATTCGCTAAGTGTGTTTAGCTAATGGAGTCCATTCGTTAGACTAATTGCCTCATTCTTTAAGTTAGGAGCTCATACGCTAAGGGTATAGCGTATGAGGCTCATTCATTACTAAAGAGATCTCATTCGCTATGGAATGTAGAGAATGGGGAGCCATTCGTTAACATGATCCCCTAATTCGTTAGTGATGTTAGCGAATTGGGGCTTGGGCATATATATAAGCTGATCATGTTCATTTGGGCTTAGAGTTTTGGCTGTATTCTTCAACCAGTATCGTTATGCAATGGAAATCTCTCTATAATGATAGGCCAGCTCGAGGTCACATCGAGGTGGATCGAGATGTATGCATGTATAAGAAACATTGTAATCCTTTGGTTATCGTTATCAATGAGAATTAATCTTTCGGCTCGATTATCGCTCAATTTATCATCTCGTTTCATCTATTTGTACGTGTCATGTTATGCGATTAGATTCTGCCGGAGGCTATGATGTTTCATCGCACATTTACGGTTATACGTAGAATCATATCGAGTTTTCGTATCCTAAACGTGAAAAACAAAACACAATTCACCCAAATTAAAAGTTTTCCCCATCATCCTAACCATATTACGTTTTTGATTTAACATTTAAACCAACATCTTACCAGTGATTATTAAATGCCCATAAGTTTCTCATATATTAATATTTTTGTAAAATCAAAGATTACACCATAAAAACGAGCATTTTATTCTCGTTAAATTGAGTATGATATTGTTATAATTTTTTTTCAGCTTTATAAAGTGAATATGTTATGTATGGGTGTTCGATGTCGGTTAGTACAATTTTTTGTCGTCCAAAACCAAAACTAATTAAAGAACCATTACTAACGGTCTGGTTCCAATTTGGTTGCATAGTTTAAGCTTTCATAATAATTTTTGTGTAAAATAATTATTAATTTAACTGTATAATTAATTCTAGCTAAGCATCAACGAAACATAATGCTCGAGAGGATCATAACATGAGAATGATAACTTTAGCCACATAAATGGTAAAAATTAATTGAAGTCCTAGGAGGCGAAATAATAACAATAAAAGTTATAAAAGATTATACTAGAATTAAGTTAATTTAAAGTTATATTTTTGAAAGACTTTGTTCAATTATATTTAACTATAACAAATATATATAACAAAACATATCTAATACTAAATAATAAAAAAAAATTAAGATGCATTCAGTATTTATAGTTAAACATGGTTTAGTATGACCGGTTTCCAGTATAAACCATCAACCAAACCGTTCGCCTACGGTTTGAAAATTTTGAAATCGTTCAACTTACTGAAAGTTTAAAAAACCAACCATGAAACGAAACCGATGATCGGTTTAAACGATTTCAAGGTTTTAAACAAAACCATGAACACTCATAATGGTTATTAATAGCATAACTATATTAGGCTAGTCAAATCACCCTATATATTATGGATATTCTACCCTAACAGTTATGTTCAAACATCCACCGTAATGTGTGGGCACCCGTCTTAACACACTGTTAAACATATATATTACCAATGATTTATAACCTGGTAAAAAGCAACCAGTTAAACCGGTTAAATCAAATTTTGCATATATATGCCAGTATTTTGAGCTATACATTTTTGGACGGTTTTCTAGAACATTGAATCGGCGGTTTTTTTTAACTAAAATACCCGTTTGTACTGGCAAACTGGTTTTAAGCCTAAGAAATTTTTTATATTTATGGGTCATATTTTTACAAAAATATTTTTAACCTAGCTGCTAACATTGAAACAAGTAAACGTTTGGAATTTTTTTAAATCAAATGTTTTTCTATTTTTTTTTATTATTAATTTTCTTTTGGAACATTTGTAATTATGGAATCATTACATTTAAATTATAGGATAAACTATTTAACCCAGTTCAACCAGTTGTATTATTTTTTAGCCTGATACAATACACGCTAAATACAAGTTTTTAAAGCATTGTATATTACAAGCTACAAAGAGATCACTCTTTTAGGAAATAGGATCTCCATAAACTCACATTAACTGCTTAATTACATTTTTTTTCAAAACAGTATTTCATTCAAATTGAACGAAATTAAAATTCAACCAACAGATGAAAGAAATTCATACATGTATCTTACACTATACGCATCAAAACCTTTTTAAACAAGTTCACAGAAAAGTGATCTTGAAAAACAAGAAAAGAGTGGCTAGATGAAAGTCGATCGCTTATTATTTGTCGTGTGACCAAACTAATGACCGGGTCCTTTGGGGCTAGGACCAGACGGGAGTTGCTCCAACCATAACGACATGCTGAATTTCGCATTTTGGTAAACCGATGAGTAGAGATCGCTTGCTTTCGCAAACTCTTCACACAATGGTCTTGCTTCAACAACAGCAATCAAGATAACAACAAAAACAAAAAGGGTGAATGTTTTCTTAAAAGCCATAATCATAAATATTATTATGGGTGGTTTTATATTTTTTGAATGAATATTATGGAAGCTGATGGGTATCAGTTAGTTATATATACTTGGAGACTGAGGGATCGAGAGAGAGTGAGAGTTTGACTGGAAACTTAGAATATAGACGACGGTGCTAGGAAACAACGTATTTATGAATTTATTATTTTTCGTTCAGTGGTTTTGAACTGTGTAGAACGTAGACCAGTCAAATATGTTGATTTTCTGTATATTACGTTTACTAAAGTTTACTTTTTATTATATAGGCATCATAGATAGACTGATTATATATATATAATATCTATATATATATATATATATATATATATATATATATATATTTTTTTTGTTTTGGAGGTAACAACTTTGATTTAATATTCATTATAAATAAAAGTGAAGGTATGTCTACATTTTTCTAAGCTAACTTTATACACTAAATTGACCTGGAACTTTTTATCAACCTGTATCACTAGCTATCTCTAGGCTAACTACGCAAACGGCTAAAGGTGAACTTATAACAATCTTATATTTGGATATGTCATAAAACCTATTTTTCATATGTGATAAAATTTGAAAAGAATACTTGAAAATAACATTTTCCGAAGCTTCCTCTAAAAAAATCGTGGTCATGTTGCCATGTCAGTATGTCACGATTCACCTTTATAAAAAATTCGTGGTAGTTCGGTTTTGTATCCAGACTATTATACAATACAATCAAATATATATTTGTTTAACATACAAGACAAATAAAATTAATAATTCTTTTTTTCAATCATAAAATTTGTAAAAAAATAAACAATGGTTGGAATGTGATGTTTCCACATTTCAAATAATATAAACACAATTATTCTGTTGAACTATTTCTCAGTATTCAATTCTAGAAATTTGGAAATTACAATAGAAAATTTCATCAATTATAAGGCCCTTATGTTTTTTAATCTTTCTTTCTTTGCATCAAATGTTAATGGTCGTCTTTCTTTGACTAAAAATTTGTTAAGTCTATTTTTCTTTTAACACTAAATCGCATCTAACATAAGAATATGAACATTAAATATAAAGCGGTGTTCATCCTTAATTTAATCGAGATAAACAAAAGTTTATGCTTAGGAGCAGCATTCATGAGTTTGTGAGTTGCTTTATAAACATATGTATATACAAGGCAAGGAGACATAGGTTTATCTCCCCATTTGAGAGGAATATTCAACGTTTGTGTACGTGTTTGCTTGGTTATTAGTTATCTATGTGTTATGCAAAAGAACATAGATATAGAAAATAACATGGGGCATGGAAAACCAAAACCACAAGTCAAGTATCTTTATATGACTAATTAATCTTGTTTCATTTGGTTGTTCGGTAAAACTTTCCTAACATGACCCATGTGATAGTGGTATCGGTGTGTCTTTTAAAGGGTCATAAAATTGACATACTTCTTCATCAAAGTTATAATCCTCTTTTATAGTGATAATGTCCGTATTTCAAACCGTACACATAAACTAGGATTTGAATATGCGACCCGTAGAAGAAAATTCTAAGGAAGACCTCCTAGCCACCCCCACCAAGTTTGTAACCCTAATTTTATGTTTTTAATAAATTTTGTGGGTTGAATCCCTTTATAAAAATTGGGAAAGTTGGATTTAAATAATCCAAACAACTGACTATTAGCAAATAACATTCTTAACTAGCAGTCTGACTACTAGCAGTCCCATAATATAACATATTTTTTCCTAACAATCTGCGACTAACGAAATCTTAACTCCATTAGTCTCTGGTCGTCCGAAAAATGTTTTTGCCGGAAAACACGACATTTTTCTCCGTAAAACTCAACATGAACCCCACACCACCACCACTTGAACACCTACGCTAACCACCAGCAATTGACCATCGCCATCATCATCATCGCCGCTAAAATCCACCACCATCAACACCATTGTCGGTGGCCTTCTGCGTGTTAGGGTTTTTTCTGATTCTCAACTGATCAAACCAATGAATAGTCGTTCATCCCTGTCGTCGGGGCCTTACTTCACCGTCTAAGAGGTTGGGTGCTTGCCAGATTTGCCTCAAACCGGTGCCTGTCACCATTACAAAGCTGGCGCAACTCACTTTTTTTACCACTGCTGACTCCGAGATTCTATGGTTCTGCCCAGCTCAATAACTGGGGCTTTACTAGAAAAATGCTCATCAAGGTTTGATCTAAGGTTACAGATATGTTAGAGACAAAAATGTTGAGTATCTAGGAAAAATAGTGTTTTATGACCAAAAACTTTTTTTCATGTAATTCGCGCCTCGTTTAGAACAAATATGTTAAAAGAAGAAATTGTCAGCAATCAACTCGGTAGTTGAGCATGTTATTTCCCAGTAGTCCATAGTTAATGCTATTTCTATCCAAATTTCCATTCCAAAATATTGTAGACAATATCTGTCATACAAACAATATGAGATAGGTTGGTTAATGATCAGAGTAACTAAAACACGACTCCTTAATCATCAGAATAACCCGAACACAAACGGTTTAGGTGTTGTTTTTTTACATTATATTTTTGTAAGGTTTTTAAACAATGTTACTATATGAAGATTGATGGTTTGATTACTAATTTTCATGTGACTATAGTAGGGAAAATACTTTACATTCTTGAACTGCTTGCCAACTTTCATCCATTAGTTCCAACTACCAATTCACACTCCCCCGCTCTCCAACTCTCTTCATGTGGCACATTTAGTTTCGAACTAAACGCAATTTTTTAATTGGGGATTAGAGTAACGAATAAGAGAACAAAAGTTCTATGTACTAGGTTCAGAATACTATTATATCAACTTTTTTATCTCCTATTTACATTAAAAAAACATCAAATACATCGGGCGTGAAAACAACACTACTTTCAAGTGTTTTGGGGTTAGAGATAGTTTTTGACACAACTAAATATATGGATCATGCTCGGACCTCATAATCGGAATTTTTGAACCCACTAGCTTGCTAACCCGACACCATTATGCGCACAATCCCATTAATAGCAACTCACGACCATCCAACACGTATTAAAGAAGGTTTTCTAAAAAGAAAAGAATGTTCTAAATCATCAACAATTTCACATACAACATTAGAAAATATGAAGGCTCGACACCTACAAACATAGTTTTTGCCAATTAGAACATTTTCTAACCGGGCTCTTCAAACTCTAAACCACAAGCCCAATATTTAACAAAATTACCTCAAGAGGGCAAGAAAAATATTAAATTAACACTTAATAATTAAACGAGTCAAGTTATTCTACAAAGGATTATAAAAATTTGAAGTGTGAGAAGCCATAAATAATTGACATGTGTCAAGTGAGGACCAAAGGAAAAAGGGTATAAAGGTAATTGTATACATTTTCTCTCTCCACATGCAAAGCACATGTTAATACCCCCATAATTTTAGAACGTTTATAACTTTTTTGTATGATATTTAAAAAAAAAAAAAAAATTAATCATAATAACAAGCGTTTTTTATCTTTAATATGAGTATGATTTTTGTTATATAAAATTTAAAACAAAAATCACGTCATTGTGTCCTTTCGCACACCATTGTTGTGTCTTTTCACTTATCATTGTGTCTTTTTTCGTCATTGTGTCTTTTCGCTTATCATTGTGTATTTTTTCGTCATTATGTCTTTTCGCACACCATTGTGTCTTTTCGCTTATAATTGTGTCTTTTTTCGTCATTGTGTCTTTTGGCCCCCACATTTTTTGTCTTTTCGCTTATCATTGTGTTTTTTTCGTCATTGTGTCTTTTTGAACACCATTGTGTCTTTTCGCTTATCATTGTGTTTTTTCGACATTGTGTCTTTTCGCTTATCATTGTGTTTTTTCCGTCATTGTGTCTTTTTTCGTCATTGTGTCTTTTCGCACACCATTGTGTCTTTTCGCTTATCATTGTGCCTTTTTTCGTCATTGTGTCTTTTTGCTTATAATTGTGTATTTTTTCGTCATCGTGTCTTTTCGCACACGATTGTGTCTTTTCGCTTATCATTGTGTCTTTTTTCGTCATTGTGTCTTTTTGCACACCATTGTGTCTTTTCGCTTATCATTGTGTCTTTTCACACACCATTGTGTCTTTTCGCACATCATTGTGTCTTTTTTCGTCATTGTGTATTTTCGCACACCATTGTGTCTTTTTTCGCCATTGTGTCTTTTCGTACATCATTGTGTTTTTTTCGCACACCATTGTGTTTTTTCGCACACCATTGTGTCTTTTCGCTTATCATTGTGTATTTTTTCGTCATTGTGTATTTTCGTCATCGTGTCTTTCAACTCATCATTATGTTTTTTAAATACTAATAACACCATTGTATAATAATAATATGTAAAAATAATGATAAAATAACAACAAATTATCTAATACATAAAACACAATGATTAATACATGTTACACAATAACTTGACACGTAAAACACAATGGTGAATACGTATAACACAATGACCTAAAACGTAAGACACAATGGTGAATACGTATAACACAATGGCTTAAAACGTAAGACACAATGATGAATATATATAACACAATGACTTGAAATGTAAAACACAATGGAAACAACATATTACACAATGACATAATAAACAACAAAAAAACACAATTAAAAACCCATTAATTTTTTTTATTTTTATATAACAATATGATACTCACATTAAAGATAAAAAACGTTTATTATTATGGTGACTTTTTTTTTAAAAAAATAATGTCGTATGAAAATGTTATGGACATTTTAAAATGATGGGGGGAATTGGCATGTGCCTTGCATGTGGAGAGAGAAAGTCAACAAAGGTGGGTTATTACATTTATGCCCTTTCCATCAATTTTTATTTATTAAATTAATCTCAACCATTCAAATATAAGATCAATGGACTAGATTCCTTCTCATCATTCTCATTTTCGTTATTATTTTTATTTTAACTTTACCCATAATTAAACTTTAAATATATATTTGTTTTAAAACTTTTGTTCCACTAGGTTTGTTTTATTTTATTTTTGAGCAGGCCTGATTTCATTTTGTTTTATTTTATTTTTAATTAAATCTTGTCCATCAAGTTAGCAGGGAGAACCTACCTTCTTGGTAAAGGGGTTGGCCGACTTCTGTGAAAATTTTCTTTTTTAGTTTTATTGTAGTATTTAAATCACTACCGACCCCTGTGAAATTTTGATACCAATCCTTATGGATTTTCGATATCGGGTTGGTGATGGCCATTGTCGGAATCAAAAGTGAAACTTAGCAGCGTTTTTCCGGTCGTTGGTGCAATGCGGCGTGAAACCATTAAAAGATGCAGATAGAGGTAGAAGACCACCTAATTTTACTTTAAATACTAGTGTGCTCTTCAAACTCTAAACCACAAGTCCAATATTTAATAAAATTACCTTAAAAATCAGAGTAAAATATTATATTAACACTTAATTATGAAACTTTAAATATATATTTGATTTCAAACATTTGTTCAACTAGGTTTGTTTTTGTTTTACATTTCAACGGGGCTAATTTCGTTTTTTAATTAAATCTTCTTCATCAATTTAGTACATTCTTTATTAATTAATATAAAATAAGCCTTTCATTTTTTTTAATATTGAAATTAACATTTGTTGGTGTTAACACTAATTCAAATATTAGAAAAACTGTTTTTTTATACTATAGTAGTATTTAATTTAATTGAGAAAGAATTGTTTAAGAATGTCAAAGTACATAATATTTTGGTTGGATTTCAAAATTGAAAGCTTGTATAGAACAACTTTAAATTTATCGTATTTTAATTATGTATTTCTAATGATATTTTGTTTGATTAATTGTTTGTATATAAACAGACTGATTTGACATGACCGGAACAACCGAAACTGATAAAAAAGAAATTATATACCGGTTTGACCCGAGTCAACCAAAAAAGAAATTTAAATAACTCTATACTGGCCAAAAAATTATCGACCCATGTGGAACAATTTCATGGATTCACTACTATTGACTATTGGCAAATAATAGTCTCAATATAAAAAAAATACCTACTAACGGTCCCAACTTTTAACACATTTTTTCCTAACGATTCACGACTTACAAAATCCTAACTACGTTAATTGTTGGTCGCCGTAAAAACCTTTTTGACAAGAAAAATCAACCTCTTTGTCCCAAACCTCTGTGTATTCTTATATCAGACATTTAGGAACATTTTTCTAGTAAAAGACCAAGTTGTTGAGGTCATCTACGGTGGTGATTTTCAGATGGTGATGGTGAGTGGTGATGTTCATGGTGGTCAGTTGTGGTGTTCAGGTGGTTGTGGTGGTGGTGTTCAAGTTGAAGTTCTGACGAAAAATGTGAGTATACCTGACAAAACGTTTTTCACGACGACTAGCAACTAACGGCGTTTGGATTATGTTAGTTGCAGATCATTTGGAGCAAATATGTTAACGGATGAGACCATCAGTAGGCATTTGATTATGGGATTGTTAGTTATCAATATTTAATACCTAATAGTTAGGATTATTAACATTCAATTTTCCATTAGTTAACGACTTTTAGGATTTAAACTTAACTATGTGAATTGAGGAAACCGTTTAATCCTTGTTCAGGATCTAATCACATAACATGATACGTACACGAGATAATTACGTTATCAATACATTATCGATTACATTACTGTTCATACATTACATACTGTTAAGCTCGGTTCTAGAGAGAATATGACAGCATAACGCTACTTTGAGGATAAATAAGCACATATCTCTATGCACTTTCACTAGGGAAGGCCTATATATAGGACACCCCCATTCGTTAGATACTTACTAGCGAATGAGACTTTCCATTAGCGAATGATCCCTCATTTGTTAAACATCTATACCGAATGGGCATTTCCTTAACGAATGAGCCTTCATACGCTACTCCCTGAGCGTATGAGCTCCAAATATTAAGGAATGAGTAGCTGGTCTAATGAATGGACGCCGTCCGCTATACAATCCATATCGAATGGGCCATATTACATCATAGAATAATGACTAATTTACCCCTAACTTATTTGATCGGCTACGGACAACAAATCATGCACTCACACACTCTCCATTTTCCATAGTTGTCAAATACTTTAACCTCGAATACTTTAACTTCAAAGATTTTAACTGCAAAGCATCAGTCATAACAAATATGAGCTAACAGACTCCCCCTTGACTGATGATCCTCGGGCTTGTGAGGACAGACAAATCTTTAAGTCTTTTCAGCAAACCAATAACTTGTAGCTTTTCATATCAGGTCTCCCCGTCAAAGTAAGCAATTCCAGATGATCATCCCGATCATCCAACTGGCATATGATATGTGTCATAACCCGACCAATGGCGGCGGAACATGCCGGGGTGCAACGGATTGCTCAAGAAAACAAGACACTATTAAAGTGAAAATATTTAAACAACTCATTAATTTCATTCAATCACAAAAGTAACACATATTGTTCGTACAAATAAACACCAAATACAAGAAATAAATATTGTTCATTCTTCTAATAACCTAGTGGTATCAATAGAATGACATCTTCAAACTCCAAGTCAAGTAATAATCAAACCTGTAACAATGCATAAAATAATATTTGTCAACACGTATGTTGGTGAGTAATTTCATAGCTTTGAATATATATATATAGTATGAGCAAAATCCACAAATGTATATGAGACTATAAATAAAAGCATCGATCGTGGTATATAAAACACATGTAAATGAGGATCCTTTCTAATCGGTAACATCAGACATACTCGGATAATGATGCCCGATGCTACTTGCACAAGGCTAAGTAGTTAGGGGTGCGTATGATCATACTTATAGTGTTCCACAACAACATAAAATAAACACTCGTGCATGTAAAACATATGAAACATATAACACACAATAGAGAAAGTATTCTAAGTATCATACACCCTAAAGTTTGTGGTTTGAAGATAGAGTATTATAAATCGTTCATGTTTTGGATAAGTATGCATGTTACCCCCAAAGTATAAAAGTTAAATGGGGGATGAAATGTACTCACATGAAATAAGAAACTTGAAGGATAGTTTGCGATAAAACGGGGGATGGGTAAGTTCAACGGGCAAGACCTAGATTAAAAAGGGTCTTGAGTTAGAAGATGGTTTTGAAAGCTTTAAAGTAAAATAATTTGACAAGTAACATAAATAATTAAAGTTTGAAGGCTAAAATGTAAACACATAAGGGATTAAAGTATTTTATTTTTGAAAAATAAGTTTACTCGAAGTCGGGTCTTGGTATTCTATTTATTAGTTTTACTTAACCTTTGTTAAGTAAATATTTAGGTATAATTGCAATACTGCAAAGTTAAATAGATATCAAAACGAGACTTTACGAGTGTTCGGATTTGTCAGTTCTAGTCTTGATAATTGGTCTAGCTCGAAGCCGACGTTCCAAAATGTTATAAGATAACTCAATGAAATCAAAGAAGCTTAACCAAGTGTGTAGTTCTATTAAGAAGAACCTCGACGTCTGTAAAGCGAGTGTTTGGTTTTGTTGGTCCAAACTTGTTATAAGATCAAGTTAGATCCAACATACCAAGTGTTTTGAGAAAATAATTTAAAATTAGTTTATAAAATAGATTTAGAGAAACCATGAGAGTCGGTGAACTCGGTTTAGTTCGGTCTTGGTTCGGTCCTTGACTCGGAATAAAACGGAGTATGGTTGCCACATACCGAATACCATAGAACTTATTAAAATGAACTTAGAAATTATAATACAAAATTCATACTTGTAACATATTAATATATCATTTTAAATATAAAGTATTTAAACAAGAGTTCGGTTTTGGTTCGGCTCTTGACTCGGGATGAAACCGAAAATGGTGGCTACATATCCAATACCATAGAACTCATTAAAATAAACTTAAAAATAGTAATACTCAAATATTTCATATAATATGTTAACAATAAAGTATTTAAACAAAAGTTCGGTTTTAGTTTCGGCTCTTGACTCGGGATGAAACCGAAAATGGAGGCCACATACCCAATACCATTGAACTATTAAAATGATTTAGAAACTAAAAGTAAGTAAGGACTAAACAATATTGATGAGCATAAACAAAATTAAATCATAAACTAAAGCATAAGTTAAGTATATATCAAGGACTAAAATAGTCCTCCATGTAGCCTTGCCTTGTAACACAACACTTCAACCGACCGTGACCGGAGATGTGAAAGCCGAAGGAAACAAGGGGTGTATATTATATATATTTTGCAACCTCAAGCTTTAAGTAACAAGAATTAGTTAGAAATAAAGATTATTATTAGCTTGACCTTGAGAAGTCAAAATATTAAGAACTTGAAGAAAAAATACTTGGAACTTAGTTTGAGAGAATTTTGAGAAGAAGGAGCAACAAAAATGGATGCATGAGGCTTGTTTTTATAGTGGGAAAAGTATGGTTTACATATAAGAGGTAACTTGCATTTCATTGGTTTACATGGTCAAACAATTCACAAAACAAACAAGAGGTGTTTGACACAATTAGTCCTTTAAGTTTTTTTTAAGTCATTTTTAGCTATAAAGAAGTGTTTTAACGTACTGAAAATAATGTTTTCTTGACCCGACATTTGTGAAACATAAACGAACATAAAATCCAACATGTTATTAATAACGACGAATCCGAAAGATCAAAACAGGTCGGGTTTTTGAGACAAATACAAATGCAAGCTAAACCGAAAAAATGACAAATGTTATAGTCTTCCCTACTTTTAGAAATTTCATCCCGAAATTAAGATGAATCCACAATAAACAAATACGGGTACTTTTCCTTCATCTCGTCTTCTCATTCCCAAGTAAATTCATCACCACACCGTGATTCCCAACGGACGTTAACTAAACAGATGCGGCTACGTTTGGTTCGTTTCTCATTGCGGTCAATGATTTCAACGGGTTTTTCGATCATTTGTAAGGTTTCATCGATACGTACTTCGTCGAGAGGTATGTGAAGATTACCTTCGGCTAAGCACTTTTTGAGGTTAGAGACATGAAAGGTTGGATGAACACCGATAAGTTCTTGCGGTAAATCGAGCTTATAAGCCACTTTTCCAATCCTTTCAATAATTTTGAATGGGCCTACGAAACGGGGAGCTAGTTTTCCTTTCTTTCCAAAATGGACTACCCCTTTCCAAGGGGATACCTTGAGAAGGACAAGGACTCCAACATTGAACTCGAGGGGTTTTCGTCGTTTTTCGGCATAGCTCTTTTGGCGACTTCTTGCAGCGAGGAGATTTTTGCGGATTTGATCGATACGATCGGTAGTGTCTTGGACCATCTCGAGACCGGTGATTTAGGTTTCACCAATCTCGTTCCAACAAATCGGTAAACGACACTTACGATCATAAAGAGCCAGGAAAGGAGCCACATCAATGCTAGAATGATAACTATTGTTGTAAGAGAATTCAATAAGCGGGAGATGAGAATCCCAGTTTTCACCAAAATCAAGAACACAAGATCGAAGCATATCTTTATGGGTTTGGATTGTACGCGGTACTAAGATCAAGGAGAGTGCCTAAAGCTTCTTGAAGCGCTTTCCAAAAAAAGGAGGTGAAACGAGAATCACGATCGGAAATAATGGTCAACGGAATACCATGGCGGCATACAATTTCACGAACATGGATTTGAGCGAGTTGCTCGACAGAGTACTTTTCTTGAATCGAGATGAAGTGAGCCGATTTGGTTAATCGATCAATGATCACCCAAATACTATCATTTTGCTTTTGAGTGGGGGGTAATTTGGTGATAAAGTCCATAGCAATGTCTTCCCATTTCCAAACAGGAATAGGAGGATTCTCGAGTAAACCAAAAGGTATTTGATTTTCGGCTTTAACCTTTGAGCAAGTAAGACATTTTGAGACATAAAGTTCTATGTCCTTTTTCATACCCGGCCACCAATAAATAGATCAAAGATCGAAGTACATCTTATCCCCACCGGGGTGTACGGAATATCGCAACATATGAGCTTCGTCGAGAATGAAAGTGCGAAGTTCATCACAATCGGGAACCCACAAACGATTGAGGAAATAAAGCAAGCCATCGGGTTTGGTTTCGAGTTGAAGTTCGGCTCCTCATGACATTTGGTAATACATGTTGCCTTCATCAATGGAGGTGCATTGGGCTCGATAGATGCGGTCTTGGAGATCGGTTTGGATGATGATGCTATGAAGCAGAACGGATTTCACATTAACTTTACGAATAAGGGCATCGGCTACAACATTCGCTTTACCGGGGTGGTAGCGAATTTCGCAATCATAATCACTAAGTAATTCGGCCCATCAACGTTGTCTCATGTTGAGATCTTTTTGGTCAAAGATGTGTTGAAGAATTTTATGATCGGTGAATACAACACATTTTGTGCCATAAAGATAATGCCTCTAGATTTTGAGAGCGAAAATGACTGCACAAAGTTCGAGATCATGAGTCGTATAATTCTTTTCGTGAACCTTAAGTTGCCATGAGGCATATGCGATAACCTGACCTCGTTGCATGAGAACGCAACCGAGACCTTGATTGGATGCATCGCAAAATACCACAAAGTCGTCGTTTCCATCGGGAAGGGTTAAAATGGGAGCGTTACAAAGCATATGCTTTAGAGTTTGGAAAGCTTCTTCTTGTTTTGGCCCCCATTCATAAGGTTTTCCTTTATGAGTTAGTGCGGTGAGGGGTAACACAATTTTAGAGAAGTTTAGGATGAATCGCCGACAATAATCGGCCAAACAAAGGAAATATCAGATTTCCTGGGTGTGGATGGAGTTTTCCAATCTTTTACGGCCTCGATTTTGGCGGGATCAGCATGAATACCTTTATCGTTGATGACGTGACCCAAAAATTGAACTTCTTTTAACCAAAATTCACATTTGGAGAACTTGGCATAAAGTTGTTATTTTCTTAGGGGATCGAGAACGGAACGTAAATGATCCTCATGTTTGGCTTGGGTCTTGGAGAAGATAAGAATGTCATTGATAAAAACAATTACGAATTTGTCCAAGAATGGTTTGCAAACACGGTTCATGAGGTCCATGAACACTGCTGGTGCATTGGTCAATCCGAAAGGCATAACCAGTAATTCGTAATGTCCATACCGAGTACGAAAGACGGTTTTTGGAATGTCATATTCATGAACACGCAATTGATGATAGCCCGATCGAATATCGATTTTGGAAAAACAAGTTGTGCCTTGGAGTTGGTCAAAGAGGTCGTCGATTCGAGGCAAAGGGTACGATTTATAAAGGTGAGTTTATTGAGTTCACATTAATCGATAACCATGCGAAACGATCCATCTTTATTTTTCACGAAAAGGACGGGAGCGACCCAGGGGAAGAGCTTGGACGGATAAAGCCCTTATCGTAGAGTTCTTGAAGTTGGTTCGATAACTCTTATAATTCCGAATGAGCTAAACGGTAAGGAGCCTTGGCTACGGGAGTCGCGCCGGGCACAAGATCGATTCGAAATTCAACAGGACGAATGGGTGGGAGACCATAGACGTCTTAGGGAAAACGCATGGAAATTCACAAACAACGGCAAGGTCTTGAATTTTCTTTTCTTTTGGATCTTTCACCACCGCTTGGGCTAGGAATAGAACATACATTTGACGCAAGTACTTACGATTTTAAGTGAAAGACATGAGTTTGAGTTTCTTAGGAATCTTTTTGGCAAAGACATTGAGGATTTTTCCATTGACGACCGGGATTCGAATGAATTTGACATAAAAAATAACTTCGGCATGGTGCAAAGCTAACCAATCCATGCCTACTATGATGTCAAAGCTTCCCATTTGCATCGGGATGATGTCGATCGAGAATTCGTGCTTGCAAAGAGTGAGAATACGATTACGAATGACTGAATCGATGGTGATGGAACTACCATTGGCGACTTCGACAGAAAAAGGGCAAGAAAGTTTAGTGCGAGGTACACCAAGAATAGATTCAAATTTAAAAGAAACAAAACTCCTATCAGCTCCGGTATCAAATAAAAATGAAGCTAAATGCTCATTTACTAAAAACGTACTGTTCACCACATTGTTGGCAACTTGAGCTTGGTTGGCATTCATCAAAAAGGCACGTCCTTGGTTGCCGTGGTTGATTTGTTGAGCTGGAGGAGGAGGGAGAGCTTGCATTGCTTGTGGGTGTGGTGGAGGAGGAAGGGCTTGCATGGCTTAGAGAGGTTGAGCGGTAGGAGCCAAGAGTTGCGGGATTAGAGGTTGATAGGTTTGAACATGGAAGGCTTGGGTTCGGTAGTAGGGTGTGGGTGTGACTTGGGCTTGGTTAACAGAGGCAAGTCGAGGACAAGCGTGAGGAAATGATTCGGGTCTCCACAATTGAAACAAGCCCTAGGTTGGGGAGGAGGGTTTTGAGCAAACGGTGCGGGTCGATTTCGGTTATTTGGAGCAAATCTTGGTGAAGCGGGTTGTCCACGAGAGGCTCCTCGACACCCGTTGCTACTTGCTAGTGTGACCATAGCGGTTACACTTAGTGCATTGACGGCAAGCGGAGTAAGCAGGATGATGGTGTAACATTTCGGGTTTTTCATTTTTGTATTCTTGTAATTTTACCCGACCCATTTAAGGGTTCGGGTCACTCTTTTAATAAAAACGTCACATTTATTGAGTATTTAGTTTGTTTTAGCTTTACTAAATTTTTTTAAATTTATTTAATAAACATACAAAACTTGACAATTTTCACCCAACTCCAACTTTATCCCAAAATTGATTGCATCCTTATACTTCAGGGGCTAATCTTGTAACTATGGTTTTATGTGACAATCGTCAATTTCAGGTTAACCCGGTTAACTCAACTCCGTCAATTCAAACTTTAAGATCGTTGAATCTATAACGCATACTTCATTACATTTAAACTAGGGTTTAAATGACGCTTAACATTTACTACATGTGTAGTCTTTCGGGATTTGCACCGAAACACAAACGAGTTGACGCGAGCGATTGATAAATAAACGACAAACGTCAAAACACTAATTATGTGATTATTATGTGTTAGGTATATGTGTGTTACTTGATTGTTATGTGGAATGTTAAACAAGAAACAAGAACCAACTAGTTTAGGCTAGAGATGTAGCACTTGAAAGTTTAGGGACTAGAATGTAACTTGGTTATCTATAAATATAACCTAAACACTAAACCCTAATCTATTTTATAAACTCAAGACCGATCGGCCCTCCCCTCCTTGGTTCTCCACGGCTGCCGTCCACCAACTCACACATATACACATCAAATCAAGAGATTAATCCAAGAACTAGGTGCTAGGAAGGTATACTTGATCACCTCTTACCTCTTTGTTGTTTAATTTTGATGTTTAATGGGTTGTGTATAAACCCTAATCGGCCGATCATGTGCATGTATGTGATTAATATGATTGTTGTTAGTTGGATAATGGATTGATAACTAGATTGATGTTGTTGCATGATTCATTGTTGTCTTTGATTTGAGTTAAAACACAAACCCTAATCTTGTATGTATGGTGTAATTGATATGCATGGATAGTAGTTATAGTGTCTAGAGGGTTATATGGATGCATGATAGTTCATAGATTGTTATTATGTTGAGTTTTGATGTGAACAGATTCTGGACAGAATGTATATATGATGTTTAAGTGACTGTAACGAAGTGTAAACGTGAAAATTGATTGAGATTGTGGGTACTGCAGTAAACTAGGTTGAGTCTAGTTTCTATAAAGTATAAATTCGTAATTTTTGGATAAGTGGAAGTATACTTTTATGATTTTACAAAAACGTGATGCAAAGCTGAGCTGTTAGACCTGCTGTTAGGTTATGTTGTAAATGTTATATCTCATGAACTACGAGACCAATTGGGTTGGTTCCACTTCTGGAAGTTGACTCATTGAGTTAGGAACCTAACCCAAGTGGTCTTGCATTTATTAGATTTTTCGTTTAATGGGAATTGCAAATAACATTCTGTTGCACATGAATCTGACTGATATGAGTTTGCTGTAATGTTTTGGTCATTATAAGAAAAATATGTGGAATAAAAATAAGATAAAATATGTTCTGGAAACCTAAGATATGTATGCTTCTGTGGTGATTTTTGGTGAATTAATTGAGACGTTATGATCAGTGAACTAGTGCAATCTTTCAAGTAGAAATTCTGTCATAACGAAACTAGCTGCTGAGTTGTGTAGGAATGCATGAAATATGATAGTTTTTGTATAATTGTTGTATTTTGACCAAAATACCCTTGCGGGGAATAGTTGTTAGTTGATTGCCATGAATTGACCAAATTGCCCTTATGGGGAATAATGGTTAGTTAATCTTTGTTGTTGACCAAAATGCCCTTACGGGAATAATTGCTAGTAAAGTATGTTATTAGTACGTGACACGAAAGTAATTGCTCACTCATGTATCGTATCACAATTGTACTTGTTTAAGTCACACACAATTCACAAACGAAACACGAAATCTGTTACGTGCATAGGTATTACGTGCCGAGTCTAGAGACTCGTTAAACGTACCGATACTTAGAAAATCTCTTTGTTATTTAGAACGCTAGAGAGTTTCTACGACGCACATCACTTGGTGATCTAGATCGGGATATTCTTCGCAAACAGTGAGTTTCACTTACCCCGCTCTTTGAACTGTTTTCAAACGTTTTTCACTTGGGGGAGATAACATACTCCGATAAACATATTTTCTGAGATAAACGCATAATTAAGATTTTGTTATAAATTATATATCACTTGTAAAGGCTAAGCGGCAAACGTAACATTTGAAGTCCCACACATCGGACCGGTTAATATTTGGAATAGCGAGTCACTGTTGAGTAGTACTACTGGGTTTGACAAACCCCACCCGACGTTAAGCTCAACTGGAGGTTGAGTGGGTGTAATTTTGGCTAACACTTACCATGGTCTGGATTGACCTGGTGACGGGCACTTGATAAACAGTCAGCTTCGGTCGCGAACCACTTAGCGATACTTGTTGTATAGATTAGCTACCTATCGATATATAATTTGACATAACACTATCTGGTAATGCAAAACACTTAAACGTTGTAACGTGGTTACACAACACTTAAACGTCGTAACGGGGTTACGCAACACTTAAACGTCGTAACGTGGTTACGCAACACTTAAACGTCGTAACGTGGTTACGCAAAACACTGAATCGTCGTAACGAGGTTACGCAAAACGCTAAACGATTTATCTTATTTAACTTGTGAACTCACCAACCTTGTGTTGACACTTTTAGTATGTTATTCTCAGGTAGCCGAGGCGGGCGCGCGGTTTAGGAGCATGCATTAATTGAAACCATCTTTATTCTGCAAACTTAATTTTTAACAGTTACATTTGGTTTTAAGTCGTCCTGCGTGACGCAACTTTTGAATTAAGGTTTTACGCTTCCGCACTTATTTACATTTAAACGTTTTTCTTTGGTTTGATTATAACTAATGATTCCGATCCTGCCAGTTCACACCCTCTGACGGTAAAACTCCGTTAGTGGATTTTGAGGGTGTGACAGATTGGTATCAGAGCCATTGGTTATAGCGAACTAGAAGCTGCA
This sequence comes from Bidens hawaiensis, assembly GCF_021521415.1. Classification (NCBI taxonomy): domain Eukaryota; kingdom Viridiplantae; phylum Streptophyta; class Magnoliopsida; order Asterales; family Asteraceae; genus Bidens; species Bidens hawaiensis. Next base: position 282,703 of record NW_027494121.1, on the reverse strand, counting down.
TGCATACTAGACTATAACCCCGACGACCCATTAGTTATAATGATACGCACTGCATAGGTTTGTGTAGTCTTGAAATCTTATTTCTTTACCTCCTTCACTCATACGCGCGCATATACCCGGCTTACCTGTAGGAATGTCGACGCCACCCTCATCATCATCCGATTCGATGACGCATGCTCACGGGAAGGAACCGCAGTTACCTACTGCCTCGCCACCCCATGTAGTCCCGGAACTCGAAGCTCCTGCACCGAAGAGGTACCGCCTATCCGGAGGCCTGTATGAAAACGACGTTAGCTGGGATTGGTACCCCAACATGATCAGACGTATGGTCTACCGTGATCAAGTTCCCCCATTGCCTCACCCGAACCACCCTGCTTACCCTAACACTCTACCACCCATAACCGAACCTGTGGAGCGAGTTCTCGCAGCTGTCGTTTCTTGTTTGGAGAGTGATGTGGGTTACATGCGCTACACGAGAGAGAATGTTTCCAGACTGTTTAAAGATGGAACCGAGACTCAGGAGGAGATTGCCTTCAGGGCAGCGGCAATGAAAGAAATGCAGGAGACTAGTAAGCAACAAACGAAGGTTATGATGAAGATGCAAGCCGAGATGATAGACTTGCAAGAGCAACTCCAAGAAGCAAGAACCCGAACCGAGATAGCACTCGAGCGTTGCGATGACCTACAAATGCAACTTGCTCAGAACGCAGCAGAACCTGAGGCAGAGCCTGAGGCCGAGCCCGAGGCAGAGCCTGAAGTAGAACCTGAAGAAGATCCCGAAGAGGAGCCTGAGGAGGATCCCGAGGAGGAACCCGAAGAAGAACCGGAGGAAGAACCGGCTGAGGAGGAGGCACATTCGGAAGTGTCCTCAGATGACGACATCTAGTGATGATGATACTTAGATGGAGGGGTTGTCTCCATCCTAACTATTATTTTTCTATGATTTTAAGGATTGATTGGAAATACTTTGTAGCGAATACAATGGTTTTAATCATGAGTTTTATTTAGACTAATATGTGGTTGTGATGTGATGTTTTTTTTTTTTTTTATTTTTTTCTTACCTATCTTTTATTACATGTATGGTGTGTTGTATATGAAAGAAAAATTCATGTTTAACATTTTATACTGTGATTCTAGGAGATGGCCGGAAGAAACGCTGGACGAGGACGTGGTAACATCAGCATGACTGAAGCTGAACTCCAAACTCTGCTGAATGACCATGTGGCGGCCGCTTTAGCCGCACACGTTCAGAATCAAACTGGAGGTCCGAGTGGAACGTGTACCTTCAAGAACTACCTTGACTGCAAGCCCAGTACGTTTAAGGGCACTGAGGGAGCTATAGGCTTCCTGCGTTGGGCTAAGAAGGCCGAGTCGGCCTTTGAGATGTGTAACTGCCCCCCTGCCAGTAGGGTCAAATTCGCTGCTGGGACACTTGAGGATTCCGCCCTCACTTGGTGGAATTCGAACGTCCAGATCCTTGGATTGGAACTGGCTAACGCGATGAACTGGGAGGAGTTCAAAAACATGATGCGAGAGGAGTACTGTCCGAGGGAGGAAATTTCGAAGTTAGAGTCGGAGTTTTGGTCGTTGAAGATGGTGGGTTCGGAGATTGAAGCCTACACTACTCGTTCGCACGAGTTGGCTGTAATGTGTCCGCGGATGGTGGATCCGCCGAGCAAGAGAATAGAGATGTACATTGATGGGTTAGCACCACAGATTCAGGGTATGGTGACGTCTTCCAGACCAGCCACGATCCAACAAGCGATCCGTTTGGCTCACAAACTGACGGATCAGGCTGTGACCCAGGGTGCGTTACCACCGAGGGGTTCGACTGTTAAAGCCCGTGACAACCCGAGTAATGACCACGTCAGCAACAGTAACAACAACAGCAACCCGAACAGCGGGAAGAGAAAGTTTGACAACACCAGATCTTCATCCTCAAACCTCCCACCGCAACACCACTACCGTAAGCCCGAATTTACTCGGAGTTTCAACACTCAGAATCACAACAACAACAACAACAACAACGGTAGCGGGCAGGTTTCGAGCGGATATGCTGGGAAATATCCAAAGTGCAACAGGTGCAACTTTCATCATGTTGGTCAGTGTGACCGTGTCAAGTGTCAAAGATGCGGAAAGATGGTCACCAAGCGAAGGAATGTAGAGTTGACCTTGCGGCGAAGGGTGCTCCTAAGCCACCGATGACGACTAAGGGCTGTTTTGAATGTGGACAGGAAGGTCATTTCCGGAAGGATTGCCCCAAGCTGAAACAGAATGACAATAATGGGGGTAATGGAAGTGGCAGTAATGGTGGAGGAAATGGCAAAGGAAGAGCGTTTGTGATTGGATCGGGTCAAGCCCGCAATGATCCGCATGTGGTGTCTGGTAAGTTCCCTGTAAACGATTGTTTTGCTTCTATTTTGTTTGACACTGGAGCTGATAGGAGTTTTGTGTCAAAAGCTTTTAGCCAACTTTTAAACCTTACTCCAACCCCGTTAGACGCTAAGTTTCCTGTTGAATTAGCTAACGGTAAAACTGTAATAACAACTCATATACTTGCGGGATGTAAGTTGAAACTGTCAGGTCATGTCTTTGACATTGTCCTTATTCCTTTTACGCTTAGTAGTTTCGATGTCGTTGTCGGCATGGACTGGTTATCCGAGAACCGAGCGGAGATTATATGCCATGATAAGATAGTCCATATTACCACCCCTTCCGGCGAGATCATTTCGGTCCGAGGCGAGAGAAGCGGCACGACCACCAGCGTCATTACCCTTTTGAAGGCACAGAAGTATTTACGAAAGGGCCATCCGGCAATTTTGGCGCAGATTGTTGAGAAACCCGCGGAGGAGAAACGAATTGAGGACATACCGGTTGTGCGAGACTTTCCGGAAGTTTTCCCGGAGGATTTGCCCGGACTCCCTCCTATTCGTCAAGTCGAATTTCAAATCGAGTTGACACCCGGTGCATCACCCATAGCACGAGCCCCGTATCGACTCGCACCGGCGGAACTTCAGGAGTTGTCCACTCAGTTGCAAGATTTGTTGGATAAAGGTTTTATCCGACCTAGCTCATCGCCGTGGGGAGCCCCTGTCTTGTTTGTCCGAAAGAAAGACGGGACTTTCCGAATGTGCATCGACTACCGGGAGTTGAACAAGGTGACGGTCAAGAACCGTTATCCTTTACCCCGAATTGATGATTTGTTTGACCAGCTTCAGGGATCGAGTTACTACTCGAAGATCGATCTACGATCCGGTTACCACCAGCTGAGAGTGCGCGAGGAAGATATTTCAAAGACGGCTTTCAGAACACGGTATGGTCACTACGAGTTTTCGGTTATGCCTTTTGGCCTAACCAACGCACCAGCCGTATTTATGGATCTCATGAATCGAGTATGCAAGGCGTACCTCGACAAGTTCGTGATTGTTTTCGTTGATGATATTCTCGTCTACTCCAAGAACGAGACTGACCACGAAGAGCACTTAAGGATAATTCTGGAACTACTGAAGAAGGAACAACTGTATGCTAAACTCTCGAAATGTGAATTTTGGCTTCGCGAGGTTCACTTTTTAGGACATGTGATCAACGAGAATGGTATCCATGTCGATCCCGGTAAGGTAGAGGCCATCAAAAACTGGGAAGCACCCAAGACTCCGACTGAGGTGCGGCAATTCCTAGGACTGGCCGGCTACTACCGGTGTTTCATCGAGGGATTTTCAAAGATTGCTCAACCCCTCACCGCCTTGACCCACAAGGGCACTAAGTACAATTGGGGTGACGCGCAAGAATCCGCTTTCCAACTGTTGAAAACCAAGCTTTGTAGCGCCCCTATTTTAGCTCTCCCCGAGGGAACGGAAAATTTTGAGGTACACTGTGACGCATCTATACAAGGTCTCGGTTGTGTGCTGATGCAACTCGAGAAGGTTATAGCCTACGCCTCTAGACAACTACGGGTTCACGAGAAGAACTACACGACCCACGATTTGGAACTCGGAGCTGTAGTGTTTGCTCTTAAGATATGGAGGCATTACTTGTACGGTACCAAGTTTACCATTTACACCGACCACAAGAGTCTCCAACATATCTACGATCAGAAGGAGCTGAACATGCGACAGCGTCGTTGGGTCGAGCTGCTTAAAGATTATGATTGTGCCATCAAGTACCACCCTGGCAAGGCCAATGTGGTGGCCGACGCCCTCAGCAGAAAAGAAACAGATAAACCCAGACGGGTGAGAGCATTGCAACTCACGATTCATGCCAGCTTACCCGATCAGATTCGCGATGCGCAACTGGAAGCTTTGAAAGATGATAATCTTCCATCGGAACTCATGCGGGGCATGAACAAGCAACTTGAAACCAGATCGGACGGGGTCCGATATTTTGAGAACCGGATTTGGGTTCCACGATACGGAGAGTTGAGAACTCTAGTGATGGACGAAGCTCACAAGTCCCGATATTCTATCCACCCTGGCTCAGATAAAATGTATCATGATTTAAAGGCACTTTACTGGTGACCGAACATGAAAGCCAACATTGCCACCTACGTGAGCAAATGTTTGACTTGTGCCAGAGTCAAGATAGAATACCAGAAACCATCTGGTCTACTGCAACAACCGGAACTCCCAATGTGGAAATGGGAACACATCTCTATGGACTTTATTACGGGTTTGCCTAAGACACCGACGGGATGCGATACCATCTGGGTGATCGTTGACCGGTTGACTAAATCGGCACACTTCCTAGCGATTAAAGAAACAGACAAAATGGAAAGACTGACTCGAGTATACATGAAAGAAGTGGTGTCTAGACACGGAGTGCCTGTCTCGATCATTTCCGATCGAGATTCTCGTTTCACCTCGCACTTTTGGAAGTCGCTGCAAAGCGCACTGGGCACCCGTCTCGATATGAGTACAGCATACCATCCTCAGACGGATGGGCAAAGTGAACGGACTATTCAGACCCTGGAGGGTATGTTGCGTGCATGCGTCTTAGATTTCGGAAAAAGTTGGGAACCCCACTTACCCTTGGTAGAGTTTTCGTATAATAACAGCTACCACGCAAGTATTAAGGCAGCGCCGTTTGAAGCGCTGTACGGACGGAAGTGTCGATCACCACTCTGCTGGGCAGAGGTGGGTGATAGCCAAATCACTGGTCCGGAACTGGTACTCGAAACCTCGGAAAAGATTGTTCAAATCCGAAATCGCATGGCAGCAGCACGAGATCGCCAAAAGAGTTACGCCGACAAGCGCCGAAAACCTCTCGAATTTCAAGTGAACGATCGGGTGTTACTCAAAGTCTCACCTTGGAAAGGTGTGGTTCGCTTTGGTAAGCGAAACAAACTCAACCCACGATATGTTGGTCCGTACCGGATAACTGAGCGCATTGGTCCGGTGGCGTACCGACTGGACCTACCAACAGAACTCAGTGGCGTACACGATGTATTCCACGTATCAAATTTGAAGAAATGCCTGTCTGATGAAACCCAAGTAGTCCCTTTGGAGGAACTACAAGTTGATGAACAGTTACGGTTCATTGAGGAACCAGTCGAGGTTTTGGATTGGGAAACCAAAACGCTCAAGCACAGCAAAATTCCAATCGTTAAGGTTCGTTGGAACTCGAGACGTGGACCGGAGTTCACATGGGAACGCGAGGATCACATGATGAAAAAGTATCCTCACCTTTTTGAAGGGCTAACCAAACACCGAAAACCGCGAAACCCGGCAAACCGTCAAACATCACCGGAGGTATGAACTAAATTTCGGGACGAAATTTCTTTCTACTAGGGGATGATATGACAAACTGAAAATTTTCTTATTTTTTTTTCAGACACTCATCACGACTTGACTCAAATTTTCAGGACGAAAATTCTTTAACATGGGAATGATGTGACAATCGTCAATTTCAGGTTAACCCCGTTAACTCAACTCCGTCAATTCAAACTTTAAGATCGTTGAATCTATAACGCATACTTCATTACATTTAAACTAGGGTTTAAATGACGCTTAACATTTACTACATGTGTAGTCTTTCGGGATTTGCACCGAAACGCAAACGAGTTGACGCGAGCGATTGATAAATAAACGACAAACGTCAAAACACTAATTATGTGATTATTATGTGTTAGGTATATGTGTGTTACTTGATTGTTATGTGGAATGTTAAACAAGAAACAAGAACCAACTAGTTTAGGCTAGAGATGTAGCACTTGAAAGTTTAGGGACTAGAATGTAACTTGGTTATCTATAAATATAACCTAAACACTAAACCCTAATCTATTTTATAAACTCAAGACCGATCGGCCCTCCCCTCCTTGGTTCTCCACGGCTGCCGTCCACCAACTCACACATATACACATCAAATCAAGAGATTAATCCAAGAACTAGGTGCTAGGAAGGTATACTTGATCACCTCTTACCTCTTTGTTGTTTAATTTTGATGTTTAATGGGTTGTGTATAAACCCTAATCGGCCGATCATGTGCATGTATGTGATTAATATGATTGTTGTTAGTTGGATAATGGATTGATAACTAGATTGATGTTGTTGCATGATTCATTGTTGTCTTTGATTTGAGTTAAAACACAAACCCTAATCTTGTATGTATGGTGTAATTGATATGTATGGATAGTAGTTATAGTGTCTAGAGGGTTATATGGATGCATGATAGTTCATAGATTGTTATTATGTTGAGTTTTGATGTGAACAGATTCTGGACAGAATGTATATACGATGTTTAAGTGACTGTAACGAAGTGTAAACGTGAAAATTGATTGAGATTGTGGGTACTGCAGTAAACTAGGTTGAGTCTAGTTTCTATAAAGTATAAATTCGTAATTTTTGGATAAGTGGAAGTATACTTTTATGATTTTACAAAAACGTGATGCAAAGCTGAGCTGTTAGACCTGCTGTTAGGTTATGTTGTAAATGTTATATCTCATGAACTACGAGACCAATTGGGTTGGTTCCACTTCTGGAAGTTGACTCAATGAGTTAGGAACCAAACCCAAGTGGTCTTGCATTTATTGGATTTTTCGTTTAATGGGAATTTCAAATAACATTCTGTTGCACATGAATCTGACTGATATGAGTTTGCTGTAATGTTTTGGTCATTATAAGAAAAATATGTGGAATAAAAATAAGACAAAATATGTTCTGGAAACCTAAGATATGTATGCTTCTGTGGTGATTTTTGGTGAATTAATTGAGACGTTATGATCGGTGAACTAGTGCAATCTTTCAAGTAGAAATTCTGTCATAACGAAACTAGCTGCTGAGTTGTGTAGGAATGCATGAAATATGATAGTTTTTGTATAATTGTTGTATTTTGACCAAAATACCCTTGCGGGGAATAGTTGTTAGTTGATTGCCATGAATTGACCAAATTGCCCTTATGGGGAATAATGGTTAGTTAATCTTTGTTGTTGACCAAAATGCCCTTACGGGAATAATTGCTAGTAAAGTATGTTATTAGTACGTGACACGAAAGTAATTGCTCACTCATGTATCGTATCACAATTGTACTTGTTTAAGTCACACACAATTCACAAACGAAACACGAAATCTGTTACGTGCATAGGTATTACGTGCCGAGTCTAGAGACTCGTTAAACGTACCGATACTTAGAAAATCTCTTTGTTATTTAGAACGCTAGAGAGTTTCTACGACGCACATCACTTGGTGATCTAGATCGGGATATTCTTCGCAAACAGTGAGTTTCACTTACCCCGCTCTTTGAACTGTTTTCAAACGTTTTTCACTTGGGGGAGATAACATACTCCGATAAACATATTTTCTGAGATAAACGCATATTTAAGATTTTGTTATAAATTATATATCACTTGTAAAGGCTAAGCGGCAAACGTAACATTTGAAGTCCCACACATCGGACCGGTTAATATTTGGAATAGCGAGTCACTGTTGAGTAGTACTACTGGGTTTGACAAACCCCACCCGACGTTAAGCTCAACTGGAGGTTGAGTGGGTGTAATTTTGGCTAACACTTACCATGGTCTGGATTGACCTGGTGACGGGCACTTGATAAACAGTCAGCTTCGGTCGCGAACCACTTAGCGATACTTGTTGTATAGATTAGCTACCTATCGATATATAATTTGACATAACACTATCTGGTAATGCAAAACACTTAAACGTTGTAACGTGGTTACACAACACTTAAACGTCGTAACGGGGTTACGCAACACTTAAACGTCGTAACGGGGTTACGCAACACTTAAACGTCGTAACGTGGTTACGCAAAACACTGAATCGTCGTAACGAGGTTACGCAAAACGCTAAACGATTTATCTTATTTAACTTGTGAACTCACCAACCTTGTGTTGACACTTTTAGTATGTTATTCTCAGGTAGCCGAGGCGGGCGCGCGGTTTAGGAGCATGCATTAATTGAAACCATCTTTATTCTGCAAACTTAATTTTTAACAGTTACATTTGGTTTTAAGTCGTCCTGCGTGACGCAACTTTTGAATTAAGGTTTTACGCTTCCGCACTTATTTACATTTAAACGTTTTTCTTTGGTTTGATTATAACTAATGATTCCGATCCTGCCAGTTCACACCCTCTGACGGTAAAACTCCGTTAGTGGATTTTGAGGGTGTGATATTTTATGTTATTAATATTTAAAAAAAACCAAACTCTAAACCCACCCGGTCCGACCCGCCAGCTGACCCAAACCCGACTCGACGACCCCAAACCATTCAAAAACCTTCAATTTCCCGCTCGTTATGATCAATTAAGTTAGGCAATTGGCATATTCCATCAAATAAACGCGTAACCAACAATTAATTATAGTAAACATGCGTTAATTCGTCCGTAATTTGATCAATTAACCATTTTAAGCCAAAGTGAACCCTAATTTTGTGAACTTATATAATCCCTTCGTTATGGATCAATTAAACTTGCAAGAACCTTCTCCTCCCTGTCGCCAACCTTTCCCCCATATCTGTTCAAGCTTACAATCTAATCCCGTCACCCAAATTAACCCACTTCTGGCCGCAACTCTCTTGATCAAGTTCACCATCTTACTAGTTGTTATAATCCAATTAATAGGTATGGCTTGAATCGCGATATCCAATAGATTAAAAGCTCCTTATTGAATTTAACCAACATCGATCCAAAATCGCGATTGAATCCTAGGATTCATATGCTCATATGTTATTGTGTTTATATTTTTTTTCCCAAAACTGTTTAATAACCAAAGAATCACATAGTCCAGTTGTGTGTGTGTGTGTCTCAAAACAAGGTCGCGGGTTCGAAACCCAACAGGCCCTTTTTTTTATTTCTTGTTCTTCTTGATGTTTATGTACTAAAATATTTTTTTAATCATTTTAATAAATACTTAAACCTATAAAACCGACAACCTTAAGGCATGTTCTCGCCATCTAAAACCCGATTTTGATTAACTTTTATTAGTACTATTACTATTAATATTTATTATTATTATTATTATTATTATTATTATTATTTTTACTTAATAATTATTATCATTATTATTAATAACAATAGGGATAACAACAACAACAATAACATTAAGAAATACTCTTATAACTAATGAGAATGTATCTAGAAATATTTTAATGTTACACAACCATATCGAATCTCAAAACCCGTCATAAATCTTAGTATTTCACTATGAGTATATTTAATTCTTGTTATCATTATCATCTAGGAATATTTGTCGGTAAACCTCGAGGAGCTTGACCGCTTTCATTCTAGTTCTTTTATTATCTCGTCCTCACTTAGTCACTTGTTAAGGTAAGTAAATTCACATCCCCCTTTTTACGACTTTACAAATTTTGGGGGCGTTATGCGTTCAAAATCAACTTATTGTTTTCACTACAATTCCGTTATATGCATAATTGTAATTGCTCAATTAGTTGCTATGTGCGAATATGACTATGTGTTTATTTTATGTTGGTTGGTACCTCATCCTCATCCTCATCGTCATCCTCATTAGTATGATCATACGTCGTCGGAGTAAACCTTTATCTATGTGATTCGGTTGAAAAGACAACTTTTATTTATTGCTACACTAATTGTAGTGATTTACGATTATCGCATGGAATTGTCATTTTATTATTATATATACTCAAAACCATGGTTTACTTGCTCAACTTTATGTTGGCAAATATATATATTTTCACGCATGGCGCAGGTAGCTGTCTTGGATGATTTCAAGAATGTCGAAGTAGATGATACCAAAAGTTGCTCGATGATTTGAAGAACATTAGTATATTTTATGTTTAATCATGTTAAATGTTTTGTTTGAGAACAATGTATGATTGTGCTTTGATGTATGGTTTAATTGAAAGAATAATTTAGATATTGACACGCGTAATTACATAGGGTCTTCTGAGCTATGATACAATTAATGTTGCGCCCCGGCATGTTCCGCCGTAGGTTGGGGTGTGACAGATTGGTATCAGAGCCGAATGCTATAAGATATGTGGTTAGACGTAACGACCTAGTAGCATGCTTAGGGTCCCTATACGTGTTCCTATGTGTGCACCCTACTTGTTTAAATTTTTGTACATGGCTTAGCATTTTTATATTGTTCATCATATACAATTGTACACAAAAGCACACACCTAATCCGAGGCTATGCCTCACTCTAAAAATTGTTTTCAAACTTTAGAACGATTTTAAAAATGGTAAATTCCTTAAGTAATCCCGCATTTTCACTCGCCCCTCCTTGAGAAATATTCGTGTGACGGATATGTAGTAAACTATAAGAGTGACACCCTTGTTTGCCGAACACTTGACACCAAGACTTGCGAGCCTACGGAAGTGCAATGCGCATAAATCTCAATCAACCGCAAGACCCGGTTGCCTTCCTAGAGTGTTCGGTAAGGGTGTGAAACTTATTAAGCCAAAGTATATTACACCAAACGAAACCGAATCTACTACCCTCATTGTATCAAATGTGGTCATGTAACAATCACACTCTTGAATTTATAACTGAATTCACGGTGATTCGTGGCTAAACTCGGTTTTTCCCGTATTGTGTTTTGTTGAACTGATGGATGAAGTATGTAAATACAGGGTGATTCCCGAATTACGTCAACCGTATACCTCAACACCCCCCCTAATTCAATTTTTAAATGATTTTATTTGAATTTTCAATGTTTTTCATTTTGTTGGAAGGACCCATGGTGGTTCATGCAGCCCTAACCAACAAATGAATCCATTTACATTTTAAGATATGTTTTCTTAATATTATAAATGACAAGACTTGTATAATCACAACTTTCCCTAAGTAATGAAATCCTAAACTCAAACTACTAATATAATATATGAGTATCAATTTACATCAAATACATATTTTCTAAATCACTTTTGAATCAAGATCTATTGATTCGACCCATTCTTACACTTAGAAATATTTTTTTTCGTCCACATAGTTAGATACAAATTCCTCATTCATTGAGACTTGACTATCACGAGTCAATCAAACAACTTACACTCTATTATTGAGTTGATCTACATCTATTTATTTTATCACATTATTAAAACACCAACAACATTATTGCATAATTTAATAATCGAATAACTTTCTCATACTCATGGTATCACACACATAAACTATTTTCAAGTATTCAACATGAGATATTTTTAAAATTTGTTAAAACTTATCAATTTATCAAACTTTGATAAAAACCATTCATCAAAATTATCTGATTAATTCTCAATATAGATTCTAACTTATCCTTAAGTTAAGAGTAAAGGCTAGCTCAACATATTTCAAAATTCAGTTTTTCTTAATAGTTCATTTATGTTTTACACAAATCATCAACTCATTTCTTGAAAATCATGTCATTATTAATCATAAAAGGTTTTAAGCAAGAAATCCTTGTACTAAAAATTAATCAACTGTTCTTCTATGGTCACTCACATAGTAACATCAATTCAAAATGTTGTAAGCAATCAAACCCAATCTTGTGCGTTAAGCTAATTTTTGGAAATATTGACTCATTTACCCACTGCTTATCCTCACCACCAACATTGGCAAACGTCGTTTAACTATACTATTCATCGACAACCCACCCCAATCTTAGTGTCTTAAACGAGAAGATTTTATGTCAAAATTCACCGATATGCTCCTTTTGTATCTACCATCAACCCATTTCATCTTGTGTTCTTATAAGATACCTTCACTAAGATGACCAACGTTTCATCGTCGTTTGTCATATTCGCGCGACCGCCTTATGGCTGCTATGATCACCAAAGTGCTTGCAGCTACTATACTAGCAATCGTGACACGAGTTCAGAGCCTCAACTCTAATTGTGCTGCTAAATCATTTGTTCCAAAAAAGACCAAAACCAACTCATCCGATGACGCTAAAGCCGAACCAAAATCTGCTTCAATTAACAACAACCGCAACAACAAGCGTAAAGTCAATCGCCAAAATCATGTTGTTAATCAAACCAACCCTCAACCTTGACAACAACCGAATCACATTCATAAAGGAAACCATACATCGGTACTCACCTGTCATCACCCTGCTCAATCCCTATGCCAGCTATGCACAAATTTCAATCTTTATGGCCACTTTGCTAGCTTTTTCCGTGCCCCGCCTAGTGCACGAGCCATTCCACAACAACCTACTGCTCATACTCAAACCGGTGTTCTTGACACCCGCACTTGTTACCATTGTGGATACCCAAATCATCTTCGCAATATGTGTCCCCAACTTGCCATTTCTCATCAAGTTCAAACCTATCAACCCCACATCCTTCAAGTATCTTTAGTCAATCAAGATCCTCATTACCTAATCCAACCCTACCAAATTCCATACCCGCAAGCTCAAGTTCACCGATTATACTCTATTGGAATTCCAAATTGGGCAACCCCTTCAAGCTCAACCTATTCAAGCTATTCCGAGATAATTAACCTACCCCGACTGCTCAAACTTTTATGAATTCAATTTCTCTTGGTGCTTCACGTCAGATCAGTTAAGCTACTCAAGAAATCCGAAGATTTGTGTTGTGTCCCTTAGTCGGTCTTAGTTATTTTTATCCTTTTTTTCAGTTAGGAATTAGTACCATCTGTTTATGGCATCGAATTATTTCAGTTTGAACTAATGATATTTCGTTTATCGTATAAATAAAGTTCCTTTTATTTAAGTTAATTGCTTATTAAAGCCTGCATTTGCCTTATTTTATCATCCTCAATCATCACAACCCGTTTTATTCTCGACTACTAATAAGTTATATTTACAACTTCAAGGACTTATATTTAAGTAATGTCTTAGAAACCTCTGTACTTTTTCCTAGTTTATATTTAAACATTTTAAAACTTATGTTCCTTCACGAAATAATGTTTTCCAACGCTTGGTCACCCACACGATGGGGAGAATTATGCGGAATATCCTACGACCTAAGTAATTATGGATGCATACATAATTACCCAAGTCCTCGCATGGAAATCGTAATACGTACAATCGTGTGTCATAATCCTAGAACCGATGGTAGTTTGGGATAACAGTAAAATGTTGAGATGATAAGAACATGGTGGATACACCGCTGGTACATCCTATATATAAGTGTTCTGATCGGATTGTCATTTGTAGCGTTATTTCTATTACTTTAAGTTCCGGGTTTTGATAAATTTTAGATTTTAAAGTTTTTCCTTCCGTGTTACGATTAGTTTTAGATTTCAACTATTCAAAGTTCTATATTATTTTAAATCATAAGTTAAAAAAAAATCTACGGTGTAGATATAGTGTTCCTTAATTTCGGGACTATTTGTAAAAGTAACAGTAAATCCATTTTTGCTCAAACAGTGTCATCCAATCTGACCTTCAATACCGCATCCTCGACGCACAACACGTCTTTGTCACCAAAGGTAACTTATACGATGAGATGTCGTGTGGCGCCGAACTCCAACTTGAAACCAAACGTAACTGTTTAGTCAATTACTTGAACCGTTTATGGGTTCTTGATCATGACGATCTTCGCATAATCATCCTTGATGAAACTCATAAATCACGATACATTAATCATCCCGGTGCGGATAAGATGTATGCCGATTTTCGTTCCTTATCGTGAGAAGTACCCTACGAGCAACTTAGCCCGGTTGTATGTCAAGAACATCATTTGCCGCTATGGAACGCCTTTGACCATTATTTCCGATCGTGATGGTCGGTTTACCTCATATGTTTCGAAATCGTTGCAAACCGCCTTGGGTAACCGTATTGTTCTAAGCACCGCTTATCACTCGTAACCCGATGGTCAATCCGAGCGAACAATTCAAACTCTCAAAGATATGCTCCGCTCTTGCATACTAGACTTTGGTGGAAATTGGGATACTCACTTACCACTAGTAGAGTTTTCCTACAATAATAGTTTTAACACTAGTATTGGTATGGCACCATTTGAAGCTTTCTACGACCGAAAATTTCGTTCCCCGATTAGTTGGAACGAGGTTGGTGAATCGCAAATCACCGATCCCGAGCTTATTCAAGAAACTTCTGATCGAATCGCTCTTATTCGTCAAAATCTTCATGCTGCTCGTAGCTGTCAAAAGAGCTACGCCGATAAGCGCCGTAAACCTCTCGAGTTCAATGTTGGTGATCAAGTTCTCCTTAAAGTATCTCCTTGGAAAGGGGTAGTTCGTTTTGGCAAAAGGAATAAACCATCTCCTCGTTTTGTTGGACCGTTAGAGATCGTTGAAAGGGTTGGCAAAGTTGCGTATCGTCTCAATCTCCCCGAAGAGCTCTCCAATGTTCATCCAACTTTTCACGTTTCCAATCTCAAGAAATGCTTAGCCGAGGGGAACCTCCATATACCTCTCGATGAAGTGCAAATTGACAAATCTATGCGTGCTATCGAGAAACCTGTTGAAATCGTGGAATATATGGACAAAGAAACCAAGAGCAGCCGTATTCCGCTTGTCAAAGTTCGTTGGGAATCTAAACATGGTCCCGAGTTCACTTGGGAACGTAAAGACCAAATGGAGTCCAAAATACCCGCACCTCTTCGTTACGGCTTAATTTCTAATTTCGGGACGAAATTTCCTAAAGTAGTGAATGCTGAACATTTCGGGTTTTTCATTTTTGTATTCTTGTAATTCTACCCGACCCGTTTAAGGGTTCGGGTCATTCTTTTAATAAAAACGTCGCATTTATTGAGTATTTAGTTTGTTTTAGCCTTACTAAATTTTTTTAAATTTATTTAATAAACATACAAAACTTGACAATTTTCACCCAACTCCAACTTTAGCCTAAAATTGATTGCATCCTTACACTTCAGGGGCTAATCTTGTAACTATGGTATTATATTATTAATATTTAGTAAAAACCAAACTCTAAACCCACCTGGTCCGACCCGCCAGCTGACCCAAACCCGACCAGACGACCCCAAACCATTCAAAAACTTCAATTTCCCGCTCGTTATGATCAATTAAGTTAGGCAATTGGCATATTCCACCAAATAAACGCGTAACCAACACTTAATTATAGTAAACACGCGTTAATTCGTCCGTAATTTGATCAGTTAACCATTTTATGCCAAACTGAACCCTAATATTGTGATCTAATATAATCACTTCGTTATGGATCAATTAAACTTGCAAGAACCTTCTCCTCCCTGTCACCAACCTTTCCACCATATCTGTTCATGCTTACAATCTCATCTCGTCACCCAAATTAACCCACTTCTGGCCGCAAATCTCTTGATCAAGTTCACCATCTTACCAGTTATTATAATCCAATTAATAGGCATGGCTTGAATCGCGATATCCAGTAGATTTAAAGCCCCTTATTGAATTTAACAAACAAGGATCCAAAATTGCGATTGAATCCTAGGGTTCATATTTTTTTTTCCAAAATGTTTAATAACCAAAGAATCACATAGTCCAGCTGGTTATGTGTGTGTGTGTATCAGAACAAGGTCGCGGGTTCGAAACCCGACATACCTTTTTTTTTATTTCTTATTCTTCTTGATGTTTATGTAATAAAATATTTTTTTAATCATTAAAATAAATACTTAAACCTATAAAATCGACAACCTTAAGGCGTGTTCTCGCCATCTAAAACCCGGTTTTGATTAACTTTTATTAGTACTATTACTATTAATATTATTATTATTATTATTATTATTATTATTATTATTATTATTATTATTACTTATTAATTATTATCATTATTATTACCACAATTATCATTATTATTAATAATAATAGGGATAACAACAACAATAACATTAAGAAATACTCTTATAATTAACGAGAATGTATCTAGAAATATTTTAATGTTACATAACCATATCGAATCTCAAAACCCGTCATAAATCTTAGTATTTCGCTATGAGTATATATAATTCTTGTTATCATTATCATCTAGGAATATTTTTCGGTGAGCCTCGAGGAGCTTGAACGCTCTCATTCTAGTTCTTTTATTATCTCGTCCTCACTTAGTCACTTGTTAAGGTAAGTAAATTCACATCCCCCTTTTACCGCTTCACAAAATTTGGGGGCGTTATGCGTTCAAAATCAACTTATTGTTTTCGCTACAATTCCGTTATATGCATAATTGTAATTGCTCGATTAGTTGTTATGTGAGAATATGACTATGTGTTTATTTTATGTTGGTTGGTACCTCATCCTCATCCTCATCGTCATCCTCATCCTCATTAGTATGATCATACGCCGTCGGAGTAAACCCTTATCTATGTGATTCGGTTGAAAATACAACTTTTATTTACTGTTACACTAATTGTAGTGATTTACGATTATCGCATGGAATTGTAATTTTATTATTATATATATACTCAAAACCGTGGTTTACTTGATCAACTTTTTGTTGACAAATATATATATTTTCACGCATGGCGCAGGTAGCTGTCTTGGATGATTTCAAGAATGTCAAAGTAGATCATACCAAAGGTTGCTCGACGATTTGAAGAACATTAGTATATTTTAAATTTAATCATGTTAAATGTTTTGTTTGAGAACAATGTATGATTGTGCTTTGATGTATGGTTTAATTGAAAGAATAATTTAGATATTGACACGTGTAATTACATAGTGTCTTCTGAGCTATGATACAATCAATGTCGCGCCCCGACATGTTCCGCCATTGGTTGGGGTGTGACAGATGGTGTTGGCAAGTGTTACACAAAGGGTGAGAGCCAGAATACGGTTTACGGTTTTGGGGTGCTTGGGATTGTGGTTGTGGTTGTGATGGGTGGGTGACGACATAGTTTCGATAGTTGGGTTTGCTTTTTTTTTTTGGCGTGGTGGGTGGAATTGGAGTAGTTTATGGATTGAGGTTGAGGGTCAACATTGGTGAGGGTTGATGGTTCGGGTGTACTTTTTTCATTGGTTTTCTTGGAGCTTTTGATATTAAAAAATTGAAGGTTTTGAGATAATGAAATTAATATATATAGTCGGGAAAATCGTACATGGACCACCTTGATTTGATATCCCGACCAATAAAACTTGTATAAAATAATAGGTGGAGTCGAACATGTGCATGTATCACCGCGTATTTCATGTCGTTGACTCCAATCACGATAATAACATATAATAAAAACGAAGATACAACGGGATGTTAAAAACAATTATCCACGTATCACCGGGACTTTTGTGTTTTCAACACTAAAATATAAGGAGGCAACCAGAACGCTTGTATTCGACAACTTAAAGTATTGACATGTATAACACGGTTCGTTGGCCTAGAAAACGAACACTACAATTCAACCATCCTAGGTAAGTAAACCACCTTCGATTCTTGGAATCTTTTTGTCAAATGGTCGTTTTATAGTGTTTCGCCCTCTATGATGGCTACAAACCCGATATAAATTCAACCTTTAAGGGATCTTAAATAACGGGATCCAAATTAGGTTTGTGATCTATAAAACACAATATAAAAAGTAATGTTTTTGCGTTTAAGGTAAGGATACGTTGGAATATTATGAGAGTGTGTGCATTTGTATATTTTTTTTTTGAAGATTAAATGAAATGAATAAGAAATGAAATATTTAAGTGTAATGAACAATCAAGTAGGGTAACATGTATAAGCAACACGTATAAGGACCCTAAAGCAATACTATACTAGGCCGTTATGTCTAACCGCCTATCTTATAGTCTTGGCTCTGATACCAATCTGTCACACCCTGACCAAAGGCGGTAGAACATGCCGGGTTGCAACGGATTGCTCAAGAACACAAGACACTATTAAAGTGACAATATTTAAATAACTCATTAATTACATTCAATCACCAAAGTAGCACATATTGTTCGTACAAATAAACACCAAATACAAGAAATAAATATTGTTCATTCTTCTAATAACCTAGCGGTATCAATAGAATGACATCTTCAAACTCCAAGTCAAGTACTAATCAAACCTGTAGCAATCATAAATTAATATTTGACAACACGTATGTTGGTGAGCAATTTCATAGTTTTGAGTATATATAGTATGAGCGAAATCCATAAACGTATATGAGACTATAAATAAAATCATCGATCGTGGCATATAAAACATATGTAAATGAGGATCCTTTCTAATTGGTAACAACCGACATACTCGGATAATGATGCATTATGCTACTTGCACAAGTTAAGTAGTTAGGGGTGCGTATGATCATACTTATAGCGTTCCACAACAACATAAAATAAACACTCATGCACGTAAAACATATGAAACATATAACACACAATAGAGCAAGTATTCTAAGTATCATACACCATAAATTTTGTGGTTTGAAGATAGAGTATTATAACTCGTTCTTGTTTTGGATAAGTATACATGTTACCCCCAAAGTATAAAAGTGAAAACAGGGGATGAAATGTACTCACATGAAATAAGAAACTTGACGGATAGTTTGCAATAAAACGGGAGATGGGTAAGTTCAACGGGCAAGACCTAGATTAAAAAGTGTCTTGAGTTAGTAGATGGTTTTGAAAGCTATAAAGTAAAATAACTTGACAAGTAACATAAATAATTAAAGTTTGAAGGCTAAAATGTAAACACATAAGGAATTAACGTATTTGATTTTTTAAAAGTAAGTTTACTCGAAGTCGGGTCTCGGTATTTTATTTATTAGTTTTTACTTAACCTTTGTTAAGTAAATATTTGGGTAAAATTGCAATATTGCAAAGTTTAATAGATACCAAAATGAGACTTTACGAGTGTTCGTATTTGTCAGTTTGAGTCTTGATAATTGGTCAAGATCGAAGCCGAGGTTCCAAAATGTTATGAAATAACTCAATGAAATCAAAAGAAGCTTAACCAAGTGTGTAGTTCTATTAAGAAGAACCTCGACGTCCGTTAAGCGAGTGTTTGGTTTTGTAGGTTCAAACTTGTTATAAGATCAAGTTAGATCAAACATACCAAGGGTTTTGAGAAAATAATTTAAAATTAGTTTATAAAATAGTATTGGAGAAAATATGAGATTTGGTGAACTCAATTTAGTCCTTGGTTCAGTCCATGACTCGGAATAAAACCGAGGATGGTTTCCACATAACAAATACCATAGAACTTATTAAAATGAACTTAGAAATTATAATACACAATTCATACTTGTAACATATTAATAAATCATTTTAAATATAAAGTATTTAAACAAGAGTTCGGTTTTGGTTCGGCTCTTGACTCGGGATGAAACCGAAAATGGTGGCTACATATCCAATACCATAGAACTCATTAAAATAAAATTAAAAATAGTAATACTCAAATATTTCATACAATATGTTAACAATAAAGTTTTTAAACAAAAGTTCGGTTTTGGTTTCGGATCTTGACTCAGGATGAAACTGAAAATGGAGGCCACAACCCAATACCATTGAACTATTAAAATGATTTAGAACCTAAAAGCAAGTAAGGACTAAACAATATTGATGAGCATAAACAAAATTAAAGCATAAACTAAAGCATAAGTTAAGTATATATCAAGGACTATAATAGTCCTCCATGTAGCCTTGCCTTGTAGCACAACACTTCAACCGACCGTGACCGGAGAGGTGAAAGCCGAAGGAAACAAGGGGTGTATATTATATATATGTTGCAACCTCAAGCTTTAAGTAACAAAAATTAGTTAGAAATAAAGATTAGTATTAGCTTGACCTTGAGAAGTCAGACTATTAAGAACTTGAAGAAAGAATACTTGAATCTTAGTTTGAGAGAATTTGGAGAAGAAGGAGCAACCAAATGGATGCATGAGGCTTGTTTTAATAGTGAGAAAAGTATGGTTTACACATAAGAGGTAACTTGCATTTCATTGGTTAACATGGTCAAACAATGCACAAAACAAACAAGGGGTGTTTGACACAATTAGTCCTTTAAGTTTGTTTTAAGTCAATTTTAGCCATAAAGAGGTGTTTTAACGTACCGAAAAGTATGTTTTCTTGACCCGAAATTTGTGAAACATAAACGAACATAAAATCCAACATTTTAATAATAACGATGAATCCAAAAGAACAAAACGAGTCGGGTTTTTAAGACAAATACAAATGCAACAAGTCGTCAGCTTCCTATCAGCACCGGTAAAGCAAAAACATCTTTACATTTGACCTCATCACACATCTTCATGAACAACTTGATCATTCAACATCTTTCACTTTGGTTTCCCTCTCTCAATAATTTCTATCCCAAATTAACCCTTTGAAGCTCTTTTACATCTTATTCGCTTGGATGTTCTAATGTTTTGGGTATATGATGCGAAGTTCCAACCTCTATTAATCAATCCTGAATGATCTGATTCTTCAATCCAACGACAATACTCATATTGCATTCTTCAACAAGATCAAACCATTCAAAAACTATCCCCTTCAATAGAAGTAATCCGCCGAATACTCGTAGCCAAAAAAGTCAGGATCAAAGTCCTTCAGAAAGAAGTAAAAGAATGGACACTCGTATCCTACATTATTAGGTTTCAGTATTGAACAAATCAATCAACAATCGAAGAACAATTGTAGTCTTGAACTCAGTCAAACGTAGCTTTGCAATCATGAATTACCTCCCGAATTGTAGTAATTTTTCAAGAAACCCTCACAGATGTCGGACGATGCCAATCAAAATGAACTCATTGAAATTTTTATCTCCCCCTTTTCTTGACAAATTCAGCAAGGTCTTGAACAAACATCAAAAATCTTCAATAATATCCTCTTTACATTAATCGTGTTATCCTCGTAAACCAGTAGATACGCGTAAAATGACAACTGGAAAATATTGTCAACAAAATTTTAAAACTGAATGCCCCACTTGTTAGGAATATCCCAAGAAATTTTTGATTAAGAAAATTTTCCCAAAATGCTCTTTTTTTTATCGGGGAAACCCATCTTCTATGTAGTAAGCGAAACCATCCTCATATGTTACATAAGTCCCAATACATTAAACTTGTTTTGTCATTCATCACAATTGAATGAATGGATCTCAATCATTATTAATCTCCTCATTTGTTTTACTGATTAACAAATGAGCTCTTACATTAGAAAGTCCACATTCCGTAAACAATTGAATGAATGAGTCTCATTTGCTATACATATCGTCATTCGTTAAAGCCCTTAACGAATGAGCTTATACATTAACATTTGTGAATAGTAGGAATAATTAGCGAATGAGCAAGACCTAATAACGAAATAACCAGTTGTTGGATCCCAGACTAGTTCGTATCAATAACAATTATCACAATCTGATTCTTAGATCTACGTTTATACTATTAATACTATTATACGGATCTAACTCTTAATTACCTTAATTCAGTGTATATATATATGTGATTATCTACTATTATTATAATTATTATCAGTATGTATGATTGATTGTATAATATTACGTGTGAAGCTTTGAGAGAGATCTGGAATACACAAAATACGTTAATTAACTAAAAAAAACTTCTCTTTAAATTGTGAACAGGAGTTCACTATATATAGAAGGTGATCTGGTTCGCTAACATCCCCTAGCGAACCAGCCTCTCCTTCGTTACATACATTAACATAGCGAAACACCCCCTGATTCGTTAACATCCCCTAACGAATCAGGAGGGAATACATTAACAGTCTACTTCGCTAACATCCCCTAGCGAACTAGCCTATAACTTAACGAACTAGTTAATAAACAAGCTATTTATTACATTAAACATAAATAAAACGTTAACAATAAATACAAAGACTCTAGACGCAAAACCGTGCACTAACAGACACCCTCTCGTCTTGAGCTCTTTGTCTTTAAATTATTTGAAGCGCTTGGACTGCCAGTCTCTGCAACTATGAATTCCATGCTCATGACACACACACGAACGACTCGTTGGAATTGCATAGCCAGGTCGTAATCTTCTCGGCGCTCGATCAAAATCTGCTTCCTGTGTAGCACATCATTTTCTGTCTCTGATAAACTAACCAACCACATCGGGTCGATTATCTTGATAAGCTTAGTCTTCAGACCTCTTCCCAGAAAAATGACGGCCTCGCCAGTACGATTGTCATAGTACCAGCGGTTGAAAGAGAGATGCATATGTTGAGGCATCGTCTTCACAGGAACCTTTTTCATCGTCTTTGGTGGCTTCACTTTCAAGACAAGTTTCTTCCAGCCGGTCCTTGGATCAATCTCGTCAATGCGCTTACGTCTTGAGACCTAGGGCTTGAAGAATTTGAAGCCATGATTGACCTTGAACAGTAAGTGTAGGTGAAACCACTCAGCTGTTCGGTAACCCCCACGATTGATAAATGGACGTCTCGCGAGGGTACGAACATCCCACCGCGTCAATGTAAGAACATCAAGTATCTTCTCGTAATACTGGACACCCTTTTCCCATTTGACTATACAAACTTTAAGGTCAGAATCATAGAGCCAGGAGACAATATCACCATGTACCTTTGAAACGATCTTGAAGGTGGTCACTTGATTAGCTTTAACCCAAGCTGCAGCTGTGTCTTTGCGTTCTTGGTCAACAATGCAATGTGCCTTAATAATCTTACCCACAGCTTTAAACCTGAACCAACTTTTAATCTCATCAACAGTCGGATCATAAGGCTTAGCAGTATAAAAACTTTTTCCTTTGGACTTCACTTCAAGACAATCCTCAGCTTCTTTAATTACTTCTTCATGAAATACCGGAGCACCTTGATCAACGTTTGCGTGTTGATACAAGTCCGGGTACTCTTCAGCAGTCACATCCTCCATCTACATCCTCGTTCTCATAAATAAAGTCCGTATTCATAAACAACGGATCAACTTCCAAACCTTCTTCATTCACAACCTCAACATCGGGCTCAGCCTCTAACACATTCAATTGATCGTCATTCAGCCCAAGCCGTATTGCAATCTATTCCCGTGTCAAGGATCTTTCTACAAACTCACCAACCTGTATCTCGTCCCTATTCACCACACTCTTCACCATCCCAGATCCATCTACAAATATCACCGTATTAGCTGCAATTATTTCAATTGGCTTGGCAGCTGTAGGATCTTGATAAACGACAATCTGTTGACTTGAGTCTTCACCCCACTTATACCAGCACCAGCAGATGAACCGTGAGATTGTTTAGGCTCACTTCCTGCACCGGATTCATCAGGATCTTCATCGTCGTTCTTGAGTTTCTTTAGAGCATCCTCTTTACAAGTTAATTGTAAAATTAACTCTTCTTGTTCTTTTAACTTCACCCCCTGAGACTCAACAATCGCACGCAACGATTTCGTCTCCTTCTGACAAAATGAAACGTAACTCATCAATCGCTTCTGATGTTCCATGAGTCGGAAACCCCTAAAACACTAAAATTTATAATTTAGTTATCAAATCATAACCATTGTTGACGAAAATTAGATCGCCATAAACATCTTTACCTTAGGAATCTAAAGATATCTTAGAAATGTCAAAATGTGAAGGTTGAAATTTCAGAGAAAAATTTGAATAAGGTTACTTTAAGGTGAAGGAAGAAGGCGAACAGTGGAGAACTGTTCGTTTTTTCTTGTCTTTTATAACCTTGCACGCAACCCGAGGTACAGCTGGCACGAAGTAGGCAATTCGTTTGAATTAAAGTTAGCGAATTAGCCCATTCGCTAATTCATTTGTTACCTTAGGTTAGCGAATCACTTCCTGATTCGTTACATTTAGCGAATCAAGATATGATTCGTGGTGTGATTCGTTAAATATGCATAACGAAGGGATGATTCGTTACAGAGTGCGGAAGCGAATTAGGTTAGCGAATCACTTCCTGATTCGTTACATTTAGCGAATCAAGATATGATTCGTGGTGTGATTCGTTTAATGACTTTGGGTTTGCTCTAGAAAGCGAGTGAAATATTCATGCTTATGAATACCCAGATGATTAAACCGCATAAAGACTCACAGTGTCCAGAATCCTAACGCTTGTTATTTGCTTTATTTTATTTTTGGATGATCAAACAAGTATAAGGCTTGAGTATGACTGGTTATTACATTTCTGCCATCCTCACCGAGACTTTTGCTAGAGACTAAAAACCGCTTTCAATTTGGCGTTTCTTTATGTTTATATCACATACTTACTCTATTGGGTTGTTTTAAGACCTACCAATGCACCAATGCAATTAAGCACACAGTCTTTTAAGCTTACTTTTTGCTGGATTTGGGGTCAAGATAATCAATGTACTATCATGTTCTCTTTTTTCTTCAAAAACTAAAATTTTGAGGAGCATAAAATAAAGAAAAGATAAATTTAATCGCCCTAGTTAACTTAAGTTTATAAATAAATGGCTAACCATCAATTCACAAGTGAATAATAGGACCAAGACATGCAAGCATGCTTCACAAACTTAAATAACCGACATAATTTTCAGCGAAAAAATAATCTAAAAACGCCTGAAAAAAAAACTTTTTGGTTTTTCTCTATACAAACTTTAAAAACACAATATTTTTGTCTTTTTCAATTTTCTTATAAACAAAATAAACTTCACAATCTTTTTGGATTTTTCTGTACAAACATAAATCACATTCTTTTTGGTTTTTCAAAATTTTAAAATGTTTTTGGTTTTTCTAAATATTTAAAAGAAAAACATTAAAGAACAGAAATCAAAATACTTTTGAATTTTGAAATTTTTAATGTTTTTGGATTTTATCTATACAAACGAAAAACACACTCTTTTTGTATTTTCTAGATTTTCTCCCCCTAAAACTAAAATAAATTTTAAAAGAAAAATATGACAGAAAATAAAGATAGTCATCCTTGTTTAAGGATATCAGCGAGGGTCTTCAATCCGTTTAAATCAAGCAAAAGCTTTAGTAAACAGATCGGCTTTTTGAAAGTCAGTATGTACTTTCTCAAGGTCAATCAACTTCTTCTCAAAGCAATCCCGTATAAAGTGATATCGAATTTCGATATGTTTTGTTTTCGAATGTTGTACGGGATTCTTTGTGATAGAAATTGCAGCAGAATTATCAATCAAAATAGGAGTAGTAAGAAACTTCAAACCGTAGTCGCGAAGATGTTGTTGTATCCACAAAACCTGGAAACAGCAACTCGAGGCTGCAACATACTCAGCTTCGGCGGTTGAAGTGGAGACCGTTATCTGATTCTTACATTGTCAGGAAACAAGCCTGTTTCCTAAAAATTGACATCCTGTAGTCGTTGATTTGAAGTTGATCTTGCAACCTCCATAGTCCGAGTCTGAATAGGCAGTAAGATCAAAAGTATCATCCTTGGGGTACCACAATCCGATGTCTGGATTTCCCCTCAAATACTGAAGAATTCTCTTGACTGCAGCTAGGTGAGTCACTCGTGGACTTGCTTAATACCTAGCACAAAGACAAACAACAAACATAATATCAGGGCAAGAAGCCGTTAAATACATTAAAGAACCGATCATGGCACGATAGAGGGTAGGATCAACGGAATCCTCCAATTCATCCGGTGATAAATTGTGCCCTACTTGAGAGGAGTAGAAGGGATTTTTCCGGCAGAAATCTTGAATCGGCTCAAGACGTCGTTCACATACTTAGTCCGGTGAATAAAAATTCCGTGAGCAGACTGGTGAACTTGCAACCCTAAAAAGAAATTCATCTCTCCCATCGAGCTCATCTCGAAGTTTGTTTGCATGGACTTTTCGAACTCCTTACACAATGTTTCGTTTGTAGACCCAAAAATAATATCGTCGACATAAATCTGGACTAGGAGAAGATCGTCACCAACAGTTATATGAAATAAAGTGCAGTCGACAGTCCCTCGTTTGAAGCCATTATCAGTCAGATGGTCGGCGAGCGTGCCATACCAAGCTCTCGGGGCTTGATGTAGACCATACAGGGCCTTGTTTAATCGGTAAACAGAGTCCGGATAATCAGGATATTCAAAACCAGGAGGCTGTAAAACAAACACTTCCACGTGTAATTCACCATTGAGAAAAGCACTTTTAACATCCATTTGATAGACCTTGATATTCTTATAAGCTGCATATGCCAGCAAGATTCGAATCGACTCTAATCTTGCAACTGTAGCATATACCTCTGTATAATCAATACCCTCTTGCTGATGAAAACCTTGCACCACTAGACGTGCTTTGTTTCTGACAATCACCCCTCGATCGTCTTTCTTACACTTAAATACCCACTTAGTCGGAATGGCTTTCTTGACTCTAGCAGGTTTGTCAATAAGATCCCAAACACCTAAACGAGCAAATTGTTGTAGTTCTTCTTGCATAGCTTCTACCCAAGAAGGATCTTGTAAAGCCACACGAGGAGTTGTTGGCTCGACTTGAGATAGAAAACAAGAAAACTTAGCAACAGCTGCAATTTCAGATGCGTGTAAGTCAGCATGAAAACAGAGAGCATTATTGTCACTTGAAGAGGCGATTTGATGTCGTGTTTGAACCCCTACATCAAGGTCTCCAATAATGTTTTCTTGTGGATGATAATTATGAATCCTAATAGTCAGATTTTCAGACACAACAACATTTTCAAATAAGTTAGTATAATGTTCACCCAACTCAGGAGATGAAACATTATTCTCAACTACGGAAGCATTATCATCAGATGAGGTAGAAGCAGTATCAAAATGAACAGGAGCGTCGTTTTCAGGTTCTTCAGTTGGAGCGGCAATTGGAGCTTCAACATCATTTGAACTTGCAAATCGTGGAATTTCCAAATGTTCTTCAAAATACGCCCGAACTACGTCTTCATCTGGATGATCAGTTGATGGGGTGAAAGAATTAAATAGGCCATTATATTCAAACATCCATTCGGGACCTTTCCCTTGTAAAGGAGTAGTGTACTTCTGACAATCAACATGGTACCACTCTTTGACACAACCAGACGTAAAATTGAAAACTCGTTTCTTAGGTGACGCATACCCTAAGAAATAACCCTCAATGGCCTTCTCTTCAAATTTACCCGCATCCCTCTTCAGCATAGTACAAGGACACCCAAAAGGTTCCAAATACTTTAAGTTAGGCTTACGATTGTTTAATATCTGATAACTTAAAATTTTTCAACGACACACCCTCGACCAAATCGTTCGCCATTAAATAATTCATCTTTCTAACGTGTATGTGACCCATTCTTTGATGCCAAAGTATGGAGTCTTTCTCGGTTGCTTTCGAGACAAAACATGTTTCGATTGATGTAGATGCTCTAGAGTTCATATTCAAGACATAAATATCATTTGATCGTGGTGATCTCATGACAACCATGTCCTCGGGAATCACGTATCCCGGTTTCAGAATAAGACACTCTCTATCAGTAAAAACGGTAGTGTATTTCTTATCACAAATCTGTGACACGCTCAATAAGTTATGATCAACTTTATCACAATAATTTACTTTCTCAAATGTAATCTTCCCATTCAACACTTCACCTTCTTGTGTGATCTTACCCCCAGAATTCCCAGCAAACGCCACATAACCCCCTTGAATATTTCTCACATTTGATAAGAGGTTGAGATTTCCAGTATTATGGCAAGAACATCCGCTGTCCATAATCCAGTTTTCACCAGAAATGGTCTTGGATGAACCCTACACACAAACAAAAGTGATTAGTTCAAAAAGGCAGCCCAGGCCTCAGTCTTGGGCACCTCTTGGTTTTCTTGGGGAAAATTAACTTTACTTTCATTCATTTGTTGTTCAGCAACTTGTGAATAAGTTGCAGGTTTCTTTGACTTTCGTCTTAGATACGCTGCCTGAACCACATTTGAATTTTCATTCTTACACAAAGGAGTAGTTGGAACAAACTAGGATTTAACTTGACCATGAGTCTCATTAACAAGAACCACCTTACGAGGATTCACATTAGAGAACATAATATGAGTATCATCAGCATACGACACAGGTCGTTTCAAAATCTCCTTTACCACAGGAATCTGTTTGGAATGGTCCTTGATAAAAGGATGAAGATTCTGCTGATACTTCTGACTACAATCCCTCACAACATGACCAAGTTGACCGCACAAGAAACAAGTTCGCATGTCTACACGATGATGATGTGAGGTATTTGGAATGAATGACTCAGAAGTTTGTTGATGACTCACATTTTTAGTCATGCTCTTAGCAAACTCATCAGATAATTCAGATTTCTTTTTTAAGTAAAAATCTAAATTAGAACAGTTTGAAAAACTTTTCAAGGTGTCAGTTCCTGTTGACTTAACAAATTTAACTTGCTTAGCTTGTTTTAAAACTTGTTTTGCTCTTGTCATTGGATCTGATGAAACTGATGTTTTTTTCGCTTGAGCATATTGACGTTCAAGTTCACGAACTTTGGAAGTTTCATTGTAAAACACACTTTCAATTAGTTCAGGTTTAATGATACTAATTGGAATGTCTTTTTCAGTGAACATTGTGTCCATTCCCTTTAACTTAAAAAATCTAGCAGCAGATGGCTTAGAACTAGAAGGATTAATGAAACGCATTAAATCCTCATCAGAAATTTTCGGTTTTTCCGACTTCTTTGCCTTCATAGAGTTCACTTTCATTGAATTTTCCTTTTTCTCTTGAGGTTTGTGTGAACCATACACTGCTTCCTCAAATTCGTGAGGCTCGCACAGAATATGATTATAACTAGGGAATGTTCTTATTCTTGTGTATAATCTCGGGTTCAAACACATCCTCGATAATGACCTTGTCATCGTGTTCAACAAACACCTTTTTGCTTTGAACATGAGATTTTTGAGGAGCAACTTGGGTTTTAACATTTTTAGATTTAACAGATTTAACATTTTCTGAAATCACAGGTTCTTTCAAAATTACTTCATTTTAGATTTCTACAAAACCTATACCCTTTTTAGAGTCCTTTTGTTTTCTAGAAACTTCAATAATTTCATTCAACAAAAATGAAGAATTTCGAAATTTACCCAAAACTCAAGAACCTCGTTCTCAAGCTCAGTTATCTTAGAACGATGTTTCAATATTTCTTGAAACTTTTGGTCATTAATGGTCATTTTCACAGATAATTCGGCTTTGAGATCATGGTTACTTGTCGACAATGCTTCAATATTTTCTCAAGATCTCATTTGAGATTCAAGAGATTGTCGATAAGTATCTTTCAGAGAAGCAATTTCTTGTATAAGACTATCATTTTGGTTTTTCAAAGCTTCTAACTTAGATTTGTTAGATTCACAGTCAACACATGATGCTTTAACAGATGAAGTAGCAGAAATAGAATTACTAACCTCGTTAATCTTGGCCATGCAAGCAAACATTGATTCGGAAGGCTTGTCGCAAGAGTCGTCAGAATCAGATCCAGAATCATTATCGGAAGACATCTCACTACCAGTTGCATCTTGACAATCTTTATGTAACCCAAACATAGCCAAATTTGCTTGAACATCATTGCATAGTAACCGTTGTGACCAGTCGGTTCCATCTGCTAACATTGCTTGTGTTGTAGAAGAAGATGGTTTCCTTTCAGCATCACTTCCTCGTGGTGTAGAAGCATTTTGACTTTGACCATGAGGACCAGTGTCTTCTTTCCTTGGTTTGTCACATTCCTTTGCGAAATGCCCAAATTCTTGACAATTATAACACTTTACTTTTAATTTGTCAAAACCCAACTTCTTGTTTAAAGCTGGAAGATCTTTTCCAGTTCTCTGCATGAATCTTTTAACTTTACGGACGATCATAGCCATGTTCCATTTTAAATCCATGATTTCTAGATCATCTGGATCTATCTGATCATTGTCATCATATGTTAAATCACTTGTGGCAATCTTACTACTCACTAAGTTTTCATATGAAGACATTAAAGCTGTCAGAAAAGCAAAGTTTTGCTCAGCTTCCTTCATATTAACACTAGGTGGTGTAGCAAATGGATTTGTATTAGTTGAACTTCCAGAACCACCCAAATTACCAGCAGAGTAGAAACAAACTTTTGGATCATTAAACATAGTTGATTCTTGTTCACATACAGGATGAGTAAGAAAAGCAGTGATTGGAGAGATCGTTGAACTAAGAGGCATACTTCCAACATAGAAAGCTAGAACTTGATTTTCTTTGGAGGATTTTTGACACTTAAGATCGTATTCTCTAGCTTCGATATTTTGTAGAAATTCAAGTGCCGTCAAGTCTTCATTCACAAAATAGTCATTCTCTTTCAAAACCATTAGAAATGTTGAGTAAGAACTTGGAAGCACACTTTTAATAGTGTCAATTTTATCCCTTTCAGAAATTTCCATTTTCATCTTGTCCATTTTAGCAATTAAATGAATAAATCTTGTAGTCATCTCTTCAACTGTTTCTCCCTTCAATAGATTAAAGTTTCGAAACTGAAACTTGAGCATAACTTTCTTACTCTCAGCTGTGTTTCCCATGCTTCTCATACGCAGATGTTGAAATAAAGACGCACATCTCTTGATACTACCAACTTGATGAAAGATATTTTCTGGTAATGCCATAGTCAGAGTAGAATAGGCTTTTATCTCGATTTCTAAAGCTTTCTTCATTTCTTGTGAGTATTGAGAAACAGCTTTAGGAGTATACCCAATAGTATCATCACCAATCATTGGTGCCACATAAACTTCATCAACACAGTAAGAGCAATCAGGATGAACAGATCCCAAATGTGCACGAAACCGAGGTTCCCACTTGGCAAAGTCACTGAACTTCATCAATCTTGGACATTTAGAATGCAAACCTATCTCGGTATCAAGTTGCAACATCTGTTGCATTAACATGTTTTGAGACGCTAATGCATACATACCGGCCATCTTTGAAAAGTTTCAAAAATTTAAAGGGTGTAACAAATAAAATTTAACAATCTGTGAACAGTTATAGCGAACTGTGAACAGTGTTTAACGAATCAACTCTTAACAAGGTTAAGATTGACCAAATGGAGAAACATATAACGAATGAGATGAAGGTTTAGCGAATCACAAGTCAACTTAACGAATTGACCAAACGAATCACAAAGGATTAGTTTAGCGAATTACACAGTAATCAGTAACGAATCGCCAAAATAAACTTAGCGAATCACTAAGGAATGCTTAGCGAATCAACTACAGTGGATTAGCAAATCACACTATAGCGAATCAGGTTGTTACAATCGTTTGTAACAAACTCTGACACCTTATGCCACGTGGCACAGGTTGTTAGGACACAAATCCCAAGTTGGACTCGTGTCACACGAATTGGTTAATCTAGATAACGAACTAGATAACACGAACCAATAACTCACACAAACTGGCTAACGAACAAGGTAACGAAGTGACAAATTTGGTAACGAATCACGAATAATCACGAATAAACATATAGCGAATCACCAGGAAAATGATAGCGAATTACATTCATCTTCAAATCTTCAAATAATTTCTAGAAAATTATGAACATCAACCCAGAAACCCAGAATTGTTAAATCCGTAATACGACTTCGTTATTCAACCAAATCGCACAATCGACCTACCAATATCCTCGTAAACCAATTCCGAATCCAGTACACTAAACCTCGTAACCGATTAACACCCTAAACAAATTCAATTACACCAAAAACTATCCCCCTGTTTCGGACTTAAACCGAATCCAAAACCAATCCATACAGATCCAATTCAAACCTCAATTCCACCTCACAAATCCTTACCAATACCTTAATCAATCCAAATCCAGTCCAAATTGTTCATAATTCAAACAATTTAACCATAAATCGATTCAAAAATGCTTAAACAGAAAAATTAATAAAAACGATAACAATTTCAAACCAAATCAAGTGTATGAGCACCAACAGCTCTGATACCACTTGTTGGATCCCAGACTAGTTCGTATCAATAACAATTATCACAATCTGATTCTTAGATCTACGTTTATACTATTAATACTATTATACAGATCTAACTCTTAATTACCTTAATTCAGTGTATATATATGTGATTATCTATTATTATTATTATTATTATTATTATTATTATTATTATTATTATTATTATTATTATAATAATTATCAGTATGTATGATTGATTGTATTATATTAGATGTGAAGCTTTGAGAGAGATCCGGAATACACAAAATACGTTAATTAACTCAAAAAAAACTTCTCTTTAAATTGTGAACAAGAGTTCACTATATATAGAAGGTGATCTGGTTCGCTAACATCCCCTAGCGAACCAGCCTCTCCTTCGTTACATACATTAACATAGCGAAACACCCCTTGATTCGTTAACATCCCCTAACGAATCAGGAGGGAATACATTAACAGTCTAGTTCACTAACATCCCCTAGCGAACTAGCCTATAAATTAACGAACTAGTTAATAAACAAACTATTTATTACATTAAACATAAATAAAACGTTAACAATAAATACAAAGGCTCTAGACGCAAAACCGTGCACTAACACCAGTTGAAATGAAAGGTATCGAATGAGAGGTTGAAGCGTTTACTATAGCACCGGAAAATACAGTTATGGTGGCCAGAGAAACGGTTATATCACCGGAAAACTCATAATCAAGCTCCGTCCATGGCAAACATCAATTATTGATGTTTTGTAAAACACACCTATTTTCCGCACCCTTTTTATCATATTTTAAGTGCTTAAGTATATAATAAATAATAGTTATAGCTTGTTTAATATTGGTGTTTTGGAAGACATAAGAGGCTTGAATGATCAACTATTGAAGACTAAAATCAAGGCCCGACCCAAGCCCACAAGAACCAAGACTTACATGCTATTACATTAATATAAAAAACAAGAAAAAAAACCCTAGCCCCCACCCCACCACAATTTTGGTCCGATCGGAATCTGCTGCAGCCAAGAAAAGAAAAGAAAAATGTTGTGGAATCTAGTGGCGGCCAAGTGGAAGAAGAAGATCATTGGGGACGGTTGTGGATGACAGCTAGAGTTAATATTCATCACTAATCTCATCCCTAATCTTGAGTATAACATTCATAAACCTTGTTCTTGTTAGTGTTCATAACTCTTTGATTTTGAACTTTAAAGTTAATTTCTTTTGCAATTGAGTTAGGGTTTGAGTTGTTATTGATTATCACAGATTGTTGAATGATTTTAATGATGTTTGTGATGATTAATATGTTGTTTACATTGAGTTATACCTGCAGTCCAAAAGTTATGATAGGCTAAACTTGTTAGTTCTACCTTGGTTAGATGATTATTTTTAGGTTTTATTGAGTTTTATGGATTGTTTGATCATTATGACATGAATTGCTATTGAGAGTTTGGTTTCATATTTAATTAGGTTGTGTTTAGTGGCTGTGATTTTTTAATTATAGTCATAAACATCTTGCTTCGATTGGTTGAATTAGTTTTGATTGATTGTAGCTTGTTTGATTCTTTACTTTGTGTTTAGAGATTGTTTGCGGGTGTACAACCGTAGGGTTTTGTTGAGTGTGTTATTGATTGAATTCAGCGGGTTAGGCACCTTCTTTGAGACCGAGAGGTGATAGGAAGTAAATTCGTCTCATTGATTTTACTTGTTAGGATTAGGATTACGCGAAAGTGGGTTCTGTTCTTGTCGGGTTTGGGTTTGTGAGCGATTAGTAGGTCTAGTTTAAGTTAAATCAAATTGTTCCTCTATCCTTGGTTGCGTAGTATTCGTTTCCATTAGTGTCTTGTGTCGATGAGACCGAGAGGAGAGTCGGCATTAGAACACCTTAGCATTCATTTCCCGGTTTGTTCTTAAAATCAATTAAGTGTAAGATAGGGTTTGTTAGTGAGACCGAGAGGTGATCTAGCTTTCTTGAGCAAACCTTAGTTGTGTCATCCTCAAATACCGGTGTCGTGAGATCATTCAATCCATTAGCTTGTAAGACCGTTGATGTGCTAGAAACAATCAATTAAATATTAACTAAACAAAACAAGTAATAAAAACTAGACTTAAGACTCAACTACACAAAACACCGGAAAGTGAACCGGTCAATTGTACTAAAGCTAAGTAAGTCCGGAATATCGAACCCACAGGACTCTATAAATTACGTTAATTAACTAATTAGACTCAACTTACGACACGACTATTTATTATTAATGTTTAAAGGGGGATTTTTAAACTAAGATTTAACTAAGAAATTAAATAAACAAGTAAACGAGAAAACAAGCAATTAATAACGAGATCGAAATCAAATAGAGAAGGAATCTACCTAGGTAAGAATCCCATGCATCAACAATCATCAAGTAATGGACAAATAACATGATTATGGAAACTGATTTCTAAACGTATTCATCTAACAAACCCTAAGGACCATTGACTGAATCAAACGAAATCCCAAAGAATGAATACTAGATTAATAAGTAATCAGTTATATTGACTTCCTTACGGTTATCAAATAGGGTTAATTAATAGTATCTAAAGCAAGCAATCTTACGAAACACAAAACTCTAGATAACTTGATAAACTAACATGACATCATGAACAAGGATCAACACAATAAGCGAGAATATTGTCACTACTATCCTAGCATGCAATTTACCAAGACACATGAAAAACTCCTCACCTTACAGCTTTTGGAATTTAGCAAATAATTTAAAATCCTAATCAATGATTAACAAGCTTCTATGATCTAATAGACCTATTCAACCATAATAATCAAAACACCAAGTAATGATTAAACATGAATCCTAATATGTAAAGAACACAATAAATAGAAAGCAAGATCCATGTGAAGCAATAATTAAATAATTAATCAAGATAATAAATACTTATACGCATCATGAAAATAAAACCAAGTCTTTTACTATTAATAAAACGAAACCATAATCAAACAATTGTCCAAAGCAAGAATCAAGTCAAAAACATGTTAATCAAACCTAGGTAGACATGAAGTCTAGCCTAGCATAGTTATAATCAAAGACAAATAACTAAAACCAAGTAAACAAAAGAGAATCATGATATAAATTGAACAAAGATAATGAAGAAGAACGAAAGAACCCTTTTTAATAGACCCTTGAACAATCAAACTCCAAAAACCTTCAAACTCTTGCTCTTTCCTCTCCAAAATCGGTTGCCAATCTTGCTTAACTCGGCTAGGTTTGCAATTATATATATAGAAAACGAGCTGGGCCTTAAAACTTGCAAAACACACAGACCAGAAGCCCTTAGCGTGGCGCGACCGCCTTTGCCTCTAGCCGTCATATATATGAAAAACATAACAAAACATTAGTGAAGCAATCACGTAACCGTTAACGAGCATAGACTACACATGAAAAGATAGAAAGAGTTAAATTTAACATGCAAGACACCAAAAGATATAAAACAAGCAGACATATAATAAACGTGACTCAAAACCTAAAATAGTAAAATATAAACCAAAACACGAACTAAAACGAACTTGAAACATTAAAGAAACACAACTTTACATGGGATTCAAGATGTATAAATATATGTATATCAAATATCCCCACACATACTCTTTTTTCGTCTCTGAAAAAGTCTTAAGCAGTTGGATCAGAATCAGAAAATTACAGTCTAACAAACATATAAGTTATTTTTTTAAAGTTTATAAAAACGCAAAAACCGCAATCACCGATATTGTTGTCCACTTAAACCCATGCCTTAAACTTTACCAAGACAAATAAGATCCGACAATTAGTACTCAGTGGTTTACACAATTAAGACCCTCTTATTATCAGCTTTTACCGGACCAGACCACCCCTACTTGACTTAAACCTCAAAATTAGCAGAACTAAAACTTTTGTTGCTCTATTTTTTTCATGAATAGTTAAGACGATCAAGGATATTGTTTATCCACCTAAGCTTAAGCATCAAAGTCTACCAAGTAGTCATTAGATACGATTAAGGTTCAATTAATTAATAGCTAGTGCTCCCCACAACATGACATACCCCCGTTATCAAGCAATACCCCGAACCCATCACCATAGGTGAGCATGCAAAATTTCATCTGTAGGGCTTACATGTAGCGTATACCTTGTGGTCTGTTTCTTAATAGTAATGAGACGTGAGCAAGGGGACCCCACATGGCTAACAGCGTGGATGATCAAGTCTGTAGTGTATTTGTACTTTTGTACTCTTGTGATCATGTTTATAGACTTATAAGGGTTTTCTATTTTTGGCTTTGTTTTAAATATCCACAACCCCACTTAGGAATTGTGAATACCCAGATGAATAAATTACATACAGACCCATGGTCTCCGGACACGAAGCATCCCATCAATACAAGATTTAAGGTTATAAAACCATACGCCAATGAGGTGTAAAACACTAAACTAGCAGTTTAAGATTTATATCATAGGCTACATGGCATACTCTAACGTTAAACCTACCCAAGCATCATATGATAACGTATTCAGATTTAAAAAATTTATGACATTTCCACTTTTTCATGCCAATAATTGAGGCTTGAGTATGGCCTGACCTTTCATTACTTATCTTTCACGGACAAAACACTTTACCCACAAAAGATTTCCGTTTTAACCATTTTATCAAATTGCCCTTTCATTTTCAAAGCTGAACCTACCGACACATCCCAAGTTAAGTGCATTTTCTTTTATTTATCTCATATTATTAGTAGTATGAAAAACCAATTTCCCGATAAATATCATCATCTCTACTTTAACGCAAAAAACTATATTCAAGGAACATTTTTATAACATTTTTCAATTTTTATTTTCAAATTTTTAATTTTTTTTTTAAATTTTTTTTTCTTTTTTAAATTTAAACTCGATTTAAACTACGACTCAACTATCCTATCCCCACACTTAAATTTTGCACTGTCCTCAATGCAAGGATAATAACGACTTAAAATAAAAATAAAATAAAGTTGGACTACAAAAACTAAAAACTTAAAAATTTAAAACAAAGCAAAATAAAAATTTAACAAGCTAGATAATGGAAAAGACTTAGCTGGTAATATGCATGAAAAATGATGCTAGAGTCTTCTTCCATGAATGCCCTCCAACTACGAACGTGCTCAGCAAATGTAACTCCTTCTCTCACCCACGAACGCAAGCGGCAAAACAAAACAAACATGTCTAAAAATCTATCTTATCATAACGATATATATTAAGCAATTAAAGTATTTCACCAAATAAATATATAAAATATAATAATCAGGAGCAAATAAATAAGCATGAAGTATACGGCTCCACTGCTACATCCCCACACTTGTCTTTTTCAATAAAGTCTTCCTTGGGGGATCTTCTCTCTAGCTCATACAGTCTCTCTTTTACCTAGCAAAACTCAAAAACGCAAAAACAACGACGAACTACAAAATACTACGTTAGCGACTCGATGACTCAACAAAACTAAGAAAATAAAAAATAAAATAAAGGAAAATCTACAAACTCTACACTTGAGTTTTCACTCAAGAACCTATGTTTATGCGAATCACGTGGCGGACCGAGTGGAGCTTCCTCCACCTCGGTAGAACTCCAATGCCCTCAAGGATACTGAATCACGATCCGACCATTCGTCAATCTTGGTCTTCTTCTTTCTAACACCACGAACCTTCTCAAACTTACGCTTACCACCACATTTTACTCCAACATGCTTCACCATTTCCCTAGAACTAGAAACCGCTTGCTCATTCCCTACACTTAAACTTACAGAACAGGAATAGTCAAGACTAGGGCCCATGACGGAGATAACTAATTCTATCGAGTAAACTGGGTGACATGGATCAATAAGACCGTCTTGACCACTCGGATGTCTCATGGACTTAGCCAAATAGGTGGCACTATCATCACCGGCTCTAAGAGTAATCTTTCCATCAAACACGTCAATGACCGCCCTAGCAGTTGTGACACCGGTAAATTCCCAACCCCTTAAACTAAGTAATCAACCTAATAATTAGGTGATTGTAAATATTATGCGCGCCATGATAGTCAGCGCGTGCATTTGTTATGTGCGCCCTGCGCGAGCGCGCCATGATGGTCAGCGCGTGCATGTTTTATACGCCATGCGCGAGCGCACCATGTTAAGAACCAGCGTGGGCATATGTTATATGCGCCATGCGTGAATGATTTGGCTTTATGTTTTCATGTAACTTAAAACGTTATGTTGTCTATGGGTTGACCATCCCGCATGATGCTAAGGCGGGTGCATCCTACATCGTTTATGCGCGTGCGGAAGGGAACTAACCTACCCGCATGGCGGGAACGTTGAGAGCTAGTTTGTTTGAAGCTCCAGGATGGAATTGACTTCAACATAACTGATCACTATGTTGAAATACCAAGACCACCTGGAGAATCTACAAATGAAACTCAAAGGTCCCTAACTGCGAGAAGGTTACGCGCCTACCCGCAGCGAAGAAATATTCTACACGCAGAAAGCTATGCGCACAAAGTTATACACGCAGAATACTTAGTCTATTCTTCAGAATAAAGGGGATTATTCCCGCCCAAAAGAAAACAGTAACGTGTTTCAGAAAATTTCTACTTTTTACTGTACACTGTCTAAAGCACTGAAAAAGCACACTGTAGCATGAACAGTCAACTATCAGCCACCCTACTTTCACCAACCACAGACCTGCATGTCCTGCAAAAATCAGAATCTTTTACCCACTCCCCCACTTTTGAATAAATAATAATACTTTCCATGCTTTATCATCATCACATCTAGATATGAAAAGATTTCAATCCCCTAAATCAAGGGATTGTGTTCCATTGAAATTGCCTATAAATATGTAACCTAAAATTATCACTCCACACACTTCAAACTTCTCTCTTAAAACTGCAAATCTGCCCTGAATCATCTCCCAAGCATCTATTTGATTTTCAATTCCGTTCCTGTTACTAGGTAAGCCGAGATTATAACCTTGAGATCTACTTTCCAACCCTTATATCTTGATC
Source organism: Bidens hawaiensis (assembly GCF_021521415.1). Classification (NCBI taxonomy): domain Eukaryota; kingdom Viridiplantae; phylum Streptophyta; class Magnoliopsida; order Asterales; family Asteraceae; genus Bidens; species Bidens hawaiensis. Next base: position 243,547 of record NW_027494121.1, on the reverse strand, counting down.
TTAATATATATATTTGTTATTTAATCGTATTCTAGACCTACGATTCCGAGGCCAACACCAAGAAAACCCGAATCTCGATTAATCTCTTAACAAAGAATCACAGGTGAGTCTCACAGCCCCTATTTTCACTGTTCACTGTTTTTAAACTGTTTTCGGGGCGAGGGACACGTACTTAAATAATGATTTATCATGGTATACTTATGAGTTATGCAAGCGATTTTGTATTTAAGTTATGTTTCATGATGAGCAATGCGAATGGTTATCTAAGGTTTTCGATGTATGTGCGCTAGAACTCGAGTAAGTGATCACTTTACCATTGGAACTCTAAGGGTAGGGACTGCTGGTTTGATCCACCCACTCGTAGGGGTCGCACCTCTTTGCATGGACGAGTGCCTAGTATGGTCATGGGGCAGTACTATGGGTTTGAGCCCGCTCGTAGGGGTCGCGCCTCTTTGCATGGACGAGCGCCTTGTTTTCCGGCACAACGTCCGCGCGTAACCCGCGGGACGGTAATATATTGTTTTAGCTCGTAGTGGCAGCGCCACTTACATAGACGAGCACGGTTTTTCAGAAATGTCCACGCGTAAACCGCGGGACGATAATACGTTGTTTTAGCTCGTAGTGGCAGCGCCACTTTGCATGGACGAGCACATTTTTCCTGAAACGTTCGCGCGTAACCCGCGGGACGGTATTACTTATTTTTAGCTCGTAGTGGCAGCGCCTCTTTGCATAGACGAGCACAGTTCCCAGAAATGTTCGCGCGTAACCCGCGGAACGATTTTATCAGAATATGTTGATAGAGTTATGTTTTACCAAGCATGTGTTTTAATGATGATAACAGAATTATGTTTCAGAATGATTAATGCAATACGATTTATCAAGTTACTAAAACTTGTGAACTCACTCAGTTTATACTGATTCAAATGTTTTTACGTGTCTTTCAGGAGATAACTAGGTAGCGCATGGAGTCACACTTAGAGCACCACACGCTGAACATCTAAAAACAAGCTTTTTGGAAGATTTTGGTTTTATCCCCTCGATGCGCACGGTTACCCGCCGCGCAAGGGGATATGGCGAGGAAATCTTCAGTTTTATACTTGGATGTTTTTATGTAACTTTTAAACAATGTAATGTATTAAACATTTCTTATGCAATGAAAATCTTTGAATGTTTGCAATGGCCCGTGCTTAATTATCAATCCCCACTCGCGCGCGCCCGGCTGTTTCCGCCGCTCAGGGCCGGGTGTGACAGATTGGTATCAGAGCACTGGTTATAGCGAACTAGGAAAAGAAGTTTTTAACCTAGACTATAACCTTTGGGGAATCGCATGAAATATTTTTCAAAGAATATTTTCAAAAGAAAAATCACACACGCACTTAGGAACACGGGTCACAGTGTCTAGAGATAAGAACATTATGTGCTCTGAGTACATGCGCTAAGTTTGTTATATTTTCTTTTTATGAAAAGAATGCCTCCAACCAGAGCCAAGGGAATTACCATGACACCCGAGGAGCTCGCAGAAATAATCGCGCAGGCGATTGCAACGCATGAGGCCAGCAAGGCCGAATCTAGTCAGGGTCGCCAAGAGAACGAGACCCCAGAACCCGTATCAGGAGCCTTGGACAAAGGATGCTCCTACAAGACATTCATGGCCTGTAGGCCTTGGCCGTTCAAAGGCACCGAAGGAGCCATTGGGCTCTACAATTGGATTGACAAGATGGAGACAGTTCTCTCCATCAGCGGATGTAGTGAAAACCAGAAGGTCCTTTACGCGACCTGCATGTTCCAAGAAGCAGCTTCATCTTGGTGGAAGCTTCAAGTGAAAACATTGGGGAGAGAAGTTGCTCTCCACAAGACCTGGGAAGAATTGAAAGAAATGATGATGAGAAAGTTCTGCTCTCGCGCAGAAATTCAGAGCTTGCAACAAGAATTCTGGAACCACACCATGGTAGGAACGGATATCGATGCCTACACCAATCGTTTCAACGAGCTTTGCCAGCTGGTGCCAGATATGGCAAACACAGAAGAAAAGAAAATCGAGAGGTACATTTTCGGGTTACCTCCTGTCGTTAGAGTCCCGCTCAACGCCGCCGCACCTCCGACCTTTGACGAGGCGGTTGCGCGAGCCATCACCCTTACAAGGGATACGGTTCGTGCGGGTATGTTGACTGCTCGCTTGAACGAGCAGCGAACCTCTGACTCCAAGAGGAAATGGAACTCCCACCGAGGATCAGACTTCAAGCAGCCACCGCCCAAGAAGCAGGAAAGCACAAGGGTTTACGCGATTCAAGCCGCGGAACCATCAAGGAAGGGATACAGCGGGCCTCGCCCATGGTGCAACAAATGCAAGTACCACCACGATGGTGAGTGCACAAAAATCGAATGCGCCAAATGTGGCAGACCAGGACACAAGGCGATGAATTGTCGCATCAGAGAAGCTGGACCGAGCGACAGCTGCTACGCATGCGGGAAGCCTGGACACTTCAGTCGGGATTGCCCACAGAAAGGAAACCAAGCTCGCGGGAGAGCTTTTGTGATTGGCGCGGGTGAAGCAAAGGAAGAACCGAATGTGGTAACTGGTACGTTTTTGCTTAACGGTCATTATGCATCTGTCTTATTTGATACTGGCGCTGACCTAAGTTTTATATCCCATGAGTTTAAAAACTCCCTGGGCTTAGCAACCAGTAGGCTAGACATACCTTATACTATAGAACTGGCCAATGGTAGGCAGTTGTGCGCGAGTGAAAGGACTGAGCAATGTGTGTTAGTCATGGGGGGTCATGAGTTCAATATAAACTTGTTGTCAATAGATTTGGGAAGTTTCGATATTGTGGTAGGTATGGATTGGTTGGTTAAGAATCTCGCGGAGATTGTTTGTCATGAGAAACAGGTTCGGATTCCACTGTTGAACGGAGAAATTTTGATGATTCAAGGGGAAAGGAGGGGAGTTGCGACGAAACTGATTTCGTGCCTAAAGGCGCGTAAGTGCCTAAGGAAAGGGTGCTACGCCTTCCTGGCGCATGTAGTAGAGAAAGGAGATGAGCGAAGAATTGAAGACTTACCAGTAGTGCGCGAATTTCCAGAAGTTTTTCCTGAAGATCTGCCCGGATTACCGCCGCCGCGACAAGTCGAGTTTCGTATTGATTTGGTTCCAGGGGCTGCGCCAGTAGCTCGAGCGCCTTATCGCTTAGCTCCATCTGAGATGCAAGAGCTATCCAATCAGTTACAGGAACTATTGGATAAGGGTTTCATACGCCCAAGCTTTTCACCTTGGGGAGCTCCAGTACTGTTTGTGAAGAAGAAAGATGGTTCGTTCCGGATGTGTATTGACTACAGGGAGCTGAACAAGCTGACAGTCAAAAATCGGTACCCCTTACCGAGGATTGACGACTTATTTGACCAGTTGCAGGGATCCAGTTATTATTCGAAGATAGATCTACGGTCAGGATACCACCAACTTAGGGTCCATGAGGAAGACGCGCCAAAGACAGCCTTCCGAACCAGATATGGCCATTATGAGTTCCTAGTGATGCCTTTCGGGCTAACTAATGCGCCGGCTATATTCATGGATCTGATGAACCGCGTGTGCAAACCATATTTGGACAAGTTTGTGATTGTGTTTATAGATGATATTTTGATTTACTCTCGAACCAAGGCCGAGCATGAGCAACACCTGAGAATGATTTTGGAATTGTTAAAGAAAGAAAAATTGTATGCGAAGTTTTCCAAGTGCGAGTTTTGGCTTAGAGAAGTTCACTTTCTCGGTCACGTTGTAAACGAGAAAGGAATACACGTCGATCCTTCTAAGGTTAAAGCCATCGAAAACTGGGAAGCGCCAAAAACCCCAACGGAGGTGAGGCAATTCCTTGGGCTAGCTGGCTACTATCGACGCTTCATTGAGAACTTCTCCAAGATAGCTCTACCTCTGACCGCGCTAACTCAGAAAGACAGGATGTTTGTTTGGGGCGAAAACCAGGAAGCAGCGTTTCAAATGTTGAAGCAGAAGTTATGTAGTGCGCCAATTCTATCTCTGCCCGAGGGGACAGATGACATCGTCGTTTACTGCGACGCTTCACATCAGGGACTTGGATGTGTCCTTATGCAGCGAGACAAAGTCATAGCGTATGCCTCGCGCCAACTTAAGACCAATGAGAAGAACTACACAACGCATGATTTAGAACTTGGAGCTGTTGTCTTCGCGCTAAAGATTTGGCGCCATTACCTCTACGGTACGAAATGTGTAATCTTTACGGATCATAAGAGCCTTCAACATATATTCGATCAGAAGGAATTAAACATGAGGCAACGAAGATGGGTTGAATTGTTGAACGATTATGATTGCGAGATCAAGTATCATCCGGGGAAAGCGAATGTGGTAGCAGACGCGCTAAGCAGAAAGGAGCGAATAAAAACGCTACGAGTCAAGGCTCTAAGGTTGACCATTCACGCAGATCTCTCTACGCGCATCCGAGACGCTCAGCAAGAAGCCTTGAAACCAGAGTTTGTTAAAAACGAATGCCTTGGGGGTATGGTTAAGAATTTGGAACTTAAAGGGAACAACACTCGATATTTGGCCAACCGCATATGGGTCCCTCTCAAGGGAGGATTGCGCGAGCAAGTTTTAAACGAAGCTCACAAGACGCGATATTCCGTACATCCTGGCGCAGATAAGATGTACCAAGATGTTAAAATGTTGTATTGGTGGCCCAATCTTAAAGGCGCCATCGCGATGTATGTCAGTAAGTGCCTAACGTGTTCAAAAGTAAAGGCTGAATACCAGAAACCATCGGGGTTGCTTCAGCAGCCAGAAATTCCCATGTGGAAGTGGGAACAAATCTCTATGGACTTCATCACCAAACTACCAAGGACACCTGGGGGTTATGACACGATATGGGTTATTGTTGATCGGCTAACTAAGTCAGCACACTTCCTGCCGATTAAAGAAACCGATAAAATGGAAAAGTTAGCCCGACTATATATTCGAGAAGTAGTTTCAAAACATGGAGTCCCAGTGTCCATCATTTCTGATAGAGATAGTCGGTTCACCTCAAGGTTTTGGAGATCGTTACAAGGAGCTCTAGGTACTCGCCTTGATATGAGTACAGCTTATCATCCTCAAACGGATGGGCAAAGCGAGCGAACAATCCAGACATTGGAAGATATGCTGCGCGCGTGCGCGATCGATTTTGGAGGTAGTTGGGATACCCACCTCCCGTTGGTGGAATTTTCTTACAATAACAGTTATCACACAAGCATTAAGGCTGCGCCGTTCGAAGCTTTATATGGGCGCAAGTGTAGATCCCCACTGTGTTGGGCTGAAGTGGGCGACAAGCAAATGACTGGTCCAGAAGTGATCCAAGAAACAACAGACAAGATTTTTCAGATAAGGGATCGCCTTAAGGCAGCACGCGACAGACAGAAAAGTTATGCTGATATGAGAAGGAAACCGTTGGAGTTTCAGGTAGGGGATAAAGTACTTTTGAAAGTCTCTCCATGGAAGGGAGTCCCCCGTTTCGGTAAGCGAGGAAAACTAAATCCGCGCTACATTGGACCTTTTGAGATCCTGGAGAGGATCGGTCCAGTTGCTTATAAACTCCGTCTACCCGCCGAACTCAGTGGAGTTCATGATACGTTTCATGTATCCAACCTCAAGAAATGTTTATCTGACGAAACGTTGATTTTACCGGTGGAAGAAATTCATATTGACAAACAGCTGCACTTCGTAGAAGAGCCTATAGCAGTAACCGATTGGAAAGAACAAAGGTTGCGCAGAAGCAGAATCAAGTTGGTAAAAGTTCACTGGAACTCAAGGCGTGGGCCTGAATTCACTTGGGAAAGAGAAGATCAGATGCGCATAAAATACCCACACCTCTTTCAGAACATGGCTTCTGCCAGCAACGTCTCCTAAATTTCGGGACGAAATTCGTTTATCAAGGGGAGAATGTGACACCGGTAAATTCCCAACCCCTTAAACTAAGTAATCAACCTAATAATTAGGTGATTGTAAATATTATGCGCGCCATGATAGTCAGCGCGTGCATTTGTTATGTGCGCCCTGCGCGAGCGCGCCATGATGGTCAGCGCGTGCATGTTTTATACGCCATGCGCGAGCGCACCATGTTAAGAACCAGCGTGGGCATATGTTATATGCGCCATGCGTGAATGATTTGGCTTTATGTTTTCATGTAACTTAAAACGTTATGTTGTCTATGGGTTGACCATCCCGCATGATGCTAAGGCGGGTGCATCCTACATCGTTTATGCGCGTGCGGAAGGGAACTAACCTACCCGCATGGCGGGAACGTTGAGAGCTAGTTTGTTTGAAGCTCCAGGATGGAATTGACTTCAACATAACTGATCACTATGTTGAAATACCAAGACCACCTGGAGAATCTACAAATGAAACTCAAAGGTCCCTAACTGCGAGAAGGTTACGCGCCTACCCGCAGCGAAGAAATATTCTACACGCAGAAAGCTATGCGCACAAAGTTATACACGCAGAATACTTAGTCTATTCTTCAGAATAAAGGGGATTATTCCCGCCCAAAAGAAAACAGTAACGTGTTTCAGAAAATTTCTACTTTTTACTGTACACTGTCTAAAGCACTGAAAAAGCACACTGTAGCATGAACAGTCAACTATCAGCCACCCTACTTTCACCAACCACAGACCTGCATGTCCTGCAAAAATCAGAATCTTTTACCCACTCCCCCACTTTTGAATAAATAATAATACTTTCCATGCTTTATCATCATCACATCTAGATATGAAAAGATTTCAATCCCCTAAATCAAGGGATTGTGTTCCATTGAAATTGCCTATAAATATGTAACCTAAAATTATCACTCCACACACTTCAAACTTCTCTCTTAAAACTGCAAATCTGCCCTGAATCATCTCCCAAGCATCTATTTGATTTTCAATTCCGTTCCTGTTACTAGGTAAGCCGAGATTATAACCTTGAGATCTACTTTCCAACCCTTATATCTTGATCTTAATATATATATTTGTTATTTAATCGTATTCTAGACCTACGATTCCGAGGCCAACACCAAGAAAACCCGAATCTCGATTAATCTCTTAACAAAGAATCACAGGTGAGTCTCACAGCCCCTATTTTCACTGTTCACTGTTTTTAAACTGTTTTCGGGGCGAGGGACACGTACTTAAATAATGATTTATCATGGTATACTTATGAGTTATGCAAGCGATTTTGTATTTAAGTTATGTTTCATGATGAGCAATGCGAATGGTTATCTAAGGTTTTCGATGTATGTGCGCTAGAACTCGAGTAAGTGATCACTTTACCATTGGAACTCTAAGGGTAGGGACTGCTGGTTTGATCCACCCACTCGTAGGGGTCGCACCTCTTTGCATGGACGAGTGCCTAGTATGGTCATGGGGCAGTACTATGGGTTTGAGCCCGCTCGTAGGGGTCGCGCCTCTTTGCATGGACGAGCGCCTTGTTTTCCGGCACAACGTCCGCGCGTAACCCGCGGGACGGTAATATATTGTTTTAGCTCGTAGTGGCAGCGCCACTTACATAGACGAGCACGGTTTTTCAGAAATGTCCACGCGTAAACCGCGGGACGATAATACGTTGTTTTAGCTCGTAGTGGCAGCGCCACTTTGCATGGACGAGCACATTTTTCCTGAAACGTTCGCGCGTAACCCGCGGGACGGTATTACTTATTTTTAGCTCGTAGTGGCAGCGCCTCTTTGCATAGACGAGCACAGTTCCCAGAAATGTTCGCGCGTAACCCGCGGAACGATTTTATCAGAATATGTTGATAGAGTTATGTTTTACCAAGCATGTGTTTTAATGATGATAACAGAATTATGTTTCAGAATGATTAATGCAATACGATTTATCAAGTTACTAAAACTTGTGAACTCACTCAGTTTATACTGATTCAAATGTTTTTACGTGTCTTTCAGGAGATAACTAGGTAGCGCATGGAGTCACACTTAGAGCACCACACGCTGAACATCTAAAAACAAGCTTTTTGGAAGATTTTGGTTTTATCCCCTCGATGCGCACGGTTACCCGCCGCGCAAGGGGATATGGCGAGGAAATCTTCAGTTTTATACTTGGATGTTTTTATGTAACTTTTAAACAATGTAATGTATTAAACATTTCTTATGCAATGAAAATCTTTGAATGTTTGCAATGGCCCGTGCTTAATTATCAATCCCCACTCGCGCGCGCCCGGCTGTTTCCGCCGCTCAGGGCCGGGTGTGACAGCAGTACGTAAGAATGGACGACCTAAAATGATAGGAACTCTCTCGTTGGCCTGCATATCTAAAACAACGAAATCTACGGTGAAAACCAAATTATCTACCTTAACGAGCAAATTCTCTACGACACCCCTCGGATACTTAACGGAACGATCAGCTAAAGACAACGTCATACGAGTAGTGGTGAGCTATCCTAGGTCTAGCTTTTAATATAAAGAATATGGCATAAGGTTTATACTAGCTCCTAGATCGGCTAATGCTTGACATGTCGTATCACTTCCGAAAAGACATGGAATGGTAAAAACACCGGGGTCGGGTAATTTCTTCGGAACTTTATTGAGATCTACCGCAGAACACTCTCCATTTAGCGGCACAGTCGACAACTCCTCCAACTTATCCTTTCTTTTAAGAAGGTCTTTCAAAAATTTGACGTACTTAGGCATATGCTGAAGAACTTCGACGAACGGGATATTAACATTCAATTGGCTAAATATATTAAAAAAATGCCCGTAATCTTTCGTATACTTTTGATTCTTTAGACGATCGGGATATGGGACATAGTCTAGGTCAATGGTGTGTGGTGGTGGCCGGGCACCAACTAGCTTCTTATCGGTGTTTTTCTTAACTTGCGGTTCTATGATTGGTGTTGTACTATGTGACTTACCTGGAGTCTCTACCTCTATTTCCTCATCCATCAACTCATCGTCCTTATCTTCCCTAATTTCTATACTAACTACCTCCTGAAATAAAACCCTACCACTATGAGTGAAGATGGCGTTTAATTGAGCAGCCGAATTAGTTTGAGGAATACCCGAAAACTGACCTGGGGGCCTTTCTTCTAAATGACGAGCAATATCACCAACAGTCCTTTCAATATCGAGAATGGAAGATTGTTGATTCTTGAAGAGCAAATCGTGTTCGGACAACTTTTTTTGTGTAACTTGATCTCTCTCCAAGATTAACTTCATCATCTCTTCCAAACGCCTGATTCCACCGTTTGAATCCAGCACATTACTTTAAACATTAGTATTATTGGTATTATTATCATTAAAATACTGACCTTGTGCTGGAGCATAAGAATTTTGAAATCCGGGTGGTGCGCCTGACGAACGCCAGTTGGATTATTATGATTCGAGTTTTTGTAAGTGTTCCAACTTTGATTATTGTTGCTCTAATTATTGGGAAACCTATTCTGACCCGCAACAAAATCGACTTGTTGATTCATCACCGGGCACTCCAATGTACCATGTCCACCTCTACAAAACTCACACCTATCCACCTTGGACTTCAGTTCCTTAACCTCTCTAGTTAGTGATTCCAAAGCAGCAGCCACACTAGTATCCAGATTAACCTAGTGTACACCTCGAGCGGATGAGGATGTACTGCTAACGGGAGTGGAATTCCCGCGATGTGGCTCTTTGGCAAGGTCCGATTGAGCGAAGCTCTCAAACATTTCGTTACATTTGGCGACATTTTTCCTAGCCAGTAGACTTCCTCCCGCGGCCGTGTCGAACCGAACTTGGGTTTCGTAGTTCAACCCATTGTAAAATCTTTCCACGAGAGCCCATGGTGTGAGACCATTCTGTGAGCATCGAGACAGCAAGTTCTGAAAACGCTCCCAAGCATGACAAAATTGCTCCCCCGGCTCCATGTGAAACGAGTGAATCTGATCGCGAAGAATAGCCGCTTTAGCCGGTGGGAAGTATCTCTTAATAAATACAGAACGCAGTGCTTCCCAAGTGGTGAACGTGCCAGGTGGCTGCGTGTCAAGCCAAGTAGTTGCTTTCCCTGCAAGTGAAAACGGAAACAGATGTAAGAAAATAGCATCTTCGGTAGCACTTTGTAAATTAAAAGTTTTAAGAACGCGGTAAAGTCGGTTAATATGAGCCGGTGCATCCTCGTCATCACGCCCCGTGAAGTGATTAGTTTGAACGATGTTGTTCATGACGTATGACGGAATCTGCTATGAGTTGGGATTGTTGATTACGGGAACGACAATGCATGACTGGTTTCCGGTTAAGCCATCAAAGGCTTGAGCAGAAATTGTTCTATTGTCGGCCATCTGAACGTCTGGTTGACTTCTCGGACTTTCCGGTGGTGACCTGTGCGGAGATGAATTTTGTGACGATGGAGAAAATTAAAGATCAGCTGGTGGTGGTCCTTGCGAACGAAGATGTGGCATAAACCTTAAAGAGGCAACGGACTAAGTAAGTAAACTAAAACTAAGTTAAACTAAAATTTAATTAGACTCTTACGACTCAAACGAAAATAAAACAAATAGTACGTATACAGCAAATAAGTCCAATTAAAACTAAATAACGCAATTGCCAAGAGTCCCCGACAACGGCGCCAAAAACTTGATGTGCAAGAAACAATCAATTAAATATTAACTAAACTAAACAAGTAATAAAAACTAGACTTAAGACTCAACTACACAAAACACCGACAAGTGAACCGGTCAATTGTACTAAATCTAGGTAAGTTCGGAATATCGAACCCACATGATTCTATTAATTACGTTAATTAACTAATTAGACTCGACTTACGACACGACTATTTATTATTAATGTTCAAAGGGGGATTTTTAAATTAAGATTTAACTAAGAAATTAAATAAACAAGTAAACGAGAAAACAAGCAACCAATAACGAGATCGAATTCAAATAGAGAAGGAAACTACCTAGGTAAGAATCCCATGCATCAACAATCATCAAGTAATGGACAAATAACATGATTATGGAAACTGATTTCTAAACGTATTCATATAACAAACCCTAAGGACCATAGACTGAATCAAATGAAATCCCAAACAATGAATATTAGATTATTAAGCAATCAGTTATATTGACTTCCTTACGGTTATCAAATAGGGTTAATTAATAGTATCTAAAGCAAGCAATCTTACAAAACACAAAACTCTAGATAACTTGATAAACTAACATGACATCATGAACAAGGATCAACACAATAAGCGAGAATATTGTCACTACTATCCTAGCATGCAATTGACAAAGACACATGAACAACTCCTCACCTTACAGCTTTTGGAATTTTGCAAAGCATTTAAACTCCTAATCAATGATTAACAAGCTTGTATGATCTAATAGGCCTATTCAACCATAATAATCAAAACACCAAGTAATGATTAAACATGAACCCTAATATCTAAAGAACACAATCAATAGAAAGCAAGATCCATGTGAAGCAATAGTTAAATAATTAATCAAGATAATAAATACTTATACGCATCATGAAAACAAAACCAAGTCTTTTACTATTAATAAAATGAAACCATAATCACACAATTGTCCAAAGCAAGAATCAAGTCAAAAACATGTTCATCAAACCTAGGTAGACATGAAGTCTAGCCTAGCATAGTTATAATCAAAGATGAATAACTAAAACCAAGTAAACAAAAGAGAATCATGATATAAATTGAATAAAGATAATGAAGAAGAACGAAAGAACCCTTCTTAATCGACCCTTGAACAATCGTGTGAAAGCTCTATGATCTCCAATGTAATCAAACTTCAAAAACCTTCAAACTCTTGCTCTTTCCTCTCCAAAATCGGCTGCCAATCTTGCTTAACTCGGCTAGGTTTTCAATTATATATATAGAAAACGAGTTGGGCCTTAAAACTTGCAAAACACGCAGACCAGAAGCCCTTAGCGAGGCGCGACCGCCTTTGCCCCTAGCCGTCATATATATGAAAAACATAACAAAACATTAGTGAAGCAATCACGTAACCGTTAACGAGCATAGGCTACGCATGAAAAGATAGAAAGAGTTAAGTTTAACATGCAAGACACCAAAAGATATAAAACATGCAGACATATAATAAACGTGGCTCAAAACCTAAAATAGTAAAAGATAAACCAAAACACGAACTAAAACGAACTTGAAACATTAAAGAAACACAACTTTACAAGGGATTCAAGATGTATAAATAGATGTATATCAACCGTCAACATGATTCTTACCTAGTTAGATATTTTCTCCATTGCCAGTCTCATTCGTAAACTTTCGTTAAGTCTTTTTAAGTTAAGTCTTTTAATTTAGTTAAAGTAAGTTAGGTCAAGTAGTTTAATTATTTAAAAAATCATTTAAAAAATGTTTTTCTTTGGAAGGTCTTGTCTAGGGTATAGTGATCATAGACGTTTTCACGTGTCCTTGTGTTCAATACTCGGATTTCTTAGGTCTATACTACTTTCGACCGGTACACTTGCCGGTTGTGTGTGGTGTCATTAGGAGTTTCCGTTTTATAAATTTAAAGCTTCGTTGTGAGTCCCATAGAAAAAGCACTCAATTGGCACACATCAAGTTTTTGGCGCCGTTGCCGGGGACACGGTTTTAGGCGTATTGAGAACGACTCGAGTTAGGTCCTACCTTATTTGCTATTTGTTTTTATTTTTCTTTGTTTAAATAGTTTAGCTAATTTTAATTTCTTTTGTTTATCTTAATAGTTGTATGCGACGTACTCGATCTCTATGACCGCCGAATCTGAGGGATTTTCCATAGCAGAGAGAGAGTTCAGTGAGAGACGTTGTACCAGACCATCTTCAGTTCTTCTACGTCCGTTGGTAATACATCCTCTTCTCCTACTTTTTCTGAACCCGTCATTAGGGATAGGATTATGGGCGACACACTACAGAGGAGGACAGTTGCTGACCAGGCACGTTCGGTCGATGCGGGTACGAGATCCAGCATTGCTCTACCAGCCATCGCAGGTAACATGAATTGGCAGATTCCATCGAACATTCTGAACACCATCTCTCATTCTACTCAATTTCACGGGTTGCTCCACGAAATCCCGCATTCTCATCTCACTCGCATTACACGTATATGCGACACTTTTCATCTTGCCGGCATATCTGAAGACGCCATCAAACTCCGCGTCTTTCCATACTCACTCGTTGGTCATGCGATTTTGTGGCTTGAGTCCCTCCCATAGGGCTCCATATCCACTTGGACCAACATGCAGGCCCAGTTTCTTGAGAAATACGATCCTCCGGCTAAGGCCGCTCGTTTGCGTAACCAAATTCATTCTTTCCAAATGGAAGACACCGAGAGCTTCTACGAGGCATGAGAGAGATTCAAAAATTTACTTGCTTTATATCCGAACCATGGCCTATATGTCTGAGCAGTTGTTGAAAAGTTCTATAACGGAGTGACATACGCGACTCAGAGTATCCTCAACACGGCTGCGGGAGGCAACTTATTGACGACAAATAATACCGTTGAGTGCATTGCTTTGTTTAACGGGTTAGCCATGAGTGGATAGCAGCGACCACCAGTAAAGAGCACCAAGACCGTCGACTCCCTATCACGCGACATACATTCGGTCGACATGAGCACCGCACTAGCGGCACAGGTTGAGGCGTTGGCGAAGATTGTGAAGGACTTGCAGGTGAAGAGTAAGTTGTGCGAGATCTGTAGGGGGGGCATTATACTGTTCAGTGCCCCATAGGTTTCCAGGAGGAGACGGTAGACTTTATTAGTAACTCGAACCAAAATTAAAATTCTTTTAATTCTTATAATTTGGAGTGGAGAGGCAATCAAAATTCCATTTGGAGGAACAAAAATCAGTTCGGCTTCTAGCAACATCAGAGTCTTTTCCATGATTCCGGTGAGGGTGCGAGTAGTTGGGAGAAGAAGCCCACGTTAGAGGAGATGATGGCACAACAGACAAAGATGCTGTCTGTAAGGCCCCATTACCGATAGCCCTACTTTGGTGTTGGATTTACTCATAAACGCAGTTCTAAAATCAGAGTTAATTAAAAACTTACGCGGAACATAAAACTTTTATAAACATTACATATCAAAGCAAAAACATGTCTTAAAACCATTCTTCTTGTCTTTTCAAAATCAAATCATAACTTATAAAACATAGCAGATCTTCAGATGCCAGGCTTTTATTCTTCTGCCATGTGTCCTGCTCACGCCAGCTGTCGCATCATACTCACCTACGTGCATACTAAAAGTCAGCTACGCTGAGTGAGTTCTAGTTAATCATACGCCATACAATACATTCACTACCTTCAATCATGCATCCGAAAATACATAATAATTACTTTACTAATTTACTTTTATTTCATACTTTCGTACATGCGTACATACTTTATTGCGTTCATACTTTATATTTACTGTCCATTCTATCTCAGATATTATTAGGGTCTGATCCCTTCCTTTTCTATCTCAGATATTATTAGGGTCTGATCCCTCTTTCCTTTGTCTATCTCAGATATTATTTAGGGTCTGATCCCTTTCTTGTCTAATATAATAACATAATGGCATACACTTACCATTTAAGGTAAGTGTATTAACTATCGCATCGAGTATGCACACAGCCCCGAAAACTTAACAAGGAAATGGGGCTAGAAACTCACCTGAATGCGGTTACGTTCACCGTTAATAGTTATTCCTTTCTTCAGCTGTGCACGGCTAACTGTATAATATGTACATGTATCAATTAACTATTGCTACTCATATAGTATCTATATCTTTATATAACCCACAACGAAAGGGGGTCCGGGGGCAGCGCCCCTGGAAGCGGGGGTTCTAGGGGCGGCAGCCCCTAGCGGGGACCAAGGAGCAGAGCCCCTGGCTGGGGTTAATGAAAATTTTATTTTCATTAACTGTCTTAACACATTTTCAATTAACATTTTAAGTTATTCTCTAAGTTGGGCTTGCTTGTTAATGCTTAAGATAATGGGCTCAGTTGTTTAAATTGAACGTGGGCTTAGCTTCATGTGGACTTAGTTGATTCAGGCCCAACTGTCCATTATGGCCCAACTAGATTCAGCCCAGAACCCAACAGTGAACTGGCCGAGAACTCCTTGACAGAGAACTCATGGTCGAGAACACCATGATGACCCAGAACGTTGACCGAAATCAGCTTTGACCGAGAACTCATATTCGACCGAGAACCCTGTGGTCGAGAACTCATTGGCAAGAACCTGTTTCGGCCGAAATATCAGGTTGACCGAGAACTACATGGTTGACCACGTATTCTTAAATTTGGCCGAGAACATGGGTTGGCCGAGAAACCTCAGGTGAGGTGTGTTCAGCTCATCTTTCCATTTTTTGTAACTTTCACCTAGCCCAGTTAACCGTTTTATGGTTCAATCCTTGAACTTTTAACCCTTAATCATCATTAGTCATACCCGTTTCACACCCATTACTATTATGGCTTCTAGATCTATCCCGTTTTAGGCATAAAGCTTAGACTTTTATACCTTTAAAACGTTCTAGGCTAGATATAGGGTTCATCTATGAGCCGTATATAATCATATGTCCATGAAGTCCGTTTTAATCATCAAGTTTGCTACTTTATGAACTAACTAGACCCGATCTACTCTAGGTTTGATTTTCATGATTATTTGTTCATAAAAACGTAACCTTTAAGATCTAGAACGTACCTTTATGATGTTTCTAAGGTCGCGGCTAGCTTGGTTGTGAACGAGGACCTGTTGGCTTTCTTGTATAATCCGAGATTTTATTTTATAAAGCTTGTTTTTGGGGTTCCGAATGGTGGCCGGCTGCTATGGGGTGTTTATGGCTTAAGTGTGTGTTTTAAAGTGTAGGTAAGAGTGTAGAATGGATGGAAATGGAAAGATTTAGGGGGTGTTTGGTAGAGGGAATTGAGGGGTGAGAAATGGAATTGGAAAGAATTCTCTTGTTTGTTTATGAAAGAAAGAGGTGAGAAATGGAAATAAACCATTTCCATTTCTCTGATTTTGTTTCTCTAAAAAAAGCGGAGAATTGGATTTCTCGACGTTCATTTCTCCCATTTTCCTCCTTTTCCTTTCAAACTCTTTCTTCTGCAAATGAAAGGCTCTCTCGACGTTCATCTCTTCCGATGACGGTCGTTGCCGGCTTCCATTTTTGAATCCTAGGCAACAGAGATGACGGAGGTAAGATGGTGATGTTTCATTGGACTTCTAAATCTGCTTTCTCCATCGATGATGGCCGTTGCCGGGTTTCGTTTTGGAGCTCTAATCAACGGCGGTGGTGGTCTCGGGTGCTATAACTCACTCCGTCGCCGTTTCTTCTACATATCCACCGTTTGTTACAGTCGCCGTCACGACCTCCGTCGCCGGAGCCAATTCTTCAGCCAGTGGCAGCAGCTGTACTTAGGTTAGGGTTTGCTTATTCATTATTTTAATCCTGTTTCTTATCTCCTGGTGTTAAAGCCCTAAATTTGGTTCAACTTGTAAGCTAATGCAATCCCTAATTTGACTGTTTAATCACATATATTTATAATAAATGTCTAGCTGTATAGTCGATGGACAGTGTAAGTATGCTGCTATGCATAGCATCATCTGTGAATTTGTGTGTGTTAGTATGCATAGGCTACTTGTGTAAACCATAACTACATATGCAAACTTAAAACTTCAAGCTCTAACTGTATCTACTATTTCAGTTACCTATGTCATACATGTTGTTATTGTAATTGATTATTGATATAACACCTACATGAACTGCCATATTCATTAATGCTTTAATAGTTATGTTTGATCAGCCCGTGTTCGTTCATTTTAAAACTCTCGTCGCCCTCCATTAATCAAGCTTCTTAGAGTGCCATCTTTAATAACACTGATCTTCTTTTAAACTTGTGTCACTTTATTTCTTACAATTTCTGTTCAATCAATCTAATTTTCTTAACTTTTGCTTAAATTTTGATGGGTGATGTTGACGTTGTATTGTTGATTTATAATTACGTGTTATGTTTATTCTAAATGTAGGTTGTATTTTATATATGCCCCTTAAAATTTGTAATAATACCATATACAATATACCTAACTGAAAACTCACTATCAAGTATATTACTCATTCGAAACATTTACAGTTTCAAATCCACCTATTTCATCAACTACAACCTTTTCTAACTATGCCACTTTCTTTCTCTTTACACTTCAAACTTTCTTAACTTAAATTATAACATAAGAGAAGGCTATTTATGTAAAACATATGAAATGGATACATTTGATATGGCCAATTTTTGTTGGGTAAGTTTGGTATCAGTCAGGTTTTGATATATGAGATCATCCTTAAATGTAATAGCTTATGCTTTTATATTAATTTAAAGGCCCAGTAAACCCGTTATAAGGTTTGGTTCGGTTCAGTTTCAAATTTGCATCAGTTTGATTCTGGTTTAGAGACTAAGACTTCATAAACGTTACAACTGTTTGGTTCATGGTTTAACCTAGCAATCATCAAAACTGGGTCATGAACACCCCTACACATAAACACAATTTAATCATTTAACTAAACAGATTTAATGACATAAAATCTTATTAAAATTTTTTTATGCTTTTTTTTAAATATTTTGATATGTAATTCAGATATTGGTGTTTATGCATTTACAAGGTAGAAACATTATGTGCTACTTACTGAATTTTATTTATGTGCAGGACATGGGTAAACCTTTCAAGAAACCCTTTAACAAGAACTCAGAAGACAGGCTTAAGACATTTCAAAACCCATCTAAAAAGCCTTTTAAGACGCCTCAAAAGTCAAAGAGCGTGTCTAAAGATTCTTTACCAATTCAGCATGAAGATGATTTCCCAGACTTCCCCAGAGGTTCAAGTCTTCAACTATGTATACAATTTTTTTTTGAGTCACACATAGATATTCATGTAAGGTTTTGAGTATTGTAGGTGGACAGAGTTCACTCAGTCGGGAAGAAGTAGATAAAGTTCGGGCGGAGGTTGACAAAGAGTTTGAAACAGGGAATATGGTTTTGAAGAAAACAAAGAAAGATAGAAACAAAAGCGTGACTCGTTCAACCGAGGATGACCTGGGTTCACTTTTTGGCGATGTGAACGGTCAGAAGGTTCCTAGGTTTGCTTATAAGATCACCTTGAAGGTACATTTTTTTATGTTTAATTTTTGTTTTTGTTAGCATGTTATTCTGACATGCAATTATGCAACTTACAGACCGTTTCTTTTGCATAAAGTTTATGATCAAAGTTGCGTAATGTTTTCTTTTTCTTTTCTGGATTTTTTCATAATGTTACTCCTGGAATGAAGCTGTGGGGTGTAATATCAGAAGTGAATGATAAAGATCTTGTAGTTAGTCTTCCAGGTGGTCTTCGTGGTTTAGTTCGTGCCTCTGAAGCAACAGATCCTCTGTTACATGATGAAACGAAAGAGGTAGTAATCTTTCAAAAGCTTTATAGTTACCAGTTACTAGAGTTGGATTTTTCAGAATATCTACTCTTTATATCCTCTTGCAAAAATTTGCATTTTGATGTATAATTTTTTTTTTCAAACAGGACGCAGAAGGCGATGTTCTTTCATCTGTATATAAGGTTGGTCAACTGGTTTCATGCATAGTACTTAAATTAGATGGTGACAAGAACGAAAAAGGGATGCACAGGATTTGGCTCTCTATTCGTCTAGCTTTGTTGCATAGTAGCTTCACTTTGGACTCTCTTCAAGAAGGGATGGTGAGCCATTTCAACAAATTTTTAGACTTGAGATCATAATTGTTATTCTTGAGTGAGATTGAGTGCATAAATTGCATATTGTTAAAGGCATATTTGGTATTTCTCTTAAAAAGTTGAGTTGAAGTAAAATGTCAACTTTGAGATTGAATTGGTCAAATGATAGTGTGGTAGCCTAAAAATAGTTAGTGATGTGTTATATAAGTTTTAACATTGACATAAACGTTACACCAAATATAGGGATCTAAATGGGTTTGAGACTTTGAGTTAGCTTTGATTCAAATGAAACCTATCTCACAAAAGACTTTTTTGCACAGGTTGGCATGAAAGTGAAAAAATAATGAGATAGCCAATGACATCCAAGTAGTACAGGAGAGGAAATCCTTTGGTCGATAGGGACTCTTTTAGCATGCAAAAAAAGCATTAGCATGGGTTATAAACTCTTCTGGTGTTTACTTGAAATTCATTGTGTAACAACTGATATTGTGAGTTATGATAAAAACGGTTCAAAGCAGCTTATTTGATTGGTAAAGATGTGGATCTAGGACGTTCTTTTCTTGCGTTGACAATAGAAGAGAAAATTGAGATGGTCGAGTTGTATACCGATGGTTCAATGGGATAGTTGTGTATGGTTGAAGTATGTTTTGTATGTGAATTGGTTTTAACTATGGTTGATGTTTTTTGCTTAAAAACTATGTTTTGTATGTGAATTGGTTTGATCAATGCATATTTTGGCTGTAATTTATGCATCTTTTTATATGTTTTTTATTTTTTAATAAATATTTGATTTGAAAAAAATACTTGTGCTAATGATAAAGTTGATATAATTCTCTGTTTATTTTCTATGTACCAAACAAGAGAAATGATTCTCAGCTATATTTCTCTACTGAAATCTCTATACTACCAAACAGAACAGTCAATTCTCATTCTCCAGACCAATTCCCTTTCTCTGCAATTCCATTTCTCTATTCCATTTCTCTACAATTCCATTCTCTGTACCAAACACCCCCTTAAGGGATTAAGGGGTATTTATACTCCCTTAAGCCCATGGACCTAAGGCCCATCTTTCCTTTTTAGTCCATGATTAATTATCTTTAATTAACCTCCTAGTCTTTCCCTTTTTACCATTTACTACTCATCTATTTACTCAAGTAACTTTCTCATTATAAGAGATAATATGTAAAATATTATTATTGAAATTTCAGGATGTTACACTGTCGCAGCTTATGACTCGAGAGGATTCCCGTCACAAAGAGACCCAAGATAAATTTTGGGAGCCAGATTCATTCATGAGGAATCGGGGGGAATCCATTTAGAATCTCAAGCGTTAGATGGGGGAGATTGCGAGTCGATTAAATGAGAGGTCGCTAGGAACACTTTCGAGTAAAACTGAGCAAAATCCGAAGGCGTTCGCGAAGGCTGTGATGACGAGGAGCGGTGCAGGGGCACGTAGCGAGCCCGTGAGTCAGGAGGAGACGAGTGGAGTTATTGAAGATCATGCAGTAGATGTAGAGGAATAGGTGGACTAGGAGATTCAGTTGGAGTCTCCACCGGCCAAGGTGCATATCCTAACAAACGTATGCGCGTTACCCAGCACACCAGCGAGAGTCTACAAACCTAGGCTTCCATATCCCAGGAGACTCCGCAGGGATAGAGACGAGGAGCAGAACACCAAATTTCTTGACCTTTTGAAGCAGCTTCACCTTAACATTCCATTCTTTGAGGCACTCACGCATATGCCGCAATTTTCAAAGTTCCTTAAGGATATTCTTTCAAATAAGGAGAAGTTAGCTTAGGTCTCTTTCATCCCATAGAGTTTGCTCTGCAGTCTTGTAGAGAAAGTAACCAGAAAAGATGTCTGATCTAGGGAGTTCCACGATTCCCTGCATCTTGAGTGATGATATGGTGGTTCATGCGCTGGCGGATCTTGGTGCCGATATTAACCTCATTCCGTATTCCGAGTATCGCAAGTTGGGCTTAGGCAAACCACGTCCTACCCGGATGAGTATCCAGCTTGCTGATCATTCTATGAAATACCCCCGAGGGGTGGCCGAGAACATGCTTGTTCGTGTCAACAAGTTCATCTTCCGGGTGGACTTTGTCATCTTGGACATGAACGGCGATGATAGTGTTCCACTTATCTTAGGCCGACCATTCCTTGCCACTTCACAGGCGTTGATCGACGTCTGTGAGGGTAAATTGATTATGAGAGTTGGGGATGAGAACGTCACCTTTGATGTTTGACAGTCACTGAAACACACCAAGTCTGCTGATGACTCCTTATACTTCATCGATACCGTCATGGAACATGTTGGGGAGTTTTTCAGCGAGATCTGTGGAGGATCTGCCTCCGACACCTGGATTATTGATAGGGAATTTCAGAGATTGAGATGTTTGCCATGACCGATCAGTCCTTGGATGATGATACCGAGTCACATATCCCTGAATCTGGGGTGTTTGTTGAGATTATAAGAGAAGATCCTATGGACCGACCTTCCGTCGAGAACCCCCCTTCTTCCTTAGTGCTTAAGGATTTTTCGGCCCATCTGGAGTATGCGTTTTTTGATGAAGAGAGGAAGTTACCGGTTATTATTGCATATGCTTTGACGGGGGTCGAGAAGAAGAAGTTGTTGAAGGTGCTACGAAAGCACAAAGAGGCGATTGCATGGAAGGTTATCCACATTAAGGGTATCAACCCTTCATTTTGCACTCATAAAATCCTCATGGAAGAGAATTTCAAAACTGTCGTTGAGCCGCAAAGGTGGCCTAATCAGAAAATGCAAGAGGTTGTGAAGAAGGAGATCATTAAACTCCTTGATGCGAGGATCTCTTTTCCCATTTCTGACAGTGCTTGGGTGAGTCCAGGTCAAGTGGTTCCTAAAGAGGGAGGCATGATTATCGTCACCAATAAGAGGAACGAGCTCATTCCCGCTAGGACTGTGACTGGATGGAGAGTCTGCATCGACTATCATAGACTGAATGATGCCACCGGGAAAGACCATTTTCCTTTACCCTTCATTGATCTGATGTTGGAGCGTTCGGCAGGTCGGTAAGCAGTACTACTGCTTCTTAGATGGTTTCTCCAGGTATTTCCAGGTTCTGATAGCTCCCATGACCAGGAGAAACCCACTTTTACTTGCCCTTACGAAACGTTTGCTTATAAACGTATGCCGTTCGGACTGTGTAACGCTCCGGCCACATTCCAGAGGTGTATGGTGGCCATTTTCCATGACATGATCGAGGACTCCATTGAGGTGTTCATGGACGATTTTTATATTTTTGGGAGTTCCTTCGATCATTGTTTGTCTAATCTTGAGAGGATGATGTCCCGCTGTGTTGACACCAACCTAGTCCCTAACCGGTAGAAGTGTCATTTCGTGGTTTGCGAGGGCATTCTTCTGGGGCATCAGATTTTGAGTGCGGGGATAAAGGTTGACTAAGCGAAGGTCGAGACCATTTCTAATCTTCCCCCGCCCACTTCTATGAGATCCATCCAGAGTTTTCTAGGTCATGCCGGGTTCTACCGCCGGTTCATCAAAGATTTTTCTAAAATCGCGAGACCCACGACCAAACTTCTGGAGAAGGATGCTCCATTCGTTTTTTTTTCTGAGCAATGTATTGAGGCATTTGATCTTTTAAAAGATAAACTCATTAACGCCCCGATCAAGGTTTCTCCCGACTAGTCGTTACCATTCGAGTTGATGTGTGACGCGAGAAACTTCGCAGTCGGAGCGGTTCTTGGACAGCGGAAGGATAAAACTTCCATCCGATTTACTACGCCAGCCGGACTTTAAATGGTGCACAAGAGAGTTATACCACCACCGAAAAAGAGCTTTTAGCTGTGGTGTTTGCTTTCGATAAATTTAGGTTCTATCTAGTTATGTCCAAGAAGATTGTGTACACGAACCATGCTGCTATTCGATATCTCATCAGCAAGCAGGATGCTAAGCCTCGTCTTATCCGATGGATCCAGTTGCTTCAAGAGTTTGATATTGAGATCTGTGATAAAAAGAGGGCCAAGAATGTGGTGGCCGATCATCTTTCGCGTCTAGAGGGAGCTGAGTTAGGAGATTGAGGGGTCAGGATCGACGATCGTTTTTCGACAGAGAGTCTCATGTTTGTTACGGCACAGGAGGAGGGTTTTCCATGGTTCGCTGACTTCGCGAACTATCTTTCTAAGGGGTACCTCCCGAAGATGCCTTACCAGCAAAACAAGAAATTCTTTGCTAATGTTAAATTTTACCTATGGGACGACCTGTATCTTTTCCGTATCGATGCTGATCAGTTGATTAGGAGTTGTGTAGATGCTAAGGAGGGATGGCAGATTCTGAGCCATTGTTTTGTGGGACCGACAGGAGGTCACCACAGTGCGAGTTCAACGGCGAAGAAAGTGTTTGACTCTTGTTTTCATTGTCCTTCTATCTTTAAGAACGCGCATACGTTTGTTAGGAGTTGTGATCGTTGCAAGCGTGTCAGCAACATTTCATCGCAAAACGAAATTCCCCAAAATGCTATTCAGTGTTTGTGAGGTTTTCGATGGGTGGGGCATTGATTTCATGGGACCGTTTCCATCTTCGCATGGGAACAAGTACATACTTATGTCCGTCGATTATGTTTCAAAGTTGGTTGAGGCCAAGGCTTTACCCACGAATGATGCCCGAGTGGTAGTCCTTTTTCTTAAGAGTCTCTTTGCTCGTTTTGGTATCCTGAAAGCCTTGACAAGTGATCGAGGTACTCCCTTCTACAATGCGCAGATGGATAAGGCGTTGCAACGCTATGGGGTCACCCATCGGCTTGCGACCGCCTACCACCCACAGACTAGTGGACAAGTGGAAGTGAGTAATCAGGGGAATCAGGTGTATTCTTGAGAAAATGGTTTATTTGAATCTTCGGGATTGGTCTAACAAATTCGATGACGCTTTGTGGGCCTTACTACAGCCTACAAGACTCCGACCGGTTCCACGCCATTTCCGATGATTTATGGGAAGGCCTGTCATCTTCCTGTTGAGTTGGAGCACCGTGTTTCATGGGCCCTTCAGAGGGTTAATCCTGATTTATCCACCGCATAGGGCACTCGGTTCCACTAATTGCACGAGTTAGAGGAGCTCCGGGATCACGTATATGCTCAGTCGTTTAAGTATAAGGAGCGGGCGAAAGAACTTCATGATAGAAGTTGAAGGGAAATAAGCAATTCAAGTGTGGGGATAAGGTCTTATTGTATAACTCCCAGATGAGGTTATTCCAGGGAAAGTTGAAATCCCGATGGTCGGGATCATTCATGGTCACTGAGGTATTCCCGTATGGCACTATTGTGATACAAGATCAGAGCGGGAAGTTTAAGGTGAACGGTCACAGGTTGAAGCATTACATAGGCGATCCGGTAGCTGATCAAACAGCCGAGGTGTTCTATCTTCACTCATTCATCGAGGCATAGACGTGTTGGATGCATCACTCAGGAAACAACCCGAGTTGTATAGTGTGTATTATGATTTTCTTTATTATCTGGTTTATTTATTTTATTTTTGTTATTTATAAAAAAAATCAAAATAAAAAAATTAAAAAATTAAAAATAAAAAAAATAAAAAAAATCAAAAACACAAAAATAGGTTTATTTTTAATGTTTTTGCTTTCGGTTTTGTACGCCGCTACATGCGAGCGAGTTTGAGTTATTGCAGGTATTATTATGCGCATGGTAGATCTGATGGCGTTTTGGAACTGGTTCTCGGGAGGTTGCGGCCGCGAATGAAATTTTATACAGTCGTTCGAATGATACACAGTTGGTGAAGATCTGCATATAAACCAGGGGAGTAACCCATTCGGTGTTTTACTTTTGAATATTTTAAGTGGTATTTTTATTTTATTTATATTTCTTTTCCTTGTTCTCATCGAGGACGATTTAGTTCTAAGTGTGGGGATGAGAATTTATTTTACTTAGTTGTAGAAAAAAAATTAATTTTTTTTCACAATAACGTTTTTGCACTATGTCGCTGAGAATTATGACAGTTACTCAAGTTTGAGGGACATATACTAGTATATGTTTGGTCCTGTTATCTACCTATAGACATATGGGATAGCCATTGTCCCGAAAACTGAAAGTGACTGGGCGACTGAGTTTGAAAAAAATTCCAAAAAATAATAAAAAAGTTTTAAAGAAAAATGTCCCAAGAAAATTGTTTTCTCTTCTACGTTAAGCAGAAAATTATATTATTACCGTTGTGTTAACAAACTCTCGGAACTTTTGAAATAAATACAATATAATAATAAAAGAAGAGATGGTTTGCATATCTGATTTGGGATGTGTCGTTGGTCCAACTAGCTTTGATAGTCCTTTTTAGCAGATATCATATATATAGTAATTTGAAAAACGGTGAAACCGAATTTCGATGCTTATGGATATTACCATAATCTAAAAACTTTTAGATGGTAATACTTAGATGCGCTTAAACCAGCACACCACCACATGTCCATCTTTTTACGAGCTAAGAAATAGTTATATACTTTAGGGTGATATAAAAAAAGTATGTTATGAAAGTTATGAGTATTCTGAAAAGTTGTTCCCTAAAAGCAAATGATTGTGAGAAATTTACGTATTGTAAAATGCCAAAGAAGCATTCTCAAAGTTAGTAAAAGAGGCCAATGATGCACATACTAGACAGGACTTAGAGTTTACGTGTTATCAAGGGGATAGTGACTCTGAGGATATACTATTGGAGATCGAAGGTTCATCGTCAATAAATATCAAATTAGAAATTTATAGAAAAAAGTCCAATAATATGTAAGAATAGCTCGTACGACCTCCACAGGACCATTCATCCATCAAATTTCACCGAGTGCATCTAATTAGTACCATCAACGACTCCTTGGCTTATGGTGATTTGTCAAACCAGTTTCTTCGACTCTAGTTCTTCTAGCTCTATTTGTCTGAGATGAGGTAGGTGTAGCCTTGATTTTTGGATTTAAAACGCTTAACGCAATTGGGGACTTTATTGGCTGGTGGCTGGGTTTAATTGGACAACAATATCGTCAATCGCGGTCAATATGTCGAGCAGTTTCTTGTGCTTTCGTAATGTTAAATAATATGGGAGTTTGTTGTTTTTCACTTGGTTATGATCATGTGTAGATTTTTTTTTCAGGGACGAAAAAGTCTTAAGTGTGGGGATGTTTGATGTGTTGTAAAACACACTTATTTTCCGCACCCTTTGTTATCATATTTTAAGTGCTTAAGTATAAAATAAATAATAGTTATGGATTGTTTGTGCATGATCTTACAAAGTTTAATATTGGTGTAGATTATGAGTTTTACAAGAGAAAGAGTTTGGGTTTTGGAAGACATAAGAGGCTTGAATGATCAACTTTTAAAGACTAAACTCAAGGCCCGACCCAAGTCCACAAGAACCAAGCCTTACATGCTATTATATTAATATAACAAAACAAGAAAAAAAACCATAGCCCCCCCCAATTCTGGCCCGATCTGAATCTGCCACAACCAAGAAAAGAAAAAAGTTGTGGAAGCTAGTGGCGGCCAAGAGAAAGAAGAAGATCATTAGAGACGGTTGTGGACAGCAGCTAGGGTTAATAGTCATCACTAGTCTCAGTCCTAATCTTGAGTATAACACTCACAAACCTTGTGTTCTTGTTAGTGTTCATAACTCTTTGATTTTGAACTATAAAGTTAATTTCTTTTGCAATTGAGTTAGGATTTGAGTTGTTATTGATTATCATAGATTGTTGAATGATTTTAATGATGTTTGTGATGATTAATATGGTGTTTATTCTGAGTTATACCTGCTGTCCAAAAGTTATGATAGGCTAAACTTGTTAGTTCTACCTAGGTTAGATGATTATTATTAGGTTTTAGTGAGTTTTATGGATTGTTTGATCATTATGACATGAATTGCTATTGAGAGTTTGGTTTAATAATAAATTAGGTTGTGTTTAGTGGCTGTGATTTTATTAATTATACTCATAAACCTCTTGCTTCGATTTGTTGAATTAGTTTTGATTGATTGTAGCTTGTTGGATTCTTTACTTTGAGTTTAGAGATTGTTTGCTGGTTGTACAACGGTAGGGTTTTGTTGAGTGTGTTATTGATTGAATTCAGCGGGTTAGGCACTGTAAGATCCCATAAAAATCTATAAATATTTTGGACTAAAAATTTCAATCTAAAAAGTTATGGATAAACTTTGTAAAATATGAAAAGGAAAATAAGAAAAGATGGGTGCATCCCACATTGGTGAAGGAAAGAAAGTGGAATCCTTGCACATGGGAATAAATAAGGAGCGTAAATCCCATCCCACATTGGAAGTGGACAAAAATGTTGAGCTCCTTATAAGGAGATGAAATTCCATAATAATATTCTTATATGCCCATATGCACCCAGTGGTCCTAGCGGAGGGTTCGAAGCACCCGAACGCGCACGCGCACAGGAACGGTCTCGGGCAATGGCGAGGGGCGCAATGTGGCACTTTGATGGCGCACTTAGCACGCTCTCATCGCCGCGAGCCGCTTAAGGGCCGCCTTAGTATTTTTGCATGGTGAAACAAGGAAGTTCAGGGTTCGAAAACATCAAAACAAAAGCTTAAGGTCCAACATTGTAAATTTTGACCCCTAAAGGCGGTTTCAAGGGGCCTATATATATGGACTTTGGGTTTAACCTAAAACTCACACCAAAATTTCTTCTTTCTCTCTTTCGAACACTTGATTGTTCGCTGCTAAGTGCTACGGCAAAGCCCTGCGAGTCAGGAAGTGCGTAAGCAAACTAAACAAAGAATCAAACCTCTATCCAAGTTGTTATCAAATTGTCTAGCCTATCTAAGGTGACTTATGTACTACGTTATCTCTATATATGTTAAACCCTAGTCAAGGGTATCATTTATAACCTTGTTTTTATATACACTTAAACGTTTTCATAAGGATATTATTTCTAGATGAAGTAATGTCCAAGTAAAAATTATATTTTGACGGCCATGTAGTAACTGGAAGGGGGATGTCACCGGTAGTTGATTTTCTTATCTAAGGAAAGTAATTCGTATAAATCCCAATCAACCGAGGGACCCGTTTACTTTCGTGGAGAGACACGATGAGAGTGATTGAACTTATTAGGCCAAAGCATGCTATATCAAACCTCACCCTACAATAAACAAAAGAGTTTTATTCAAAAAGATTTACAAGGTTAAACCAGATGCAAGATTTGGAACCAGATTACGTGAGCTAGTATTAATGCGTGGTTGTTATCAAACTATAGGTCTGATCAATCCCGTTCATCCAGCTTAAATGAAAGAAGTTAAAGCTCGATTTTGAAAGGTGAATACGTATAACCTTTTATTGGAAACTTGGCAAGTTAGACATTGGGTTTGACTTGACAATTCCGTCAAAGTAAATGGATTACGTGATCCCAAAGTTTGTTGAATGTTGACATGAGATGTCAGGATCTCTAAAACTTATAATACATGTTAGATAATAAATTACTTAGACAGTCAGTACATGTATCTGGATCCAAATATACTGTTGCATGTAGATTAAACTAGTTTCTCAATATGGGTAGTGGGTCCCCAGAATTTATACAGTTTGTTACATGCTGGTCAAACTAATCTCCTCAATAAGGTTATCAGTTGTCGAGGGCATGTTAGTCTGTTGTATTTTACTGTGGCTATGGTCCCAGAAATAAGAGACGTTTCTGCTAAGTAATAAGAAAACTTTCTATGTATTATAATGATTATTAAAATGGTTTTATTGAGTCAATACGTTTCACCAGCATATCGCTGATGTATTTACTTAAAAATTCATGTAAGGAAAAGATGTGCTAAGCAAGGATAGAGTCATATCGTTAGAAGATTCGTGAAGAATGGCTCAGTTTTTGATATATAAAAATAAACAAAGTCCTTGTTATGTAAATTACTTGTTTTGTAAAACAATGTAAGTTTGGGTGTTTATTCCCAAACTAAGTTAGATAAAAATAATATTTTTTTTATTAAAAGAAGTCTTCTGCTAAAATAAACCTTATACTATGATATATTTACAAAACAGGTTCCAATGGGCAGTCACGCTCCCAGGCCCAGTCTGGTTTGGGTTTGTGAGCGATTAGGTGGTCTAGACACTAAGTAATACTCTAGACTCTTAAACTACTAATCGGCTAGTGTACCGGTCGACTCTAGTACAACTAAGTAAGTCCGGATATCGAACCCACGAGACTCTTTAAATTACGAAACTAGGAAAAAAGACTCGACTAAATGACACAACTATTTATTAATATTTTCTATGGGGGATTTTTAAACTGAATAATATTTAACTAGAATTAAACCCTAATTAATTAAATAAAATAAACTGTAATGATTACTTAACCCTAAATTATTATTATATTAATAAACTTAAAATCCTAATTAATTATAATACGAATAAACTAATAAATTACCAAGATTAATTCCGATGATGATAATAACTACCTAGGCTAGAATCCCCTAAGTTATGGCTATCAATTTAACCAGGAAAATTAAGTTATGCAACTGGGATCGTAAGATAAACCCTTGACAGAAAACCCGAACAAGACCCTTGACCCTTCAAGAAGACACCTATGAGTTTCTAACAAGTTTTAAGACGCACCAGTTTTAAAAATCAAACTTCCTTACGGTTATTTAATTGTTTATGTTTAGGTATCTTTATGGTGAAATCCTACCTTACAGCGCGGAAATCAAAGATAGCTAAGTAGACTCAATTGACTTAATAGACTAAGTTAACAATCAAACCTAGACGGATTCCTTAGGAAGAACTAAATCAAGTAATCCTAACCTGCAAAGATCTGTCAATAACCTATCACTTTACAGCTTTTTAGGCTAGTAGCTCACTTTTATTTATTTATTTAGTTTTATTGTTTCTATGATCTTATTCGAATTCAATCAAAAACTAGTCAAGAATACACAGTAAATGACCTAACAAAACCCTATCCTATGAAACAATCATCAAGGGTAATGTGAAACAATAAATCTAAGTAAATAAAACCAAGTAATCATATGCATCAATTTCATCAAACTCAACAATTTACTTAAAACATAATATCCATAACGAAAGAAATCTCAATCAACATCAAACCAAACAAAGGTTCATCACGACCTAGGTAGTTTATAAAGTTTAGTCTAGCATCATGTAATCAAAATCAAACAAATTAAATAAACTAGAAAACATGGTGAAAATATGAGAAAAGGAAAATTGAAGGTGACAAAACACCCGTAATCATCACTCTTGAACGTATGTCTCTTCATCGGATGCTCTCTTGCCCTCAAAACCGCCACAAAACTCGAATAATAGCTCTCGTATACTCCAAATTCGTCTAGTGGCAGCAGGGTATTGTTTAGGTTAAGATTTGGGGTGTTTATATATTGAAACAGGGCCCAACACTGAACAAAAATGCAAAACATTATGGAAATAAAGGGTGGATTATTCAGGATGCCCCCATGGTCGCACGACATGGTACATGGGGAGAGGGAGGCCGGTCAGACCGGCCTGGTCTGACCGGTTCTTCTTCCGATTCCTTCTTGATGCGTTCCGACTTCTCGTAATGGCTCGTTTTGACTCGTTTTTCGCCCTTTTTGATCACGATCAACTCTCGGAGCCTACAAAACATAATAATGTTAGTAGTATACAAATCTTGATTAAAAACGAACAAAAACTAATTAAATATTAAATTAAATATACACGGGAAATATATATATATATATATATATATATATATATATATATATATATATATATATATATATATTTAGCATTATATCAATTATCCCCACACTTATTCTTTTTTTGCCCCTGAAAAAGTAATGTAGTTGGATGAGAATCGGAAAATACTGTCTTAAAAACATGTTGATTAATTTAGAGCTCAGATAAACGCAAAAACCGCGATAACCGATATCGTTTTCCACTTAAACCCATGCCTTAATCTTTACTCGGACAAATAAGATCTAACAATTATATTACTTAGTGGTTTACACAATTAAGACCCGTTTATTTTTTCAGTTTGTACCGGACCTGACCACCCCAACTTGACGTAAACCTCAACATTAGCATATTTAAAACTTTTATTGCTCTATTTTTTTTATGAATAGTTAAGACGATCAAGGGTATTGTTTATCCACCTAAGCTTAAGCATCAAAGTGTACTAAGCAGCCATTAGATACGATTAAGGTACAATTTAATTAATAGCTAGTGTTCCCCACAACATGACGTACCCCCATTATCAAGCAATACCCCGAACCATCACCATAGGTGAGCATACAAAATTTCATCTGTAGGGTTTACATGTAACGTGTCCCTTGTGGTCCGTTTCTTAATGGTAATGAGACGCGAGCAAGGGGATCCCACATGGCTAACAACGTGGATGATCAAGTCAGTAGTGTAATTGTACTTTTAGTACTTAATGATCATGGTTTAATGACTTATGTGGAAGATAGCTGCGGGTTTGCTCTTTTTTAGCTTTATGTAAATATTCACAACCCCACTTAGAAATTGTGAATACTCAGATTAATAAACTGCATACAGACCCATAGTCTCCGGACCCAAGGAATCCCATCAATACAAGATTTAAGGTTATAAAACCATACACCAATGAAATGTAAAACACAAAAGCTAGACAGTTTAAGATTTATATCACCGGCTACTTGGCATACTCTAACGTTAAACCTACCCAAACATCATATGATAATGTATTCAAATTTTTAAAATTCTATGATACTTTCACATTTCATACCAAAAATTGAGGCTTGAGTATGACCCGACCTTTCATTACTTATTTTCCATGGAAAAAACGCTTTACCCACAAAATATTTACGTTTAACCATTTTATCAAATTGCCCTCTCATTCTCAAGGTTGAGCCTACTAACACATCCCAAGTTAAGTGCGTTTTTTTGTATATTATCTCCTATTATTAGTAGTTTGAAAAACCAATTTCCGATAATTGTAATTGTCTCCTACTTTCACGTAGAAAACTATACTTAAGGGAAATTTTTAAAACTTTTTTATTTTTTTTTATTATTTTTTAAAAAATTTTATTATTACTATTTTGTTTTTAATAAAGTTAAATTTAAACTATGACTCAAATATCTTATTCCCACACTTAAATTTTGCATTATCCTCAATGCAAGAATAAAGACAACTTAAAATAAAAATAAAATCGGACTACAAAAAAAATTTAAATACCTAAAAATTAAAAACTAAAAAGAAATAAAAAAATATTAATAAGCTAGATAATGGAAAAGACATAGCTGGTAATATACGAGACCGTCAATGTGCCATTCTATTTCCATGGGCTCTCTCCTTACCGATCGGTCACCATGATCTAGCAACTAATTCTCTCTTTCTGAACGGACACGGTCAATCCTCTCGACATACCTAAGTGACATCAAACACAATATCTAGAAAATAAAGGTTACTTATAACTCTCAAATACAAATCATACTTAAACCCTCCTACCCAACCAACTAGTCTAGAATAATATCAGTACAGACCAAATAAAAATAAAAACATCATAAAAAGAAAAATAGATAAATAAAAGATACAAACTCCCAAAGCCGGTGCATTATCCCCACACTCAGTCTTCGTCGTCTTCGTCCTCTTCTTCTTCTTCCTCCTCTGAACTCTGCTCATACGTAGATACGTCTCTGCATTTTTGAACTTCGGATCACCTTGTACGTAAAACGGTGCCCTATAACAATAACCCGAACCACCCGGTGCACTCGAACCACTCAGACCCGCAACATCTGGCTGTCGAAGATAATCAGGTAAACCAATGCTCATCCCAGTCATCAACTGTCTCAACGTGTCATCCTGTCTCTGCTGATTTTCTCTCATAATCCGCCTTAAATTATCAAACCCGGACTCCATCCGGTCATACAAGGACTCCATGGTAATCGTCTCGGGGCGAGGCTCTCTAAGCGGAAACTGAATACCCGGTCTCTCTGTAACGGCCTCTAGTGTCTTGTGGGCAAACCGGCTCTCATAGCCGTAGAAGCCTCGGTATTTGGCGGCGGATGAACTTGTGGACCCGCTTTAATAACTTCCCACACCAACGGGTCACTCAGCTTCAAAATCCCAGAATTCCTCAAATCTTTTACTCCAACAAACTCCCTCGCGGGCCCCTTTCTCATATACTCCGATTTAAACATCCGGAAAACACCCAAAATTTTAGCAATAATCGTGATATACGGGCCCATATCAAGCTTTTACCATTCCTTTGTTCCACATCATCTCGCTCGATGAAAACACTATGCCAAAATACTAGCATAATTAACCAACACTTTTTCCACCATTGCTAACAAACAAAACAAATCTAATCAATTCACATTATTATCACCCGAACCTCGACCAATAAGCGTGTTCACCAAAATCTGATGAATATAACGAAGTACCGGGTCCCGAATATTCCAACTCGCCACACTACCTGAAAATGGATAAATCGCAATTTTATTCCAAAACCTAGCCAATTGCACTTTAGTAAAACTTAGTTTTACCAGTCTTTGTTTCAAGAAAGCACCCCGTATACTCGTCTTAAACTCCGGAAATTGAACCTCCTCAACCGAGTAAAAACCACTTGCTATCCCAAACACCAATATATTCATCTCATACGTCTTTCTACAAAGAGAAAACAAAACCGCATTCGGTTGATCAAAATTACCATCCTTGTATTGAAAAGTAGTTAAAAACTCCAACGTCAATTTATGGTATTGCAGCTCGTCAAGACACAATATCGCCTTAAACTTTGGACCCAACAACTACTGCACACGCTCTTCATGACCAATAACATCCAATAAATTCCAATCGTTAGTCTTGAAAGTGAAAATATCCGAATTAATGAGATTATTCATTCGAATATATTCCGGTGAATCTTTCACAAATTGAAGTAACGAACTATCGCAAAGATTTTGACTTTTTCTTCTTGTCTCGATTGTTTTACTTTGATACTTAATACGACACGTTTTTGGCTTAAAAAAAACCACCTTGGTCGGCCCGCCTCGTGGTCGTGGGGCCGGACTTGTTTTTCGCTTCCTGCATCTTTCGACACGTCCATATCTGACATCCTAAAAGACAAATAGACAAGCAAACAAACAATGGGAGTAAGTAAACAAACAAATAAAAATAAAATATTTTTGTAATTTTTGGATTTTTTTTAACTTAAAAAACTGAAAATAAATAAAGTTTGGAAATTCAGGTTACAAAATATATCAAACTGAACTCGTCCAAATGGAAATTGAGTACGAACGAATGGTTTTATTTTAAAATTAAAGCAAACGGAAAAACAAAATTGAAAACTTATTTAGTCCGCAAAACCCGAAAAATACAACAAAGCCTCAATGTACACTACCTCCTCCCGGCACTTTAATTGTCCCAATTAAGCCCAAGTTCCAGCAACTCGACATTGAGTAAAAAACGAGTGGAAAACCAATTTTGGCAAAATTTGTAGTTAATAAACTTGTTTTCCATCTCGTTTTGGCAACTAAAACTTTTATGTCCAACATCCCAAACTAAAACCCCAACACTTGTTATAGTCGGTTAAACCCAAACCGCCCCAACCGCAACCGCGAAACGATATTTAAAAAATTTCCAAACTAACCAACTGCAACCAACAAACTAAAACAATCTACCAAACCATATAGACCCGCACCCAAAAACTAACTCTTACAACTAGTTTGTAACTAGACCCGGCAACTAATTAACCATAAAAACTATCACTACAAATACATAAAAATTACAATAATGCAAGAAACCATACCACTGAGTGATGCAAAACAAGGATTAAAGTTGCAAAAAGTTGGAATTTAAGGTGTGTGCAAGTGACTTGATTGGTGAAGAATGAGATAAAATTAATGATGGGTTATAATAATGTTATGATAGTAGGATGATTTTAAGGTTTAATTTGGTGAAAAATGGTGAAAATTTGGTGGATTTGTTGAAGAATGGGATTAGGGTTCATGGGTTTTGGGTGAAGGAGAAAGGAGGTTTTGAAAAGTTGGTGAAAAAGTGATTAATATGGTGTAAAAAATCAAAAAATTTCTAGATATGTACTACCCACCCGCGCCGCGCAGCCTTGGGAAGCCAATGCCTACGCTACGCGGCGCCTCCCAGGCTGCCACATTCATCTCTGCATCGCGCGGGGAGTATCCTGTACCTCGTCGCGTGGCGTGACGGGTGTTTTTTCCAGAAAGTTTCGAAATTTTAAAGCCTTTTTGCCTTAGAAAAAATTTTCAAAAAATTACCAAATCTTTTTATGCTTATTTTATGTCATTTTTACGTGCAAAACTTACCTGGAGCCTCTAGAATTCTCGTCAAATTCTCTATGGTGATGATTCCTTGAAATGACTTGATGACGCAAACAAAACTACAAAAACTTGTGTTAGTGACTCAATGAAAATAAAATATAATAAAATAAAATGAACTATACAAACTCTACCCTTGAGTTTTCACTCAAGAATTCCTTGGATTATTTAGTTCGATGGATCGAGGGGAGTTTCCTCCACCTCGATTGAATCCTCTGGCCCTCCAAGATAATGCTTTAAACGATGGTCATTCACTTTCCACGAATTTCCATTGTCTGGATTCTCTAGCTCCACTGCTCCATACGGAAACACTTCTTTCACCTCAGTTTACATGCAAACAACTGTTAGTGCACGGTTTTGTCGTCTAGAATCTTTGTAATTATCGTTTTGTAATTTATTAATATTTTAATATTAAGGGAATTTATGTAATTTACTTTAATTCTTTAATGTAAGGCTAATTCATTAAGGATGTTTAACGAATTAGCCAGTTCGTTTGAATGTAACGTCTAGTTCGTTATGTATGTTCCCATTCGTCATGGAATGTTGACGAATGGGGCATAACGAATCAAAGATTCGTTATATCTCTTTGCTGAGTCTATAAGTTAACGAACTGGATCCACTTCGTTAGGGGATGTCTAATGAATTGGTTCCATCGTCTATATATAGGGTGTTTATACCTTGTTAATTTAAGTATTGATTTATTGGAGTAACGAACCTCTGTCCAATTCTCTCTCGATCAATCCTTCATCTAACATAGTACTATTACACATATATAATAACTAATATACATATATATAACCTAATTAAGAGTATTATCTAGAACTAGATCCGTTTAAGGTAATAGATCTACAATTGATAATTGATAATCGTTTAGATTTGATTCCGTGTTTAATAAGTGGTATCAGAGCTTTCGGTGTTTTGATTGCTCTTGATCTGTGTTATTAATTCATTAATTGAAGTGTTTTCGGTTTTATTAAGTTTATTTTGAATTTGTTTGAATTAACTGCTGAATCTGTTAGTTATGGATTGAGTTTGGGTTGATTTGTGATTTGGAAGGTTCGTAAGGATTGGATTGTGATTTGGTTTGGTTTTTATTGGATCAATATGGATACGGAACAGGGGATGTAATTGGTGTTAACTGGCAATTGTTTGGTTGGTTAATGTATACAAGATTGTGATAGTTGGAATCGCGATTTGTTTACGAGTATTTTGGATCATAACTTAGACGATTTGGTTGAGTATTGGGTTTGTATTACAAATTTGATATTGGTCTTAGTGTTGTTGATTCTGGAATTTTTTCTAGATTTCTGGAAAAACCGTTTGAAGATTTAACAATGGAGTTAATTCGCTATGGTTGATTCGCTATACAAGTTAATTCATTATACTTGATTCGTTACACACGTGTCCTTTGTCAAACAGATTCGTTACCTTTTCTGAACAGATTCGTGCCACATGTCAAAAAGTTGTTATAACCGTCTAACAACTTGACTCGTTAGTTACAGTAGGTGATTCGTTATCAACAGTATTTAATTCGTGTTATTGGATTCGTTACTGATTCGTCTACTTGATTCGTCAACCAGATTCGTCAATTTGATTCATCATCTTATTTATCAATTTCATTAGTCATCTTGATTTGTCAATCTGATTCGTCAATTCAATCAGTCAACGATTTGTCAACAATCCATTCCTAATTCGTTAGTGACGTGTCTTTAATTCGTCACTAATTCATTATAATCTAATTTGTTATCAGTCCTGATTCGTTACCTTATCTGATTCGTTATAAAAGTTTAATTTTTAACCCTTGAGTTTGACTTTTTGGTCAAACTTGAACTTGTTATTTACAATGGCTGGTTTTTATGCTTTAGCATCTCAGAATGTGCTGATGCAACAAATGTTACACTTGGATGCAAAAATTGGATCTCATTCCAAATGTCCTCGACTGATGAAATTCAGTGATTTTGCCAAACAGGAACCCCGATTTCGAGCACATCTTGGTTCTGTGCATCCCGACTGTTCAAGTTGTCCTGATGATGTTTACACTGTACCAATGATTGGTGATGAGACTACTGGTTTTACCCCTAAAGATTTCTCACAATATTCTCAAGAGGAAAATAAGGCTTTAGAGATTGAGACAAAAGCGTTTTCGACTCTTACTATGGAATTACCAGATAATATATTCCATCAATTTGGAAGCATCAAGATCAGTGCTTATTTGTTTCAACACATAAGAATGAGAAGCATGGGTAATACTTAGGAAAACAAGAAAGTAATGTTAAAGTTCCAATTCCGAAACTTTAACTTACTCAAAGGTGAAACTGTTTATGAAATGACTACTCGTTTCAATCATTAATTGCTGAAATGAACAAGTTAAAGATGGAACCTTCTGAATCTTACAAGATTGATACAGTTAAAAATGTTTTACCTAGTTCATACTCAACATTCCTGATGGTGTTGAATAAGAATACTTATTTCAAAAACGAAGATTTCACTGCTTCTGAGTTTATGCAAAAGATTGAAGCTCGGGAATATGATTTGAAGTGTCAAAAGTCATTAAAAGAAAGTCAAGATCCATCCATCTATGGTGGATGTATGCCTTTGAGTACCACAGTATCTCCGATCACTGCATTTCTTACTCAGAATGCAAATGAAACTTCAACAACAACTTATAGTGATCCAAGTTTATGCTTTTTGGCATCTGGAGGTTTTGGATCTTCTGGAAGTTCTGGAACATCAGCCACTACAAATCAATTTTCAGCACCACCTAACGTGAACATGAAAGAGGCTGAACAAAATATTTCCTTTTGTGTGCTTTCATGACATCGTATGAGAACTTGGTTGGTAGTAAAATTGCCAAGAGTGAGTTAACTGATGAAGATTATGATCAAATCGATCCTGATGATTTGGAGCTCATGGATTTAATCAATGATAGTAAGAAAAGTGAAGAAGTTTATGTAAAGAACTGGCAAAGATCTTCCATCATTGAACAAGGGAGTTGGGTTTGATAAGCTGAAAGTTTAGTTCTTTAACTGTCAAGAGTTTTGACACTATGTCAAAGAGTGTGACAAACCAAAGAAAGAATATACTGGACCTCGAAGTCAAGATAGAAGTTATTCTGTGAAAAAGAATAATGATGCGGATAAGCTTTCTGGAAGTAAATCGTCTGCTTCAGGATCAAAAGCATTGCTGTCTACTGTTGATGGAACTGATTGGTTACAAAGGTTGTTGTGCAACGACAATCAAGGTAACTTGGCTATGTTCGAGTCAAATGAGAGTTTTCAAGATGCAAGTGGGAATGAGCTATCTTCTGACAATGATACTGAGTCTGATTCTGATAATTCATGTGAAATGCAGCCAACTACATTTGCTTGTATGGCCAAAATTGATGAGGTTAGTCCTTCTGCTCCTAACTGTGTTAATCTATCGGCTAATGTGCCCTGTGTTGATTGTGAGACAATTAAGCCTAAGTTAGAATCATTAGTAGATTATAATGACCATTTAATAAAAGAAATTGCTTCGCTTAAGGATACTTATAGACAATCTTGAGAATCTCAAATAAGATCTAGGAAGAAAATCGAAGCATTGTCTACAAGTAATCATGATCTCAAAGCTGAGTTGTCAGTCAAAATGAAAATTAATGATCAAAAATTTCAAGAAATATTGAAACATCGATCTAAGATAACTGAGCTTAAGAATGAGGTTCTTGAGTTGAAAAATAAGTTGGGCAAATTTAGAAACTCACCATTTTGCTAAATGAGATAATTGAAGTAACTGGTAAGCAAAAAGATTCTAAAAAGGGTGTAGGTTTTGTTGAATTACCACCACCTTTTCATAATGACTATACTGCAAATCCTTTTGCTGGAAAAGAAGAAGTGGTTGTTAATGAGCCTATTTTTTCAGAAAAACCAAAACCAATAAAAAATGATAATTTAAAGCCCAATCATCAACTCGAAAACATCATGTTGAAAGAAACAAAGTTTTTGTTGAGAATGTTGAGAAAGTTATCATTGAAGATGTGTTTGAACCCGAAGTGATACACAAAAACCAGAACATTCCAAGTTTGAATCATATTCGATGTGAACCTCATGAATTTGAGGAGGCGGTGTATGGTTCGAACACATCTGAAGTGAAAAAGGATAAAGTTGTTAAACCAGTGAAGGCTAAGAAATCAGAAAAGCCTAAAATTTATGATGAGGATTTGATGCGTTTTATCAATCCTGTTGCTTCTAAGACATCAACTGGTCGTGTTTTTAAGCTTAAAGGAATAAGCACTATGTTCACTGAAAAAGACATTCCGCTTGATTTCATCAAACCTGAATTGATTGAAAGTGTCTTTCACAATGAAACTTCTAAAGTACAAGACCTTGAAAACAAATTTGTGAAATCCAAGACCTCAAAAGTATTAGATCCATTGATAAGAGCAAAAATTTTGTTAAAATCTGTTAAAAATGTTCAGTTTTTGAAATCAAATGAAACCGATTCTTTACAAATCTTTTCTAATTGTTCATATATGGATTTCTACATGAAATGGAAATCTGTGACTTTTGATGACTTGGAAAAAGGTCCAATTGCTGGAGTTTATCATTAACCTTCGGTTGCAAATGATTCTGCTAAACCATCATATGAACGTGTTAACATGAGAGCATGTTTTCTCTGTGGTGAACATGGTCATGTAGGTAGAAACTGTGGCCTGAAGATATCCCAGAACCTTCATCCATTTTTCAAGGAACAATCCAAACCCGTTCCTTTGATTAAGGAGATTTTGAGAAGACCAATTTCTTTCGATGATGAAACTCATATTATGTTTTCTGATGTGAATCCTTGAAAGGTGATTCATGTTAATGAAAATGTAAGTAATGTTAAGCCCAAATTCGTTCCTACTAAACCTATTTGAAAAAATGTGAATACGAATATTGTTCAAGCTGCATACCTGATAAGATAGTCAAAACGTCATGTGACTTATTCACAAGAAGCTAAGCAACATTTGAAATCATTGAATGTTAATACTTCAAGAGAAACTCAAGAGGTGGCCAAGACTGAGGCATGGGCTGCCTTTTTGAATTGTTTATTTTCTTTTCATGTGTAGGGTTCATCCAAGACCGTTTCTGGTGAAAACTGGATAATGGATAGTGAATGCTCTCGTCACATTACCAACAACATCGATCTTTTAACAAATGTCAAAAATATACAAGGAGGGTATGTTGCGTTTGCTGGTAATTCGGGAGGTATGATCACCAAAGAGGGTGATGTGTCCAATGGTTGGATCACGTTTGAAAAAGTCAACTACTGTGATAAAGTTGATCACAATCTGTTGAGTTTGTCACAAATATGTGATAAGAAATATACTACCGTATTTACTTATATAGAATGTCTAATTCTAAAACTGGGATACGTCATTCCTGAGGACATGGTTGTCATGAGATCTCCTCGATCGAATGATATTTATGTGTTGAACATGTCTTCTAAAGTATCGACTTCTGTGAAAATGTGTTTTTTTTCTAAAGCAACTGAAAAGGACACGAATATCTGGCACAGAAGAATGGGTCATATTCGTTCTAGGAAAATGAATTATTTAATGGCAAATGACCTGGTTGATGGTGTTTCTTTGAAACATTAAGTTATCTTACCACTGTATTGCTTGTAAAAAGGGCAAACTGAAGAAGAAATCACACCCATCTAAGTTAATCAATTCCATTGATACTCCACTTGAACGACTTCATATGGATTTGTTTGGTCCTGTGAATCGTGCGAGTATTGCTGGTGATTGGTAATGTCTAGTCGTCACTAATGATTATTCAAGATATTTGTTGCTCATATTTATGAGTTCAAAAGATGAGACACCTATTGTGGTTCAAAATTTAATCACTAAGATCAAATCACTATACAAACTGAAAGTGAGACGTATTCGAAGTGATAATGGTACGGAGTTCATAAACAACGTATTGGATTTCTTTTCTGTTCAAAAGGGTATCCATCAAGAATACAGTGCTCCTTACGTACCATAATAGAATGGGGTGGCTGAACGGAAAAACAGAACATTAATTGAAGCAGTAAGAACTGTGCTTACAGATTCTAAGCTTCCTGTCCAATTCTGGAACGAGGCTGTGAACACTGCTTGCTACACGCTCAATCGTGTTTTGACCGTGAAGAAGCTTCAAAAGACAAGTTATGAGCTTCTGAACAAACGTAAGCCTATTATAAAGCAGATTTGTTTACCAAGGCATTTGATAAAACACGTTTTAACTTTCTGCTTGGTTTAAATGGATTAAAATCTCTTGCTGATATCCTGAAACAAGGATGATTATCTTTATTTTCTGTTTACTTTTCTTTCATTTAATTTTATGTTTTGGGTTTTGGGGGTGAAAAATAAAATACAAAAATATATTGTGCTTTTTGTTTGTATAGAGAAAATCCAAAAACATTAAAAAAATTTGAAAAATAAAAAATATTATGATTTTTCTTTAAAATATTTTGAAAAAGTCAAAAATATTTAAAAATTGCAAAATAAAAAATATTGTGATTTTCTGTTTGTACAGAAAAATCCGAAAAGACAAAAAGATTGTGTTTTTAATGTATGTACAGAGAATAACCAAAATGATTTTTGCATACTGTTGCTTAAAATTATGTCGTTTACTTATATTTGAAGGACATATACTTGTATATGTTTGGTCCTGATATTTACTTGTAAATGATTGGGATAGCCATTTACCTGATAATTGAAAGTGACTGGGGCAACTGTTATGTGTTTGAATTTATTCTCTCGCTGAAAATTATGTCGGTTATTTAAGTTTGTGGAACATGCTTGCATGTTTTGGTCCTGTTATCTACTTGTGGATTTATAGGTTAACCATTAATCTATAGACTAAAAGTGACTGGGGCGATTGAATTTATTATTACGTTCCTAAAAAATTTTGAGTTTTGAAGCAAAAATAGAAAATGATAGTACATTGATCATCTGGTCCTATATCTAGAAAGAAATAAGCTTAAAAGACAGAGGGCTTAATTGCATTGGTGGATTAATAGGTCTTAAATACGATGTTAGAGTAAAGTATATGACATAAATATAACGAAACGCCAAATTTAAAGGGGTGTTAGTCTCTACCAAAAATCTCGGTTATGATGGCAAAAATATAATAGCCTATCATACTCAAACCTTATGACTATTTGATCACCAAAAACAAAATAAGTTTGATTAAAAAGCTCTAAGATTCTGGACACTAACGCTTTCTGCGGCTTAATCATCTGGGTATTCATATGCATGAATATTTCAACGCTTTTAGAGAAAACCCAAAGTCATTTAACTTGATCACTGTTGTACATTGTACAATTTGAAGTACTGACTTGATCAAAATCTGTTGTTAGTCATACATAGTTCCTCCATTGTGCGCGTCTCAATACCAATAAGAAACGGACCACATGAGACACAATGTATGTAAGCCGACAGATGGACTCGTGCATACTCACTCATAATAAAATAATCTTAGTGCATCAAACAAAATCTATAAAATCAAAAATTTTGATCGGCAGCATAATGGTTTAAGTCAAGTTGGGGTGATACGGTAAAAATCAAATCAAGTTTGAACCGAGATTAGAGGCTGATAGTTTTTGATATTCTATTTTTTAATTGAACCAATTAGCCATATCACAAAAACGCTTGAAAGTTTGTTATAAGATTTAAGTGGACAACAATATCAATGACCGACTTAACGCCAGTCATAATATCGCTGAAATATAAAACTGTGATGGAAGGGCAATTTGGTCAATACGATTCTCTGCTTAAACTTACCAAAATACAAAAATATGTACTACTTTCGAAAAACATACAAAAACACAAAAATATTTTATGTTTTATGCTTATTTTTCGGATTTAAATGTAAATATTTTGATACGAAAAAGAAAAACACCAAAAAGATTTTATAATTTTCCTTTTACATATTATTTAATCATTTTTATGTTACTTTTATGTTAAGTGTTTTTAGCGTAATACACGTTAAGGTATTTCATTTTACCACGTTGGGTAAAGAGTCTTATAGTACAAGGTCATCAAGATACGGGATTTCATTGATTTAACTTAATGACATGTTTATTCATTTATTTAATTGATTTAATTATTTATTTAATTTTAAATTAAATAAAACAAAATTGAAAAAGATATTAAAATTGATTCGTTGTTTATGGATAACAAATGGGGTTGTTTTTATAACGATATACTTTAGTTCCTTACCACTCTAATTCGCTTCCGCCACTCTGAAACAAATAACCCAATTCGTCATCCAATTTATAACGAATTAAGCACGAATTACATTTGATTCGTTATTACTTCGTGCAAGTTATAACGAATCTGCCACGTGTAATAAATGTTTTACCACGTGTAACGAATTTGTTGCCACATGTAACGAATATCATAACGAATTGACTAAATTGTTAGTTCAAAATTAACGAATCAAATGATTCGTTGTCTTGGAAAAAGTGCCAATTCGTTGCTTATAGGGAACTGTGAAGACCGATTCGTCTTCATTCGTTCACTAGTCACTATCTTCCTCATTAAGCAAACCTCTGGCCGATTTTTTCCAGAATATTCGATCAACTCTAAACATTTATTTGTTCGTCATTTAAGATTCGCAAGGTAATGAGGATCAGAACATGATGATTTTCGTCGAATCTTATGACCATTTCTAGGGTCTTTTGATCGAGTTTATAATCGGTTTTTAACTTATATAATATAAACATCAATTCACTCAACTTATATCAAAACCGAATCAAAATGGACAATTCAAGTCGGTTGTCGATGTGTTTCCGAGTTGATTATGGTCTTTTGTAAGGTTTTATATCGTGTATTATGGGGTAATTGGTTCTGGGTTGAAAGGTTTGATCTTCAATGTTCTTGATAATTTTGACTTTGACTTCAGTAAGTCAAAATTAAACATTATTGGTGGCCATTCGTTAGAGGTTAACGAATTGAAACTCATTCGTGTTCAATTCGTTAACAATGCCTTAACGAATCAACCTCACATGTAAAATGTTAACGAATTACCCAATTCGTTTTTTAATCCGTTACCCATTTAACTGAGATTCGTTATCCTTGATTCGTGTTCTTTCCACAATAACGAATTACTTAATTCATTATAAAGAATCAGAAAATATAATTAAATATTATAATTAAACATTTTAAATATTATTTTGTTTTTTTTTTAAG
This sequence comes from Bidens hawaiensis, assembly GCF_021521415.1. Lineage (NCBI taxonomy): Eukaryota > Viridiplantae > Streptophyta > Magnoliopsida > Asterales > Asteraceae > Bidens > Bidens hawaiensis. The sequence continues at coordinate 199,369 of NW_027494121.1, read as the reverse complement.
AAATCTCGGATTTATATAATTTTCAGTCATGGCAGACGAGATTGTTCAAAAACCTCCTATAGATGAGAAACAACCGGTACCACAACAACAGGATCCAGATCTCCCGTTACTGCCATTCAACAAGAAGCATAACATCTGCGCTTTTGTCCGACGAACTTTGCCGATGAAGATATCTTTGGGGAGATGTTAGCTTTAATACGTCATTCACGTATTAGCTATGCTATCACAGCGAATCCTGGGATTCGATTTAGTATTATCCGTCAGTTCTGAAATTCAGCCTGATATGTGGAGACGGAGGATCAAATAGCTACCGAGGTGAATGGTAGACCAGTTGTGATATCAACCGAGGAGATCCAAAGGGTGTTGAGATATGGTGACAATGTGGATAACCCGTGTGAATTCGATAAGGGGTTGATCCGTGGACTGTTCGACCAAGTATTTTATGCTGGAGACCTTGATAAGTCCATGTATAACAAGGCAAACTTGTGCCCCACATACAAGTACTTATTGCATGTTTTGATTCATTGCCTTAGTGGACGTAAAAGTGGATTTGAAGAGTGCCAAATTATGCTCCAATCGGCATTCGTCACGTTGATCTTAAACAAGCCTTTCAACTTCTCAGAGATGATCTTCTATCATCTCAAAGAGAACTACCTTGTCAAGAATCGATGTAGTAAATTTATTATGTATCCCCGGTTTCTCCAGTTGCTTATTCAGGATACGATTCCTGATCTGGTGATTGATCCAACACTCCGCAACGATGTGTTGAAGCTTGAACATATGAAAGCTGATAAAATGAGACGAAGGAAGTTTTACCGTCAAGATACGTCAAGGACCACATGCTTGATTGGTCACATTGCAAATCCGGCGTATGTCTGTCCTTTTGATGATTGTTGGATCCACGATGATTCGGATTCCGAACGTGAAGAGTGTCCATGTGGGAACAATGATGAAGGTGATGATGGAGATGATAGTGGAGATGATGGAGATGGTGGTCAAGGGGGTGACCAACCTCAGGTTGAGGTTGTGGTGGCAAGTTCTTATGTTGCACCACATAAACGGAAAGGTAAAGAGATTGCTTCTGACGAGCCAGCCAAACATCGTATAACCGAAGGTGCTGGAGTTTCATTTGGTCCACAAGTTCCAAGGTCGCATGCTCCTTAAAGACCGGTGGTGCCGCTTACAACTTGCACCCCGAAATTTACATTGACGACCACAATCACTTCGAATCCTAGGCTTGGTATGATCCCTCAATCTGTTTTATCTACTTTATCAAGGCCTACTGCTGCTACATCAGTGGTTTCTCCAACATCGACTATGATGCCGACACAGCCTATGGATATTTTGTTCATGAGGCTTAATTGTCCTCAAGGTCCTGTACAGCTGATCCCTCCATCATTTCATGCTATGCCACAAGAAAACATGATGAACATGCTCTTGAGTTTGATTCATCTGTATGAGAATCAAATGGTGGCCGATCGTCAAGCTCAAGAGCAGATGTTACTTAATCAGAGGTGTTTAATGGGATTTGTCTCATACTATCAGAAAGAGACAAAGGAACTCAGTGAGATTGTTACGTCTCAGGGAGTGAAGATTAAAGAACAAGAGGATCCGATTCTTCAGCTTACATGCAAGGACGATCAACTCAAAAAGTTGAAGAATGATGACGATGATCCTGATGCCTCGGGTGCTAGAGGTAATGTGCCGAAACAAGCTCATGGTTCATCCTTTGGTGCTGGAACGAGTAAAGTTGGTAATTTGGATAAATAGGTGGTTGTTTATCAAGACTCGACACATGTACAATCTATCGAGTCGATAAAGGCTAATACCGTCATATTTATGGATAACATGGGGGTGGTGGGGAGTATGGTGAATGCGGATGAGATTGAGGATGGATAGTTTATTGATAGGTCCCTGACACGTGAGTAGATTTCGATACTGCTGGGTTTGAATGATGAAAAGCTGAATGCTTTGGAAGCTGAGGATAACGTGGAAGTAATAAATGATGAAGAAATTTTACAAGATCCGGCGTTTCCCAAGATGAACACGACTTTTTTATGAAGATGAAGAGATCGAGATCGAGGATGTGATAGCAGAGGTATACCCGATCTTTATCAACGATCCAATGTTGATGAGGGTATTTCTATCTTCAATGAAGAAAATGCCAAAGCTGCTGAAGATCATCTGGAAAAGATCTCGAAGGAGAAAGAGAAAGGTTTGATTGGAATCCTGATCCATCAGTGGAGGATATTCAGGAATGGTTAAAGTATCGGTGCAAACAAGCACGTAAGATCATTGAGGCGTACAGGTACGTGAATGAAGAATTGAAGCAGGACGAGATTGCATGCGCTAAAGCCAACCAGAAGACAAAGTTCAAAGCTGTGTCGACTGTTAAAGGTGATACCGTTTCATGGTTGTATGATTCTGAACTTCGGGTCTGCATCATCAAGTGGGAGAACGGCGTTCAGTATTATGAAAAATATCACTGACGTTCTCTCACTACCGCGTTAGGATGTTCGTACCCTCGCGAGTCGACTGTTCATAAACCGCGGTGGAAATCATCATGCAGATTTGTTTCATCAACATCTGCTTTTTGAGGTAAACCGCGGGTTTAAGTTCTTTTAGCCGCAGATTCCTATCCGTAAGCGTATCAACGAGATAGATCTACATACGGGATGGAGGAAGCTCGTGCTTAAGGTAAAACCACCAAAAACGATGAATTACGTACCTGTGAAGACCTTCCCGCAAGGTCTTCACCTAAAGTTCAATCGATGGTACTACGACAATCGTACTGGTGAGACCGTCATTGTCCTTGGGAAAGGATTGTCGACTAATTTTATTAGAGTTATCGATCCAATGTGGCTCGTTAACTTATCCGAGACTGACAATGACGTGTTGTTCAAAAATAAGATTTTGATTAGCACCAAGAAGACTACGACCGTGCTATGCTATTCCAGCGTGTCGTTCGTGTGTGTCACGAGTTCGAGATTCATAGTTGTCGAGATTGGGTGTTGAAACGTTTCAAGTAAATAAAGACAAAGAGCTCAAGACGAGGGGGTGTTTGTTAGTGCACGGTTTTGTCGTCTCGAATCTTCCTAATTATCGTTTTGTAATTTATTAATATTTTAATATTAAGGGCATTTATGTAATTTACCTTAGTTCATTAATGTAAGGCTAATTCGTTAAGGATGTTTAACGAATTAGCCAGTTCGTCTAAATGTAATGTCTAGTTTGTTATGTATGTTCCCATTCGTCATGGAATGTTGACGAATGGGGCATAACGAATCAAAGATTCGCTATGTCTCCTTTATTGAGTCTCTAAGTTACGAACTGGATCCAGTTCATTACGGGATGTGTAACGAATTGGTTCCATCGTCTATATATAGGGTGTTTTGATGTGCTAAAAGTAGTTATATATTTATGAACTAAAAATAAGCTTATCTAGACACTAAGTAATACTCTAGACCCTTAAACTTAACTTAAACTACTAACCGGCAAGTGAACCGGTCGACTCTAGTACAGCTAAGTAAGTCCGGATATCGAACCCACGAGACTCTATAATTACGAAACTGGCAAATTAGACTCAACTACAAGACGCGACTATTTATTAATAATATTTGAGGGTGAATTTAATACTAATAATTAAAATTTAATAATAACTGCCTATTGATTACTTTAATTACTTAATAATAAAACTAATAATAAAATATTAAAACCTAACCCTAAATTATATATTATTAATAAAACATAATTATTACTAATTAATTTAATAATAAAACCTTAACCCTAATTACTTTTAACTAATTAAACAATTAAAACTTAGATTAATTTAGATGACAAAGATAACTACCTAGGCTAGAATCCCCAAAGTTACGGTTATTAATTAAATGGAAAACTCAAGTTATGGAACTGGAATCATAAAATAGACCCTTGACAGAAAACCCGAACAGGACCCTTGAACTTCAAGAAGACGCCTACGGATTTCTAACAAGTTTTAAGACTCACCAGTTTTATGAGTTAAACATCCTTACGGTTATTTAATAGCTTATGTCTAAGTATTTTTATTATGAAAACCTACCTTACAGCGCGGAATTCAAAGATAGTAAAGCAGACTCAATTAACTTAATAGACTAAGCTGACAATCAAACCTAGACGGACTCTTTACGAAGAACATAATCTAGTAATCCCGACAAGCAAAGACCTATTAATAGCCTATCACCATACAGCTTTCTAGGCTAGCAGCTCACTTTTATTTGTTTAATTGATTTTATTGTTTCTATGATTTTAATCAATATTAATCACAAACTAGTCAAGAACACACAGTAAATTACCTAACAAAACCCTATCCTATATAACAATCACCAAGGGCAATGTGAAACAATAAATTCTAGTAAACAAAACCAAGCAATCATACGCATTAATAAATCAAACTTAACAGTTTACTTAGAACATAAAATCCATAACAAAACGAAATCCAAACAAAATCAAACCGTACTAAGGTTTATCACGACCTAGGTAGTTTATGGAAATTAGTCTAGCATCATAAAGTCTAAATAAAACAAAACATATAATACTGAAAACATGGTGAAAATTTAATAAACAAAAGATTAAAGACGATAAAATCCGTAATCTCCAAACGCGAACGTATAGGTCTTCACCGGCTGTTCTCTTTCCTTCAAAATCACCAAGAAAAGGGAAAGATAGCTCCAAGAACTCTCAAATTCGGATGGTGGCTTCAGGTAATGTTTAGGTGTAAGTTAAATGTGATTAAATACCCAAAACAAGGCCCAACATGAAGCAAAAATGAATTAAAAATCCACCCAACATTCCCTAAGCGCCGTGTGACGGGCCTTGGCCTCCCCGGTCACATGGAGCGGCGTGCTCCACCAAGGGGGCGGTCAGACCGGCTCGGTCTGACTGGTCCTCTGTTCTAACCCTTCCTGACGCGTTCCGGATCTCCGTTTCGGCTCGTTTTAGCTCGTTTTTCGCCCATTTTAAACACAATCAAATCCCGAAACCTATGAAACATAAAAGTGTTAGTAGTATACAAATCTTGACTAAAAACGAACAAAAATGATTGAAATATTAAATAAAATATACACGGGAAACATAAATATTTAGCATTATATCATATATCCCCACACTTATTATTTTTCGTCCCTGAAAAAGTTTGATTTAGTTGGATCAGAATCGGAAATTATAGTCTAACAAACATATATGTTAAATTTTAAAGCTCTGAAAAACGCAAAAACTGTGATCACCGATATTGTTGTCCACTTAAACCCATGCCTTAATCTTTACCGGGACAAATAAGAACTGACAATAATAGTACTCAGTGGTTTACACAATTAAGACCCGTTTATTTTCAGCTTTTACCGGACCAGACCACCCCAAATTGACTTAAACCTCAAAATTAGTAGAATTAAAACTTTTGTTGCTCTATTTTTTTTCATGAATAGTTAAGACAATCAAGGGTATTGTTTATCCACCTAGGCTTAAGCATCAAAGTCTACCAAGCAGCCATTAGATACGATTAAGATTCAATTAATTTATAGCTAGTGTACCCCACAACATGACATACCCCCGTTATCAAGCAATACCTTGAACCCATCACCATAGGTGAGTATGCAAAATTTCATCTATAGGGCTTACATGTAGCGTGTCCCTTGTGGTCCGTTTCTTAATGGTAACGAGACACGAGCAAGGGGAGCCCACATGGCTAACAGCGTGGATGATCAAGTCTGTAGTGAATTTGTACTTTTGTACTTTTATGATCATGTTTATAGACTTATAAGGGTTTGCTCTTTTTGACTTAATTTTAAATATCCACAACCCCACTTAGGAATTGTGAATACCTAGATGAAAAGAATACATACAGACCCATGGTCTCCGGACCGGAATCATCCCATCAATACAAGATTTAAGGTTATAAAACCATATGCCGATGAGGTGTAAAACACTAAACTAGCAGTTTAAGATTTATATCACAGGCTACACGGCATACTCTAACGTTAAACCTACCCAAGCATCATATGATAACGTATTCAGATTTTTTAAAATTTATGACATTTCCACTTTTTCATACCAATAATTGAGGCTTGAGTATGGCCCGACCTTTCATTACTTATTTTCCACGGACAAAACGCTTTACCCACAAAAGATTTCCGTTTTAACCATTTTATCAAATTGCCCTTTCAATTTCAAGGCTGAGCCTACCAACACATCCCAAGTTAAGTGCGTTTTTTTATTTATCTCATATTATTAGTAGTTTGAAGAACCAATTTCCGATAAAATCATCATCTCCCACTTTAACGCAACAAAAACTAGACTCAAGGGATATTTTTTTAAAACATTTTTTTAGATCAAAACTCAAGTACAAAAACGAAAACAAAACTAAAATTAGTTAAAACATTTGTGTCCCATCCCCACACTTAAATTTTTCATTGTCCTCAATGCGGGTACGGGAAACACGACTCGAAAAATTAAAAAACAAAAGCTAAAATTATAAAAATAAAAAGCACAAAACCTAAAAATAAAAACAAAGACATAAAAATAAAAACATAAAAACAAAGTACAATGGAAAAGAGTTAGCTGGTAATATGCGAGACTGTCAATGTGCCAGTCTATTTCAATGGGTGCTCTCCTCACCGATAGCTCAACATGAAATGGTAACTCATTCTCTCTATCCTGAACGGACTCGGCCACTCCTCTCGATAAACCTAAGTAACATCAAACAATAACATCTAAAAGATAAAGGTTACTTATAAGTTTCAAACATCCACCAACTTCCAACCCGCCAACCCAACCGAAAAAGTCCAAAATAATATCCGTACAGACCAAATAAAAACAAAAACATCATAAAATAAAAACATCATAAAAACATAAACTCCCATGCCAGCTCGTCAGCTCAAACTCAATCCTCGTCCACTTCTTCCTCCGACTCCTGCTCAAGAATGTGGTATGGCTCATCATTATCAAATTTCGGATGACCCGGCCCATAAAAAGGTACTCCATGACCATACCCCGAACCACCTGGGGCAATCGATCAGCTCGGACCCACAACGTCCGGCTGTCGAAGAGAAGCATGCAACTCAATCCTCAGTGCAGTCATCTTATATCTCATGTGCTCATCTTGTCTTCTCTGGTTCGCCTCTATCATTTGTCTCAACTCGTCGCGCTGCTCCGTCACATACCCCCTGATCTGATCAAAACCGGACTCCATCCAGTCATATAATGAATCCAAAGTAATATCCGCGGGGCGAGGCTCTCTGACCGGGAACTGAGCACCCGGTCTCCCTGATCTGTGAAGCGGCCTCTAGTGACGTGTCGGTAGTCCGGCTCTCATAGCCGCAACAGCCGCGGTCCTCACCGGTGGATGAATTTGTGGGCCCATCTTAACATCCTCCCACGCTAACGGGTCAGACCCCTTCAAAATTCCCGCATTTCTTAAATCGTTAACCTCCAAAAACTCCCTTCCGGGTCCCAATCTCATAATTTCCGGTTTAAACGTATCAAACACACCCAAATATCTAGCAATACGTGTAATGTATGGGCCCATATCCAACTTTGACCTATTTTTGGTTCCCCCATGTCTCTTCCGATGAAACGATCAGTTCACTTTATTATCGCCTGAATCGCTACCAATCAATGTATTCACTTTATTATCGCCTGAATCGGGATCCCGAATATCCGAAGCCACATTCGATCCCGAAAATGAACATATAGAAATTTTATTCCAAAAAGTAGCCAACTCGTCCTGACCGAAACTCACATCGTGCTTATTCATAAACGCACCCCGAATACCCGTCACAACCCCCGGCTCTCTCACCTCCTCATCCGTATAAAAACCGCTTGCTACTGCAAACTGTGCGATAGTCATATTATACAACTGCCTACCCAAAGAAAACGACACCGCATTTGACTAAGCAAAATTACCATCTTTGAATTTAAACGTTATCATAAATTCTAGTGTCACCTCGTGGTATTGCGGTTCGTTTAAATCTGACATTGCCCTAAATTTCGGGTCCAATAACTCTTCAATACGCCTCCTTTGACCAACCGAATCCACTAAATCCCAATTAATCGTCTTGAACGTGAGAAGATCCGAATTTTGTAACTTACATACTTGACCATATTCATGCGAATCTACATCGAACTTAAGCAATGAACTTTTCATAAGATTTGGAGCTCTTTTATACACAATCGGTCCGGGTTGGTACTCAATCACCCGAGCCCTCGGCTCCATGAGGATAACCGGTTCCAGCTCGCCTCGTGGTCGCGGTGTCGGGCCTCGTTTTCGCTTCCCCGCTTTTTTGACATCTAAACACATTTAAACAAGCAAACAAACATGGGAGTAAGTAAATACTTAAAAGAATAAAAACAATATATTTTTAAATTTTCGGATTTTTAATTTTTTTTTTACTTAAAAACTGAAAATAAAATAAATTTGGAAGTCCGGGTTACAAAATATTTTAAATCGACTTGTTTAAATGAAAATTGAATAAGTGCGAGTGGTTTAATTTTTCCTTAAAAAAACTAACGGAGAACCAACTTTTCATACACTTTTACTAGTTTAACAACACGAAAACTGACATACCGACTCAACAAGCATCATCTCCTCCCGGCACTTTAATTGTCCCAATTAAACCCAAGTGCGGAAAACCTAAAAAATTTAGTCGAAAACGAGCGAAAAACCACACTTTGGTGAAATATATTTTGCATAAAAATTGTTTTCCGTCTCGTTTTTTAACTACTAAAACATCAATAGTTCAACATCTCAACCCAAATTCCAACGTTAGATACACTCGTGTAATACCCAAACCGACAGCCCAACCGCAACCAAAAATAAAGTTCCAACATAATCAAACCCAACCAACCGCACCCAAAAACTCAACTAGACTGCCAACCCTTACCAAACCGCACACAAAAACTAACCCAAACAACATACTTGAACAAATCCTAACAACAAAGTTAGCAAAACCTAAGCTAAAACTAACATTAGAATGTACAAAGATTACAAAAATATAATAATACAAGAAATCATACCTTGTAGAAGTGTCAAACTCGGATAAACTTGCAAAAAGTTAAGAACTAAAGTGTGTGCAAATGAGAGATTTAGTGACTTTTAGGTGAAAATTGATGGTGGGTTATGATATTAGGGTGATAGGATAGTGATTTTAAGCTTTAATTTAAAGATTAATGGTGAAAACTTGGTGGATTATGGTGGAGGAGATGGTAGTTCGCGGCTAAGGTTCTTTGAGGAATAGAGGGATTTTGGAAAAGATGAAAATTTGTCATAACATGGTGTAGAATATAAAAAAAATCGGATATAGTGTTAGGGGGGCGCCGCGCCGCGCAGAGGCCCGGGTCCCTTCCGGTCGCGCGATGCCACGCTAGTGCTGTAGCTTAATATTTTTTTCTTTCTTCTTCGCGTCCGCGACTGCCAAAGAATATCCCCGTCGCGCGCGTGAAGGGGTGTTTTAACAGAAAGTTTTTATATGTTTGGAGCTTCTATTTTGTTTTAGAAAAATTTTAGAAAATTACCCATTCATTCTTATGCCCATTTTATGTTAATTTTACGTTCAAAACTTACCTGACATCTTTTGAATCCTCGTAAAACCTCTCGTTATGTTGGTGATGATTCCTTGCAACGACTCGACGACGCAATAAGACTACAAAGAAACTAAAGTTAGTGACCCGACGAAACGAAAATAAAATAAAGGAATTATACAAACTCTACCTTTGAGTTTTCACTCAAGAACCCGTTCCGATGATTTAGTTCGATGGATCGAGGGGAGTTTCCTCCACCTCGGTTGAATCCTCCGGCCCTCCAAGATAATGCTTTAGACGATGGCCATTCACTTTCCACGAAGTTCTATTTTCCTGATTCTCTAACTCCACCGCTCCATACGGGAATACTTCCTTCACCAAATACGGTCCCGTCCATTTAGATCTCAGCTTACCAGCAAATAACTTCAAACGAGAATTATATAAAAATACTTTATCACCTTTCTTGAAGTCTTTACCTCCCTTTAAACGTCGATCGTGCAACATTTTCGTCTTTTCCTTGATATCCAACGATCGAGAATACGCCGCATCACGAAGCTCCTCTAACTCATGAATTTGAAAATACCTCTTCCGTGGGCCTCAGTAAGATCAACATTTACCGTCTTCAACGCCCAAAACGCCCGATGCTCCAACTCAACGGGAAGATGACATGCTTTACCATAAACTAACATAAACGGTGTAGTACCCAACGTTGTCTTGTACGCGGTTCTAAATGCCCATAGCACGTCATCCAACTTCTCCGACCAATCTTTTCGACTTATCCCCACCGTCTTCTCCAAAATTCTCTTCACCCCTCTATTAGCATTCTTGACTTGACCATTCGTTTGAGGATGGTACGCAGTAGAGGTGCGATGAGTGACTCCATAACGAGCTAATTCTCTCTCCATGACGGAATTACAAAAATGAGTACCTCGATCACTAATAATCGCCCGTGGAGTTCCGAACCGAGTAAACAACTTCTTTAAAAATTTCACAACAACTCTAGCATCATTTGTTGCCAATGCTTGGGCTTCAACCCACTATGAAACATAATCTATAGCCACCAAAATATACTTGTGACCACCGGAAATGGGAAACGGTCGCATAAAATCGATGCCCCAAACATCAAAAATTTCAAGAGTTTGTATGGGGTTTTGAGGCATCTCGTTCTTCGATGAAATATTTCAGGTGCTTTGACAAGCATCACATGTTTTAACAAATTCCACCGCATCTTTTACGACCGACGGCTAATAAAAACCACTATCAAATACCTTTTGGGTTGTGGCATGCGCTCCGTGATGACCTCCCGTTAACCCTTCATGAACATGCTTTAGAATATTCAACCCTTCTTCATTCGGCACACATCTTCTAAGAATTCGATCACCGCCAATCTTGAACAGAAACGGATCATCCCGAACATACCGAGTAACATCCCAGAAAAACTTCTTCTTTTGTTGAGTAGTCATCCCTTTCAACACAAGGTCCGTAGATAAATAATTTGCAAAATCGGTGAACCATGGCAAACCTTGCTTTTCGGCGGTAATAAAAACAAATGACTCATGTGGGAATCTATCACCAATTTCTTCCTCATGAATCTCTTCTCTTTTTGGATCCTCCAAACGGGAAAGATGATCCGCCGCAACATTCTCCGCCCCCTTCTTGTCTTTAATCTCTATATCAAACTCGGAAAGTAAAAGAATTCACCGTATGAGACGGGGCTTCGCGTCTTTCTTGTGAAAGAGAAAACGCAAAGCTGCATGATCGATAAAAACGGTGGTCTTAGAAAGTACGAGACAAGACCGGAACTTGTCAAATGCAAACACAACAGCTAAAAGTTCCTTTTCGGTGGTGGTGTAGTTTTCATGGGCATTATTCAAAGTCTTGCTTGCATAATAAATAGGGTGAAAATGTCTCTCACGCCTTTGCCCCAAAACCGCTCCAACCGCATAATCGCTCGCACACATAAGCTCAAAAGGTAAATTCCAATCCGATGACACGAGAATAGGAGCACTTACGAGTTGATCTTTCAGAAACTTGAACGCCTTCAAACACTCTTCATTGAACACAAAAGGGACATATTTCTCTAATAATCGAGTCATCGGGCGGGTAATCTTTGAAAAGTCTTTAATAAACAGCCGGTAAAAACCCACATGACCTAGAAAACTTCTTATAGCCTTAACATTTGTCGGTGGAGGAAGCCTACTAATCGTGTCAATCTTCGCCCGATCCACCTCTATACCGTCTCTTGAAATTTTATGACCCAAGACTATCCCTTCCGTCACCATAAAGTGACACTTTTCCCAATTCAACATTAACTTCATTTCAATGCACCTTTTCAACAGCCTCTCAAGATTACCCAAACAATAATCGAAAGCATTACCGTACACCGAAAAATCCTCCATAAAAACCTCCATGGATGTCTCTATCATATCCTGAAAAATTGCTACCATACAACGCAGAAAGGTAGCCGGAGCATTACACAACCCAAACGGCATGCAACGATACGCATATGTACCATACGGACACGTGAAAGTCGTCTCTTTTGGTCTTCCGGTGCGATTGGAATCTGAAAATGAACTGAAAAACCATCAAGAAAACAATAAAATTGCTGACCTACGAGACGCTCCAACATTTGATCAATAAACGGCAACGGAAAGTGTTCTTTGCGAGTAGCATCATTCAACCTCCGGTAATCAATACAAACCCTACAACCGGTAACCGTACGCGAAGAATGAGTTCATTCTTCTCGTTCATGACAACCGTCATCCCCCCTTTCTTTGGAACAACCTGAGTCAGACTTACCCATGGAGAATCTGAAATCGGATAAATCACCCCGGCATCCAACAACTTAAGAAAATCTTTCTTGACAACCTCTTGCATATTCGGATTCAAACGCCTTTGGGGTTAAACCACCGGTTTGTACTCATCTTCCATCAAAATCCGGTGGGTACAATAAGCGGGGCTAATACCTTGAATATCCAAAAGTCTTCATGCAATTGCCCTTTATTCATCTTCAACACTTCTATCAACTTTGATTTCTCTTCCTCACTCAACTTAGAAGAAACAATAACGGGCATATCCGAGCCCTCTTCAAGATACGCATACTCTAAATGTGACAGAAGTACCTTTAATTCCAATGGAGCGGGTTTTTCCACCTCTTTTTCACAAATAATCTCACTAACCTCCATGATTTCCGCCGAACAAGAAACGCCATCTACCACTTCTTCTTTACCATCCTCCATGATTTCCGTCAACTCTTCACCCACATCCTTCCCAACCAAATTGGTTCCACAAATATAATCAAGACACATATCAAAACCCGGAATAAAAGAATTAAGAAAATATACCGAATGGCATGGACCACAAACATCATCATTGTCACCCGGATGCTTCATCGATTTCGCAATATCATAAGTAACATTCTTATCACCAACCCTAAGTGTGATCCGCCCCTCATACACATCAATAAGAGCTTTAGCCGTTCTCAAAATTGGCCGACCGAGAATAATGGGGACCTTCTTGTCGGCCTCTATGTCAAGTACCACAAAATCAACTGGAAATACAAACTTGTCAACTTTCACTAACAAATTTTCAATAATACCTCGCGGATACTTAACCGAATGATACGCCAACGACAACGACGGCATACGAGTCGGTGTAAGCTCACCCAACTCCAACTTCTCAAACAACAAATATGGCATAAGATTAATACTCGAACCCAAATCCGCCAACGCTTGACTCATCATATCACTTCCGAATGTACATGGGATTGTAAACACACCCGGATCCGATAAATTTTCCGGGACCCGATTCAACACTACCGCCGAACAATCCCGACTAAGTGGATAGATGAAACCTCTCCCAACCGATCTTTTCTCTTGAGTAAATCTTTCAAAAATTTCGCATATATTGGCTGTGTTGGAGAGCTTCAACAAACGGGAGATTGATCTTTAACTATCAGAACATATCTATAAGGTGCCCGTATTCCCTCGTGTACTTTTGATTCTTGAGACGAGCGGGATAAGGAACATGGGAGATATTAATTTCGGGTGGTGGCCGGAATTCAACCGGCTTTTTCTCAACTTGCGGCTCAATAATTAGTGTTTTAACTTGTGACTTACCCGGAGCCTCCATCTCAATCTCTTCAGTAACCACTTCCTCTTCTTCAACTCCAACCCTTTCTTTAACAACCTCAGGACCCAAAACCCTTCCGCTATGAGTAGTAATTTCTTTCAGTTGAGTGGCCGGATTCGTCTGAGTAGAACCCGAAAACTGTCTTTGAGGCCTTTCATCAAGACGACGAGCAATATCACCAACGGTTCTTTGAATATCGAGATTAGAAGATTGATGATTCTTGAAGAGCGTATCGTGTTTGGCCAACTTTTTCTGTGTAACTTGATCTCTCTCTAAGATTTGCTTCATCATCTCCTCTAGACGTCCCATGCTCCCATTAGAATCCTGGACATTATTTTGAACATTAGTACCATTGTTATTATTATTATTATTATTATTATTATTATTATTATTATTATTATTATTATTATTATTATTATTATTATTATTATTGCACTGACCTTGTCCATGATTGTAAGAATTTTGATAGCCGGGTGGTGGGTCTAACGGACGCCAGTTGGAGTTATTCTGATTTGGGTTCTTGTAGGTGTTCCAATTCTGATTTTTGTTGAAGTTGTTGTTAGGAAACCTATTCTGACCACCAACAAAATCGACCTGCTGATTCATCACCGGGCACTTCAAAGTGCTATGTCCACCTTTACAAAACTCAGACTTGTCCACCTTAGTCTTAAGTTCCTTCACCTCTCAGGTTAACGATTCCAAAGAAGAAGCCATAGTAATATCCAGATTAACCTGGTGTACACCTCAAGAAGATGAGGATGTACTGATAACGAGAGTGGAATTCTCGCGTCGTGGCCCTTTGGCGAGGTCAGATTGATCAAAGCTTTCAAACATCTCGTTGCATTTGGTGACGTTTTTCCTTGCCATTAAGTTACCTCCATCAGCAGTGTCAAAATGAACTTGGGTTTCATATGTCAGCCCGTTGTAAAACTTTTCCATGATAGCCCAAGGTGTGAGACCATTCTGTGAGCAACGAGCTAGCATGTATAGAAAACGCTCCCAAGCATGACAATACTCTTCATCCGGATCCATGTGAAAAAAGTGAATCTGATCACGAAGAATAGCCGCTTTAGCCAGTGGGAAGTATCTTTTGATAAACGCTCAGCACAATGCTTCCCAAGTAGTGAACGTGCCAGGTGGCTGAGTGTCAAGCCAATGAGCTGCTTTTCCTGCAAGTGAAAACGGAAAAAAGATGTAAGAAAATGCATCTTTAGTAGCACCTTGTAAATTAAAAGTTTTCAAAACGCGGTAAAGTCGATTAATGTGAGCCGGTGCATCCTCGTCATCGTTCCCATGAAACTGATTAGTTTGAACGATGTTGTTCATGACGGACGACGGAATCTGCCATGAGTTAGGATTGTCGATCTCGAGAAAAACGTTGCATGACTGGTTTCCGGTTAAGCCATCGAAGGCTTGAGCAGCAACTGTTCTATCGTCGGCCATTTGAACGTCTGGTTGACTTCTCAGACTTTCTAGTGGTGAACTGTGCGGTGACGATTTTGGTGAAGAAGTAGCTTTTCTCTGCTGACAAGCTGGTCTCGGTCTTGAACAGAGAAAAATCCAGATTTACCAACGGTGGTCCTTGCGAATGAAGATGTGGCATAAACCTGAAAACGCAACAGACCAAGTAAGTAGACTAAAAATAAAATTTAAAGCTAAAAACGAAAATAAACTAAAATTAACTTAGACTTCTACGACTCAAACGAAAATAAAACAAGTAGGTCTAATCAAAGCTAATAACGCAATCGCTAACAGTCCTCGGCAAAGGGCGCCAAAAACTTGTTGTGCTAAAAGTAGTTAAATAAAAATACGCTAAAACTAGACACTAAGTAATACTCTACACTCTTAAACTACTAACCGGCAAGTGTATCGGTCAACTCTAGTACAACTAAGTAAGTTAGGACATTGAACCCACGAGACTCTTTAAATTACGAAACTAGCAAATTAAACTCGACTAAATGACACGACTATTTATTAATATTGTTTAAGGGGGATTTTTAAACTAAATAATATTTAACTAGAATTAAACCCTAATTAATTAAATAAAAATAAACTATAATGATTACTTAATTCTAAATGATTATTATGTTAATAAACTTAAAACCCTAATAAATTAAAATATGAATAAACTACTAAATTACTAAGATTAATTCCGACGATGATAGTAACTACCTAGGCTAGAATCACCTAAGTTGTGTCTATCAATTTAACCAGGAAAATTAAGTTATGGAACTGGGATCGTAAGATAAACCCTTGACAGAAAACCCGAACAAGACCCTTGACCCTTCTAGAAGACACCTATGAGTTTCTATCAAGTTTTAAGACGCACCAGTTTTAAATATCAAACTTCCTTACGGTTATTTAATTGTTTATTTTTAAGTATCTTTATGGTGAAATCCTACCCTACAGCGCTGAAATCAAAGATAGCTAAGTAGACTCAATTGACTTAATAGACTAAGTTAACAATCAAACCTAGACGGACTCCTTACGAGGAACTAAATCTAGCAATCCTAACCAACAAAGATCTATCAATAACCTATCACGTTACACCTTTCTAGTCTAGCAGCTCACTTTTATTTATTTAATTAGTTTTATTGTGTCTATGATCTTATCCGAATTAAATCACAAACTAGTCAACACATAGTAAATGACCTAACAAAACCTTATCCTATGAAACAATCAACAAGGGTAATGTGAAATAATAAATCTAAGTAAATAAAACCAAGTAATCATATGCGTCAATTTCATCAAACTCAACAATTTACTTAAAACATAAAATCCATAATAAAGAAATCCCAATCAACATCAAATCAAACAAAGGTTCATCATGACCTAGGTTGTTTATAAAGTTTAGCTTAGCATCATGTAATCAAAATCAAACAAAGTAAATAAACTTAACAAAGAGACTTCATACGCTATATCCTGGGCGTATGGGCTCCTAACTTAACGATTGAGTAGCTAGTCTAACAAATAGACCCCATTGTCTATGCAATTCGTAGAGAAAGGGCCATGTTACAATAAATATAAAGACTAAAGTACCCCTAGCCTATTCGATCAGCTGCGAACAACAAATTATGCACTAACAGACACACCCTTTTTCGTAGTTGTTGAATACTTTAGCTGCAAACCATCAGTCATAATAAATATTAGCCAACAGAACATTCCCTAATGATAATGCTTATTCGCTATACCAATTGAGGAAACCGTTTAATCCTCTTGCAGGATCTAATGGCATAACATGATACGTACACGAGACAATTATGTTAACAATACTTTATTGATTGCATTATTGTTCATACATTACATACGGTTAAGCTCGGTTCTAAAGAGAATGGCAGCATAACGTTACTTGAGGGATAAATAAGCATGTATCTCTATGCACATTCACTAAAGAAGACCTATATACGGGCTACCCCATTCGTTAGTTACTTACTAGCGAATGACACCAAAATCATTATTTAATTTATATTTATATAAATATGATTAGATTTATGTGAGAAAAGCTTATTGCTAATATTTGGTGCGGTTAGACGAGCTCCAAGTTTTAGTTATTTTTGCCGTTACTAAACATATGGGATTGAAAAGGGGTTTAGTGAAAATATGGAGCATCTTGACTATGTCAAAGATGCGGATGCCCCCAATATTTCAGCTGTGTTCCCGAGTCTCATTTAACGAAGGGAGGGGAGGGGAGGGGAATTATGAAAGAAAAGAAAGTTAGGAGAAGGAAAATGTGTGATTTATATTGTGTTCCTGAGTTTAATGAAAATGGAAGGAAAAGAAGGGAAATTAAACATTTTGGGTGTTCCCGAGTTAAGAAGAAAAGAAAAGAAAGATACATTTTCCTATTATACCCTTTAGGTAAACTATTATATGGAGTTAAATATAAGGGTAATTTAGGAATTGATAAAAGTTATAATTATACATAAATATTTTCTCTCATAATCTCTCTAATTTGGGAGGATGATAATGTTAAATTTTTCTAGCATTTTCCCTCATTTCCCCTCCCCCCTCTTTCTTAAAAAATCTCTGGAACATGATTTTTTTTATATTTTCCTCTCTTTTCCTTCCCCTCCCCTCGTTAAATAAGACTCAGGAACACAGTGTTCCTACCAAAAGAAAGGGTGCTAGTGTGTGAGTTTTGTGGGTGCGACGGGAAAGAGAAATAAACGAAGAACAAGATCTGATTTTATGACCAAAATTCAAGTAATTTAGTGAAATAATCGCTATCGTGCCTCCTATGCTTGTTGTAGTCACCATCAAATTCAAGTATCATCTTCTTCATTCATAAACTCCACGGCTGAAATTAGCTTGAATCACAAAGAATTGTGATCTGTTGTCGCTTAGAAACTATGTAGATTATGCTTGCATGTCAATATTATGTCTAATCCACGTTCGTAGAAATCAAGAAAAATAGGTGATATGTGTTTTAGTTGACTATCTACATAGTCAAACTTATTAATGAATTGAAAATATATAAAAATGATGGGTTGGTGCTATAATTATATGGTGGTCCACGATGTTTAGGTAACCGAGCCAGCAAGGACAAACATAGTCAAGCAGATTCGCGGTCTTCTTCAAAAGGTGTGTTCATTGAACACTTGATCCTAAGCTGAAAAGGTTATGGTATCTTTTTGTTACAAAAATAGCATACAGGTCTTAAAGATGGAATCTTTTCCTTGCCTTACTATTAGACATGCTAGTGATTTCGGGTGCATGTTATATTGATTCATTGTGCAAATGTTAAAAGAATGCGGGTAAATTACTATCTCAAGTAACTTAAACGTGTGTGCTAATGCTTTTAACTAGCAGGCGAAAATTTTTTAGAGTTTAATATTTAAATATTTAGATGTGAGCATATTAAACGAGAAGGATATTTTGGTATGTAAACGGGCCAAATGAGATGGAAATGCATATTTTGGTAGCTTACGTTGATATCCCATTCCTAGTTTGTATTAATCTAATCTTGTATGCTTAGTGGCCTACTTTGTTTTGCTAAATATATTGACATCTTATGAGGTTGTGGCATTGTAGGAAAAGCTCCACAAGACGGTCGCGTGTGGTCAAGTTTTCGGGTTGGTTTGTTAATAAAGAACTACATTTTTTTAAACGTTAAATATGTATTTGGAAGAATAGTTAAACAAGTTGTCATATTACGGTGATAACTATTTTGAAATGTAATTTTTTATTAAAAGTAACTCAAATTTCATTATGTTGCTTAAAAGCAAATTCATGTTTAGTACTTAATTGAAGCAAAAATCTTTACATATGGTTAGAGTTGATAAAGATATAATTTCGGACCAATTTCCGTTGTTTTTCTAATAATAATACGTTACAAAATTTTAGGGTGTTACACATTTCATTATGGGATTGTTATTTATCAATAGTTAATACTTAACAGTTAGGATTATTAACATTCAATTTCAATCAATTAACTTTTAGAATTAATTTGTGTCTTGACAATACTCTTGTTTGTGAGGCGACTAATGTGTGTCTTGACAATACCCTTTAGATGTTTATCGATGTCAATTATGAATACAAGACCTGTAATTCAACTAATACCCGATGGTTGAATACAAAGCAATTTAGGTTTTATATGTATAACATTGGACATTAGGCAAATATTTGGTTGTTTTGTTCTTTTGTAGTTGACTACTTTACTATTTATTAATAATATTACAATTACACCTAAGTATCTGCTCTGTGCTTCCACTATTGTATGTTTGTCTTATTGATTGGGCTTGCCAGGTGTTGTTCCATCTTGCTACGTGTATGTTATCTGCTCTGCCCACAGTTTCACCTTTTCCCAACATCATCTTCATAAACACTTATTATTTCCACTACCACTATCTCCGTCTCAATCACAGCTTTCGTCTCCACCCATCTATTTCAAAAAGGCAGCCTGGTACCCATCGGCTACTATTGACCTGTTGTCGGTTTCAATTTCGAAACCCTTGGTAGCTGTGATGTTGCTTTTCCACCGTTTTAACACCATCCTCCGTCTTCCTTGCCGCCGTCACTGTTGCCGGGTTCGATTTCCGGACTCTTGGTAGCAGTGGTTACAGCGGCGGTGTTATGGCAACAGGTGGTTGTGCGAAAGTTAAGTATTCTAAACACGTACAATCTGGACATCAAAAAATTAAAAAAAAAAAAAAAAAAAAAAAAAAACCTTACCAAGAACCTTAATTTCTCGAATAAGGTATGTTGTTGTTCAATTTTTTTCATTTGATTCTATTTATTTATTTATTTATTTATTTATTCAATCTCTTAGATTAGGTATTAGAGTTTTTAATAAAGTTTGATTGAAATTTGATTTAATTTTGTTGTAGATACAGACAGAAGTTGCAACATTAAAGATCCTTAAACATCCTAATGTCATCTTCTACTGTTACTTGCTGTCCAATTCATCCTGTCACTATTGGCGGGTTTGATTTCCATACCCTTGGCGATAGTGATTGTTTATGGCGAAGGTGTTGTGACACGACAGTCCGATTCGATTTCTTGATTGTTGTAGCTTGGTGTTGGTGGTTGTATGGCAGACGGTAGTGATGGTGATTATTCATGGATCCCAATTCTACCGTTGTCTACAGTTGCCAGGTTTCGATTTGGAACGCTTGGCAGGTGTCTTGGGCGACTGTCGGTAGTCTATCATCGCCAGGTTCTTTCTCGGAACCCTTGTTAGCTGTGGAGTTTTGATGGTAGTTGTCAATGGCAGTGCGCATACGGCGACTTTAGGTCGGTTTTGATTGATAAAGGCTATGATGATGTCACTTCTGAGCTTTTTGTTATATTTGTTAGCATCCGTTGGTCGTGGTTTCGGTTTAATTGATTTGTGTTTTTTTGTATGATGGGGTCTAATTGGTGCTCATAAGAATAGAATTGGTCTGTTCAATATGAATATTTTTAGAAAAGAAAAGTGGAATTTAGTTTTCTAACTCAAGGAATCAAGTCAAGAAAAAGGCATGCTCATTAAATTTTGTGATCTTTTGTTTTTATCATGATTTACCAAAGGTTCAAGATATGGACTTTGTTGTTATCATGTTTGAAAATTATCAATGTGAATTGTTTATACAACAAAAGATATTTTATGAATCTTTGTAATAAAAGATTAATGATGATTGTTTCTTGAACAGATGTGGATTCTTGCTCGGTGCGTACTTGTTAGTGCTCGGTTTTGCGTCTTGAGTCTTTGTAATTATCGTTAACGTTTTTGTATAATATTTAATGTAATAATTTGTTTAAGTATTATCTAGTTCGTTATGTATACAGTCTAGTTTGCTAGGGGATGTTAGCGAACTAAGACTTAACCTTATTCCCTCCTGATTCGTTAGGAGATGTTAACGAATCAGGGGGTGTTTTGCTTATTTATTGTATGTAACGAAGTAGGTTCTGGTTCGCTAGGGGATGTTAGCGAACTAGACCTGTCTTCTATTTATAGTGAACCCTGTTCACTCTTAAGAAAAGTTTTTTGAGAGTTAATTATCGAATTGCTGTCCAAATACTCTCTCGATCTTCAATCTTAATATTATACCAACTACCATTGATAATACATATACACACCTATAACACTGAATTACAGTTAATTATGAGCTAGATATATCAATTAAGGTATTAATTGTATTAACACAGATCCGAGATCTGTTATAGTTAAAGATTGATACACCGGGTTCCAACAAGTGGTATCAGAGCTGTTGGTTGCTTAATTACACTTGATTTGGTGTTTATTTGGGATATTGGTTTGTTAGTGTTTTGTTTAGTGAATTTGGATCAATTTAGATATTTCTGGTTTGAGTTATGGTTAATTTGGATTGGATTTGGGTTGGTTAAGGCATTGGAAAGGTTTGGTTAATCGGAATTGAGGTTTGATTTTGGTTTTGAGGTGATTCGATATTGGTTTTGGTTTAAGTCCGAAACCGGGTTTTGAGTTTTTGGTGAAATGGGCTGATATTGGTAATAATTGGTTATGAGGTTTGGTGTATTGGATTCTTGATCGAATTCCGAGTAATTTGAGAGTTTATTGGTGTGATTTGGTCTAGAATCGAGATAGTATTACGGATCTAAAGTTTCTGGGGTTTCTGGGTTAGTATTCATTCTTTTCCAGATTTCTGGAAATTTCTCATTGAAGATTTGAAGATTCAACTATGAACTTGATTCGTTATCATCTGTATGGTGATTCGCTATCTTGTTTCTTTTGATTCGTTCATCAATTCTGTTGATTCGTTATATATTTCAAGTGATTAGTTTGTCAATTCGTGTTGATTGTCAATTCGTATCATCTGATTCGCTAATTGGTTAAACATATTCGTTTAATACGTGTCCACATTGGGATTTGTGTCACAACAACCTTTGCCACGTGGCATAAGGTATCAAAGTTTGTTACAAACCGTTGTAACAAACTGATTCGCTCCAAGTGTGATTCTTTAATCACTATAGCGGGTTCGTGACCTAGTTCGCTAAGATTTTCTTAGTGGTTCGTTGTTATTATCATTCTGATTCGTTAAGTTACACCTTGCAATTCGCTAATCCATTCGTTAAGTCAATTCATAAGTTTGACTTGTGTTGACTATCTGATTCGTTGATCACTTGATTCGTTGGGTTGATTCGTTAACATATCAATCTAATTCGTCATTTAATTCGTCATCTGATCAATCTTAGCTTCGTTAGGATTTGATTCGCTAATCTTCTGTTCACAGTTCGCTACAACTGTTTACAGTTTGTTAATCTTATTCACTGTTTTGATTCGTTAAATCTTTTGAACTTTTGCAACTTGTCAAAAATGGCTGGTATGTATGCATTGGCGTCTCAAAACTTGTTGATGCAAAAAATATTGCAACATGATACTGAGATTGGTTCACATTCTAAATTTCCTAGATTGATGAAGTTTAGTGACTTTGCCAAGTGAGAACCTCGGTTTCGTGCTCATTTAGGGTCTGTTCACCCTGATTGCTCATATTGTCTCGATGAAGTTTATGTAGCACCAATGATTGGTGACGAGACTATTGGGTATACTCCTAAAGTTGTTTCTCAATACTCACAAGAAGAGAAGAAAGCTTTAGAAATCGAGATAAAAGCCTATTCCACTCTTACTATGGCATTGCCAGAAAATATTTTTCATCAAGTGGGTAGTATCAAGAGATGTGCTTCTTTATTTCAACATCTACGTATGAGAAGTATGGGGAACACAGCAGAGAGTAAGAAAGTGATGCTCAAGTTTCAGTTTCGAAACTTTAATTTATTGAAGGGAGAAACAGTTGAAGAGATGATTACAAGGTTTATTCATTTAATTGCTGAAATGGACAAGATGAAATTGGAAGTTTCTGAAACAGATAAAATTGACAGTATTAAGAGTGTGCTTCCAAGTTCTTATTCAACATTTCTCATGGTCTTGAAAGAGAACGACTACTTCTTGAACAAAGACTTGACTGCACTTGAATTTTTACAAAAGATCGAAGCTAGAGAATATGATCTTAAGTGTCAAAAATCTTCCAAGGAAAATCAAGATCCAGCTTTCTATGGTGGAAGTATGCCTCTTAGTTCAACGATCTCTCCAATCAATGCTTTTCTTACTCAAGTGGCAAGTGAAAAAGAATCAACTATGTTCAATGATCCAAAAGTTTGATTCTATTCTGCTGGTAATTCTGGATTGTCTGGTGGCTCTGGGAGTTCAACTACTACTAATCCATTTGCTTCAACACCTAGTGTTAATATGAAGGAAGCTGAGCAAAACTTTGCTTTTTTGACAGCTTTCATGTCTTCATATGAAAACTTGGTAAGTAGTAAGATTACCACAGTGATTTAATTGATGAGGATTATGATCAGATAGATCCTGATGATTTGGAAATCATGGATTTAAAATGGAACATGGCTATGATTGTCCGTAAAGTTAAAATTTTCATGCAGAGAACTGGAAAAAATCTTCCAGCTTTAAACAAGAAGTTAGGTTTTGACAAATTGAAAGTAAAATTCTATAATTGTCAAGAATTTGGACATTTCGCAAAGGAATGTGACAAGCCAAAGAAAGAATACACTGGTTCTCGTGGTCAAAATTCTTCTACACCTCGAGGTAGTGATTCTGAAAAGAAACCTTCTTCTTCTACAACACAAGCAATGTTAGCAGATGGTAATGACTGGTCACAACGGTTACTATGTAATGATGCTCAAGCAAATCTGGCTATGTTTGGATTACATAAAGACTGTCAAGATACAAGTGGGAGTGAGATGTCTTCTGATAATGATTCTGGATCTGATTCTGACGACTCTTGCGATAAACCTCCAACAGTATTTGCTTGAATGGCCAAAATCAATGAGGTTAGTCATTCTATCTCTGCTACTTCATCAGTTAAAGTGTCATGTGTTGATTGTGAATCTAATAAACCTAAGTTAGAAGCTTTGAAAAATCAAAATGATAATTTGGTAAGAGAAATTGCTTATCTAAAGGATACTTATCGGCAATCTTTTGAATCTCAAATGAGATCTCGAGAAAAGATTGAAGCATTGTCGACAAGTAATCACGATCTCAACGCTGAGTTATCTGTGAAAATGACAATTAATGACCAAAAGTTTCAAGAAATTCTGAAACATCGATCAAAGATAACTGAGCTTGAGAATGAGGTTCTTGAGTTGAAGAACAAACTGGGAAAGTTTAGAAATTCTTCTTTTCTGTTGAATGAAATTATTGATGTATCTGGTAAACGAAAGGAATGGACATCCCTAGTTCAAAGTAAAAAGGTCTTTGTTGAGCTTGAGAATGATGTATCATGTTCAAAGTAAAAAGGTCTTTGTTGAGAATGATGACAAGGTGATTATCGAGGACGTGTTTGAACCTGAGATAATACACAAGAATAAGAACATCCGTAGTTCTAATCATATTCTTTGTGAACCTCAAGAATTTGAGGAAGCTATGTATGGTTCATTCAAGTCTCACATGAAAAAGGAAGAACCGGTAAAAACTAAACCAGTAAAGGCAAAGAAGTCAGATAAACCTAAGATTTCTGATGAGGACTTAATGCAGTTTGTTAATCCTCCTAGTTCTAAGCCTTCACCTGTTAGATTTTTTAAATTGAAAGGAATGGACACGATGTTCATAGAAAAAGATATTCCAATAAGCATCATTAAACCTGAACTTATTGAGAGTGTCTTTATCAATGAAATGTCACAAACTCAAGATCTTGAACGTCGATATGCTCAAGCGAAAACATCAGTACCATCTGTCCCATTGACTAAGTCAAAGCATGTTTTAAAACAAGCTAAGAAAATCAACTTTGTGAAGTCAACTGGGACAAACACATTGAAAAGTTTTTCAAATTGTTCTAATTTGGATTTTTACTTGAAAAAGAAATCTGAATTAACTGATGAGTTTGCTAAGAGCATGACCAAGAATGTGAGTCATCATCAAACTTCTGCATCATTCATTCCAACTACTTCACAACAATATCGTGTAGACATGCGAAGCTGTTTTCTTTGCGGTCAACTTGGTCATGATGTGAGGGATTGTAATCAGAAGAGCTATCAGAATCTTTATCCTTTTATCAAGGACAACTCTAAACCAATTCCACTGGTAAAGGAGATTTTGAAACGACCTGTGTCGTATACTGATGACACTCATATTATGTTCTCTAATGTGAATCCATGGAAAGTTATTCATGTTAATGAGACACATGGTCAGGTTAAACCAAAGTTTGTTCCGCATGAGCCAATTTGTAGGAGCACTAATTCAAACATTGTTCAAGCATCTTACTTAAGACGAAAGTCTAGGAAGCCAATAACTTATTCAAAAGTGGCTGAACAACATTTGAACTCTGTTAAAGTTAATGATCAAAGAGAAAACCAAAAGGTGCCCAAGACTGAGGCCTGGGCTGCCTTTTTGAACTAATCATCTTTATTTTGTGTGTAGGGTTCATCCAGGACTGTGTCTGGTGAAAACTGGATAATGGATAGTGGATGTTCTCGTCATATCACTGGGAATCTCGACCTATTAACCAACGTGAGGAATATTCAAGGGGGTTATGTGGCATTTGCTGGGAATTCTGGGGGCATGATCACACAAGAGGGTGAAGTTTCAAATGGTCACATCACGTTTTAGAAAGTAAATTATTGTGATAAAGTAGATCATAACTTATTAAGTGTATCGCAGATTTGTGATAAAAAGTACACAACGATATTCACTGGCAAGGAATGTCTTATCTTGAAACCGGGTTATGTTATTCCCGAGGACATGGTTGTCATGCGATCACCACGATCGAATGATATTTATGTCTTGAACATGAGCTCTAAGATATCCACATCGATCGAAACATGTTTTGTCTCGAAGGCAATCGAGAAAGACTCGATTCTATGGCATCGTAGAATGGATCACATACATGTGAGAAAGATGAATTATTTGATAACTAATGATTTAGTGGAAGGTGTCTCGTTGAAGAATTTTAAATTATCCGATCACTGCGTTGCATGTAAAAAGGGCAAGCAGAAGAAGAAGACACATCCTTCTAAATTATTGAATTCCATTAATACTCCTCTAGAACGACTTCATGTTGATTTGTTTGGTCCTATGAATCGTGCGAGTATTTCTGGGGATTGGTATTGTCTTGTGGTGACTGATGACTATTCGAGATACTCATGGGTGTTATTTATGAGTTCGAAATATCAAACACTGGTTTTGGTACAAAACCTTATCACCAAGATCGAATCACTATACAAACAAAAGGAGAGGAGAATCCGAAGTGATAATGGTACAGAATTCAAAAACACTGTATTGGATTTCTTTTGTGTTCAAAAAGGAATTCATTGAGAATACAGTGCACCTTATGTACCTCAGCTTGCTATACTCTTAATCCGGTTCTAACAATTAAAAGACTCAAAAAGACAAGCTATGAGTTATTGAATAATCGAAAACCTAATTTAAAGTATCTGGAACCTTTTGGGTGTCCTTGTACTATGTTGAAGAAGGATGCGGGTAAATTTGAAGAACAAACTATCGAAGGGTATTTCTTGGGATATGCATCTCCAAAGAAAAGGGTATTTAACTTTACATCCGGTTGTGTTGAAGAGTGGTACCATGTGGACTGTCAAAAGTACACAACTCCTCCTCAAGAGAAAGGTCCCTATTGGATGTTTGACTACGATAGTTTATTTAATTCATTTACTCCATCAACTGAACACATTGACGAAGACCTGGTTCGAGCATATTTTGAAGATCATTTGGAAATTCCACGATTTTCAAGTTCTAATGATGTTGCAGCTCAACCTGATGCTCCAACTGAGGAACCTCAAGTTGCTTCTCCAGTGGCTATCGATAATGTTTCCACTTCTTCTGATGATGATCAAGTTGACGATCAAGTTATTAACATTGACAGTGATAATGTTTCATCTCCTGAACTTGGTGAACATTACATTAACTTATTTGATAATGTTGTTGTTCCTGAGAATCCCACACTTCGGATTCATGGCTATCATCCACAGGAAAACATAGTTGGAGAACTTCATGTGGGCGTACGTATACGTCATCAAGTTGCTTCGTCAAGTGATAATAACATATTGTGTGCTTATACTGATTTACATTCATCAGGAATTGTAAATCTTGATAAATTCACTGGCTTTCTATCTCAAGTTGAGCCAACAAAAGCTCGTAAGACACTTGAAGATCCTTCTTGGGTAGAAACTATGCAAGAGGAATTACAACAATTTTCACGTTTGGGTGTTTGGGATTTAATAGACAAGCCTGCTAGAGTCAAGAAAGCGATTCCGACTAAGTGGGTATATAAGTGTAAGAAAGACGATCGAGGTGTTCCTGTAGGAACGTCTAGTGGTGCAAGGGTTTCATCAGCAGGAGGGTATTGATTACACCGAGGTATATGCTCCAGTTGCAAGATTAGAGTCGATTCGAATCTTCCTGGATGTTAAGAGTGATTTTCTCAACGGTGAACTACACGAAGAGGTGTTTGTACAACAACCACCTGGTTTTGAAGATCCGGAGTATCCGGACCGTGTTTACCGATTAAACAAGGCCCTGTATGGTCTACATCAAGCCCCGAGGGCTTGGTATGGCACGCTTGCCGACCATATGACTGATACTGGCTTCAAACGAGGGACTGTCGACTGCACTCTATTTCATAAAACTGTTGGTGATGATCTTCTCCTAGTCCAAATTTATGTTTATGATATTATTTTTGGGTCTACAAACGACACATTGTGTAAGGAGTTCGAGAAGGCCATGCAAACAAAGTTCGAGATGAGTTCGATGGGAGAGATGAATTTCTTTTTAGGGCTGAAGGTTCACCAGTCTGCTAATGGAATCTTCATTCACCAGACTAAGTATGGGAACGACGTCTTGAGCCGATTCAAGATTTTTGCCGGACAAATCCCTTCTACTCCTCTCCCTGTGGGTCACAATTTATCACCGGATAAATTGGAAGATACCGTTGATCCAACCCTCTATCGTGCCATGATCGGATCTTTAATGTATCTAACGGCTTCTCGCCCTGATATTATGTTTGTTGTTTGTCTTTGTGCTAGGTATCAAGCAAGTCCACGAGTGACTCACCTAGCTGCAGTCAAGAGAATTCTTCCGTATTTGAGGGGAAATCCAGACATTGGGTTGTGGTACCCCAAGGATGATACTTTCGATCTTACTGCTTATTCAGACTCGGACTATGGAAGTTGCAAGATCAACTTCAAATCAACGACTGCGGGATGTCAATTTTTAGGAAACCGGCTTGTTTCCTGGCAGTGTAAGAAGCAGACAATGGTCTCCACTTCAACCGCCGAAGCTGAGTATGTTGTAGCCTCGAGTTGCTGTTCCTAGGTTTTGTGGATACAACATCTCCGCGACTACGGTTTGAAGTTTCTTACTACTCCTATTCTGATTGATAATTCTACTGCAATTTCTATCACAAAGAATCTCGTACAACATTCGAAAACAAAACATATCGAAATTCGATATTACTTTATACGGGATTTCTTTGAGAAGAAGTTGTTTGACCTTGAGAAAGTACATACTGACTTTCAGAAAGCCGATCTGTTTACCAAAGCTTTTGGCAAAACACGTTTTAAATTTTTGCTTGGTTTAAACGGATTGAAGACCCTCGCTGATATCCTTAAACAAGGATGACTATCTTTATTTTCTGTTAATTTATCTTTTAAAATTTATTTTGGTTTTAGGGGGTGAAAATCTAGAAAATACAAAAAGATTGTGTTTTTCGTTTGTATAGATAAAACCCAAAAACATTAAAAAAATCTTAATCCGAAAAACATTAGAAAATTCAGAAAAATCAAAAATACTGTTATTTCTTTAATAGTTTCCTTTAAAATATTTCTTGAAAAACCAAAAACATTTTAAAATCTGAAAATACAAAAAGAATGTACTTTTCAGTTTTTACAGAAAAATCCGAAAATCCAAAAGAATGTGAAGTTTATTTTGTTTATAAGAATATTGAAAAAGACAAAAATATTGTGTTTTTAAAGTTTGTATAGAGAAAATCCAAAAAGATTTTTGCATGCGTTTGCTAAAAATTATGTCAATTATCTACATTTGACGGACATGTACGTGTATATGTTTGGTCCTGATATTTACTTGTAAATGTTCAGGTTAGCCATTTACCTGATAATGGAAAATAGTTGGGGCGTTCGTTATGCGTTTTTAGATTATTTTCTCGCTGAAAATTATGTCGGTTATTTAAGTTTTTGAAGCATGCTTGCATGTCTTGGTCCTATTATTCACTTGTTGGATTGATAGAACAGCCATTTATTTATAGACTTAAGTTATCTGGGGCGATTAAATTTATCTTTATTTTCTTTATTTTTTGTTTGCTCCTCAAAATTTTGAAGCAAAAAGAGAAAATGATAGTACATTGATTATCTTGACCCCAAGTCCAGCAAGAAGTAAGCTTAAAAGATTGGGTGCTTAATTGCATTTGTGCATTGGTAGGTCTTAAAAACAACCAAGTAGAGTAAAGTATGTGATATAAACATAAAGAAACGCCAAATTGAAAGGGGTGCTAGTGTCACACCCTCAAAATCCACTAACGGAGTTTTACCGTCAGAGGGTGTGAACTGGCAGGATCGGAATCATCAGTTATAATCAAACCATAAAATAAAGTTTCAAAACCATGAAAACGTTTACGAGTAATTAAATGCGGAAGCGTAAAAAAACCTTTAATCAAAAGTTGCGTCACGCAGGACGACTTAAACCAAAGATAACCGTTAAAAATAAGTTTGCAGGACAAAAGCCTTTTCAATCAATGCATGTTCCTAAACCGCGCGCCCGCCTCGGCTACCTGAGAATAACATACTAAAAGTGTCAACACAAGGTTGTTGAGTTCACAAGTTATATAAAAATAAATCGTTTAGCGTTTGCGTTCAGCGTTTTGCATTACAGCGTTACAGCGTTTTGCGTTACAGCGTTTTGCGTTACCAGATAGTGTTATGTCAATTATATATCGATAGGTAGCTAGTCTATACAACAAGTATTACTAAGTGTTCGACACCGAAGCTGACACGTTTATTAAGTGCCTTGTCACCAGGTCCTCCAGACCATGGTACGTGTTAGCCAAAATTACACCCGCTCGACCTCCAGTCGAGTTTAGCGTTGGGTGGGGTTTGTCAAACCCAGTAGTACTACTCAACAGTGACTCGCTATTCTAAATATTAACCGGTTCGATGTGTAGGACTTCAAATATTTCGTTTGCCACTTAGCCTTTACAAGTGATATATAATTTAAAACAAAATCTTAAATGCGTTGTGGAGTATGTTATCTCCCCCAAGTGAAAAGCGTTTGAAAACAGTTTAAAGAGGGGAAAGTGAAACTCACTGTTTGCGAAGAATTTCCCAAATTAAATAACCAAGATGCGCGTCACAGAAAAACTCTCTCTGGCGTTCTAAAACAACAAAGATATTTTTCTAAGTGTCGGAATATTATCGAGTCTCTAGACCCGGCACATAATACCTATGCACATAACATGTTTCGAGTTTCGTTTGTGAATCGTGGGTGACTTAAACAAGTGTTTTTGTGACACATTACATGTGTAAGCAATCATATACGTGTCATGTATTCATAACGTACGTTACTAGCAATTATTCCCTGTAAGGGCATTTTGGTCAACAAATAACAATTAATTAGCCATTATTCCCCATGAGGGCAATTTGGTCAAATCATGGCAATCAATTAGCAATTATTCCCCGCAAGGGTATTTTGGTCAAAACATAACAATTATATAACAAGTATCATGTTTCATGCATTTTTACACAACTCAGCAGCTAGTTTCACCGAGACAGAAGTCCTACTAGAAAGATTGTACTATTTCACCGATCATAGCATCTCAATTAATTTACCAAAAATCATCACAGAAGCACATATGTCTTAGGTTTCCAGAACATATTTTATTACATTTTTATTCCTCATAGTTTTCTCACAATCATCAAATCATTACAGCAAACTCATAACAGTCAAATTCATGCGCAATCAGAATGTTATTTGCAATTCCCGTTAAACGAAAAATCCAATAAATGCAAGACCACTTGGGTTAGGTTTCTAACTCAATGAGTCAACTTCCAGAAGTGGAACCAACCCAATTGGTCTCGTAGTTCATGAGATATAACATTTAAAACACAACCTAACAGCAGGTCTAACAGCTCAGCTTTGCACAACGTTTTTGTAAAATCATAAAAGTTAACCTTTACTTGTCCAAAAATTACAAATTTATACTCTATAGAAACTAGACTCAACCTAGTTTACTTTAGTACCAATAATTTCAACCAATTTTCATATTTACACTTCGTTACAGTCACTTAAACATCAAATACACATTCTGTCCAGAAACTGTTTGCATCCAAACTCAACATATTAACAATCTATGAACTATCATGCATTCATATGACCCTCTAGACTCCATAAACACCATCCATGCACATCAATACATATTACATACTTGATTAGGGTTTGTGTTTGAACTCAAATCAAAGACACAACAATCAAGATGCAACAAGATTCAATCTAGTTATCAAATCATCATTCAATCAACCACAATCATATTAGCTATATACATACACAAAATCGGCAGCTTAGGGTTTGTGGTTAACCCAACATACATCAAAATCAAGCAACAAGAATGTATAGAATGATCAATTATACCTTCCTAGCACCTAGTTCTTCAATCACAAGCTTGATTTCTTGGTTGAATGTGTGTGTATGGTGGACGGCAGCCAAGGGAGCAAGGGAGGGAGGGCCGATCGGAGCTTGGGGTTATGATAATAAGTTAGGGTTAAGTGATTAAGGTTATATTTATAGACATACAAGTTACACTCAAGTCCCTTCACTTTCAATTGTTGTTTTTCTAACTTAACTATCTTAGTTCTTGTTTCTTGTCTAGCATTACACACCATATAATCAAGTAACACATATGTTAACACATAATTATCACATAATTATTATGTTGACGTTTTTCGTTTAATCCTCAATCGTTTGCGTCAACTCGTTTGCGTTTCGGTGCAAATCCCGAAAGACTACACATGTAGTAAGTGTTAAGCGTCATTTAAACCATAGTTTAAATGTAATGAAGTGTGCGTTATAGATTCAATGATCTTAAGTTTGAATTGACGAAGTTGAGTTAACGGAGTTAACCTGAAATTGACGATTGTCACATCATTCCCATGTTAAAGAATTTTCGTTCCGAAAATTTGAGTCAAGTCGTGATGAGTGTCTGAAAAAGTAAGAAAAATTTTCGGTTTGTCATATCATCCCCTAGTAGAAAGAAATTTCGTCCCGAAATTTAATTCATACCTCCGGTGATGTCTGACGGTTTGCCGGGTTTCGCGGTTTTCAGTGTTTGGTTAGCCCTTCAAAAAGGTGAGGATACTTTTTCATCATTTGATCCTCGCGTTCCCACGTGAACTCCGGTCCACGTCTCGAGTTCCAACGAACCTTAACGATTGGAATTTTGCTGTGCTTGAGCGTTTTGGTTTCCCAATCCAAAACCTCGACTGGTTCCTCAATGAAACGTAACTGTTCATCGACTTGCAGTTCCTCCAAAGGGACTACATGGGTTTCATCAGATAGGCATTTCTTCAAATTGGACACGTGGAATACATTGTGTACGCCACCGAGTTCCGTTGGTAGGTCCAGTCGGTACGCCACCGGACCAATGCGCTCAGTTATCCGGTAAGGACCAACATATCGTGGGTTGAGTTTGTTTCGCTTACCAAAGCGAACCACACCTTTCCAAGGTGAGACTTTGAGTAACACTCGATCGTTCACATGAAATTCGAGAGGTTTTCGGCGCTTGTCGGCGTAACTCTTTTGGCGATCTCGTGCTGCTGCCATGCGATTTCGGATTTGGACAATCTTTTGCGAAGTTTCGAGTACCAGTTCCGGACCAGTGATTTGGCTGTCACCCACCTCTGCCCAGTAGAGTGGTGATCGACACTTCCGTCCGTACAGCGCTTCAAACGGCGCTGCTTTAATACTTGCGTGGTAGCTGTTATTATACGAAAACTCTACCAAAGGTAAGTGAGGTTCCCAACTTTTTCCGAAATCCAATACGCAGGCACGCAACATATCCTCCAGGGTCTGAATAGTTCGTTCACTTTGCCCATCCGTCTGAGGATGGTATGCTGTGCTCATATCAAGACGGGTGCCTAGTGCGCTTTGCAGCGACATCCAAAAGTGCGAAGTGAAACGAGAATCTCGATCGGAAATGATCGAGACAGGCACTCCGTGTCTAGATACCACTTCTTTCATGTAAACACGAGTTAGTCTTTCCATTTTGTCCGATTCCTTAATCGCTAAGAAGTGTGCAGACTTAGTCAACCGGTCTACGATCACCCAGATGGTATCGCATCCCGTCGGTGTCTTAGGTAAACCCGTGATAAAATCCATTGAGATGTGTTCCCATTTCCACATTGGGAGTTCCGGTTGTTGTAGTAGACCAGATGGTTTCTGGTATTCTATCTTGACTCTGGCACAAGTCAAGCATTTGCTCACGTAGGTGGCAATGTCTGCTTTCATGTTCGGCCACCAGTAAAGTGCCTTTAAATCATGATACATTTTATCTGAGCCAGGGTGGATAGAATATCGGGACTTGTGAGCTTCGTCCATCACTAGAGTCCTCAACTCTCCGTAGCGTGGAACCCAAATCTGGTTCTCAAAATATCGGACCCCGTCCGATCTGGTTTCAAGTTGCTTGTTCATGCCCCGCATGAGTTCTGATAAGAGATTATCTTCTTTCAAAGCTTCAAGTTGCGCATCGCGAATCTGATCGGGTAAGCTGGCATGAATCGTGAGTTGCAATGCTCTCACCCGTCTGGGTTTATCTGTTTCTTTTCTGCTGAGGGCGTCGGCCACTACATTGGCCTTGCCAGGGTGGTACTTGATGGCACAATCGTAATCCTTGAGCAGCTCGACCCAACGACGCTGTCGCATGTTCAGCTCCTTCTGATCGTAGATATGTTGGAGACTCTTGTGGTCGGTGTAAATGGTAAACTTGGTACCGTACAAGTAATGCCTCCATATCTTAAGAGCAAACACCACAGCTCCGAGTTCCAAATCATGGGTCGTGTAGTTCTTCTCGTGAACCCGTAGTTGTCGAGAGGCGTAGGCTATAAACTTCTCGAGTTGCATCAGCACACAACCGAGACCTTGTATAGATGCGTCACAGTGTACCTCAAAATTTTCCGTTCCCTCGGGGAGGGCTAGAATAGGGGCGCTACAAAGTTTGGTTTTCAACAATTGAATAGCGGATTCTTGCGCGTCACCCCAATTGTACTTAGTGCCTTTGTGAGTCAAAGAGGTGAGGGGTTGAGCAATCTTTGAAAATCCCTCGATGAAACGCCGGTAGTAGCCGGCCAGTCCTAGGAATTGCCGCACCTCAGTCGGAGTCTTAGGTGCTTCCCAGTTTTTGATGGCCTCTACCTTACCGGGATCGACATGGATACCATTCTCGTTGATCACATGTCCTAAAAAGTGAACTTCGCGAAGCCAAAATTCACATTTCGAGAGTTTAGCATACAGTTGTTCCTTCTTCAACAATTCCAGAATTTCCCTTAAGTGTTCTTCGTGGTCAGCCTCGTTCTTGGAGTAGACGAGAATATCATCAATGAAAACAATCACAAACTTGTCGAGGTACGCCTTGCATACTCGATTCATGAGATCCATAAATACGGCTGGTGCGTTGGTTAAGCCAAAAGGCATAACCGAAAACTCGTAGTGACCATACCGTGTTCTGAAGGCCGTCTTTGAAATATCTTCTTCGCGCACTCTCAGTTGGTGGTAACCAGATCGCAGATCGATCTTCGAGTAGTAACTCGATCCTTGAAGCTGGTCAAACAAATCATCTATTCGGGGTAAAGGATAACGGTTCTTGACCGTCACCTTGTTCAACTCCCGGTAGTCGATGCACATTCGGAAAGTCCCGTCTTTCTTTCGGACAAACAAGACAGGGGCTCCCCACGGCGATGAGCTAGGTCGGATAAAACCCTTATCCAACAAATCTTGCAACTGAGTGGACAGTTCCTGAAGCTCCGCCGGTGCGAGCCGATACGGGGCTCGTGCTATGGGTGCTGCACCGGGTGTCAACTCGATTTTGAAATTCGACTTGACGAATAGGAGGGAGTCCAGGCAAATCCTCCGGGAAAACTTCCGGAAAGTCTTGCACAACCGGTATATCTTCAATTCGTTTCTCCTCCGCGGGTTTCTCAACGATCTGCGCCAAAATTGCCGGATGACCCTTTCGTAGATACTTCTGCGCCTTCATAAGGGTAATGATGCTGGTGGTCATGCCGCTTCTCTCACCTCGGACCGAAATGATCTCGCCGGAAGGGGTAGAAATGTGAACATCTTGTCGTGACATATAATCTCAGCTCGGTTCTCGGATAACCAGTCCATGCCGACCACGACATCGAAACTACTAAGCATAAAGGGAATAAGGTCGATATCAAAGACATGACCTGACAGTTTTAACTTACATCCCGCAAGTACATGAGTCGTTACTATAGTCTTACCGTCAGCTAATTCAACAGGAAACTTAGCATCTAACGGAGTTGGAGTTAAGACTAAGAGTTGACTAAAGGCTTTCGACACAAAACTCCTATCAGCTCCAGTGTCAAACAATACAGAAGCAAAACAATCGTTTACAGGGAACTTACCAGTCACCACGTGCGGATCATTGCGGGCTTGACCCGACCCAATCACAAACGCTCTTCCCTTGCCAATGCTTCCACCACTACTGCCACTTCCATTACCTCCATTGTGGTCATTCTGTTTCAGCTTGGGGCAATCTTTTCTGAAATGACCTTCCTGCCCACATTCAAAGCATCCCTTCGTCGTCATAGGTGGCTTAGGAGCACCCTTTGCCGCAAGGTCTCCTCTACATTCTTTCGCTTGGTGACCCATCTTTCCGCATCTCTGACACTTGGCACGGTCACACTGGCCAACATGATGATAGTTGCACCTGTTGCACTTTGGATATTTCCCAGCATATCCGCTTGAAACCTGCCCGCTACCGTTGTTGTTGTTGTTGTGATTCTGAGTGTTAAAGCTCCGAGTGAATTCGGGCTTACGGTAGTGTTGTTGCGGTGGGAGGTTCGAGGATGAAGATCTGGTGTTGTCAAACTTCCTCTTCCCGCTGTTCGGGTTGCTGTTGCTGTTGTTTTCATTACTCGGGTTGTCACGGGCCTTAGTGGTTGAACCCCTAGGTGGTAACGCACCTTGGGTCACAGCCTGATCCGTCAGTTTGTGATCTAAACGGATCGCTTGTTGAATCGTGGCTGGTCTGGAAGACGTCACCATGCCCTGAATCTGCGGTGCTAACCCATCAATGTACATTTCAATCCTCTTACTCGGCGGATCCACCATCCGCGGACACATCACAGCCAACTCGTGAGAACGAGTAGTGTAGTCTTCAATTTCCGAGCCCACCATCTTCAGTGACCAGAATTCTGACTCTAACTTTGAAATCTCATCTCTCGGACAGTACCCCTCTCGCATCATGCTTTTGAACTCCTCCCAGTTCATCGCGTTAGCCAGTTCCAATCCAAGGATCTGCACATTTGTATATCATCTATGGACACCTCTGAGTGTGCCTCTGGCTCAGCCGGTTCTTCCTCCGGTTCCTCTTCGGGTTCCTCCTCGGGATCTTCCTCGGGATCTTCTTCAGGCTCCTCTTCGGGATCTTCTTCAGGTTCGGCCTCAGGCTCCGCTGCGTTCTGAGAAAGTTACATTTGTAAGACATCGCAACGCTCTAGAGCTATCTCGGTTCGGGTCCTTGCTACCTGGAGTTGCTCTTGCAAGTCTATCATCTCGGCTTGCATCTTCATCATAATCTTTATCTGTTGATCACTAGCCTCTTGCATTTCCTTCATTGCCGCTGCCATGCGGGCAATCTCCTCCTTAGTCTCGGTTCCGTCTTTTAACAGTCCGGAAACGTTCGCTCTCGTATAGCGCATGTAACCCACGTCACGCTCCAAGCATGAAACAACAGCTGCGAGAACTCGCTCTACAGGTTCGGTTATGGGTGGTAGGGTGTTGGGATAAGCAGGATGGTTCGGGTGAGGTAACGGGTGACTCGCTATTCTAAATATTAACCGGTTCGATGTGTAGGACTTCA
Organism: Bidens hawaiensis; assembly: GCF_021521415.1. Classification (NCBI taxonomy): domain Eukaryota; kingdom Viridiplantae; phylum Streptophyta; class Magnoliopsida; order Asterales; family Asteraceae; genus Bidens; species Bidens hawaiensis. The sequence goes on along the minus strand of NW_027494121.1, from coordinate 162,101 downwards.
AATATTTCGTTTGCCACTTAGCCTTTACAAGTGATATATAATTTAAAACAAAATCTTAAATGCGTTGTGGAGTATGTTATCTCCCCCAAGTGAAAAGCGTTTGAAAACAGTTTAAAGAGGGGAAAGTGAAACTCACTGTTTGCGAAGAATTTCCCAAATTAAATCACCAAGATGCGCGTCACAGAAAAACTCTCTCTGGCGTTCTAAAACAACAAAGAGATTTTTCTAAGTGTTGGAATATTATCGAGTCTCTAGACCCGGCACATAATACCTATGCACATAACATGTTTCGTGTTTCGTTTGTGAATCGTGGGTGACTTAAACAAGTGTTTTTGTGACACATTACATGTGTAAACAATCATATACGTGTCATGTATTCATAACGTACGTTACTAGCAATTATTCCCCGTAAGGGCATTTTGGTCAACAAATAACAATTAATTAGCCATTATTCCCCATGAGGGCAATTTGGTCAAATCATGGCAATCAATTAGCAATTATTCCCCGCAAGGGTATTTTGGTCAAAACATAACAATTATATAACAAGTATCATGTTTCATGCATTTTTACACAACTCAGCAGCTAGTTTCACCGAGACAGAAGTCCTACTAGAAAGATTGTACTATTTCACCGATCATAGCATCTCAATTAATTTACCAAAAATCATCACAGAAGCACATATGTCTTAGGTTTCCAGAACATATTTTATTACATTTTTATTCCTCATAGTTTTCTCACAATCATCAAATCATTACAGCAAACTCATAACAGTCAAATTCATGCGCAATCAGAATGTTATTTGCAATTCCCGTTAAACGAAAAATCCAATAAATGCAAGACCACTTGGGTTAGGTTCCTAACTCAATGAGTCAACTTCCAGAAGTGGAACCAACCCAATTGGTCTCGTAGTTCATGAGATATAACATTTACAACACAACCTAACAGCAGGTCTAACAGCTCAGCTTTGCACAACGTTTTTGTAAAATCATAAAAGTTAACCTTTACTTGTCCAAAAATTACAAATTTATACTCTATAGAAACTAGACTCAACCTAGTTTACTTTAGTACCAATAATTTCAACCAATTTTCATATTTACACTTCGTTACAGTCACTTAAACATCAAATACACATTCTGTCCAGAAACTGTTTGCATCCAAACTCAACATATTAACAATCTATGAACTATCATGCATTAATATGACCCTCTAGACTCCATAAACACCATCCATGCACATCAATTACATATTACATACTTGATTAGGGTTTGTGTTTGAACTCAAATCAAAGACACAACAATCAACATGCAACAAGATTCAATCTAGTTATCAAATCATCATTCAATCAACCACAATCATATTAGCGATATACATACACAAAATCGGCAGCTTAGGGTTTGTGGTTAACCCAACAAACATCAAAATCAAGCAACAAGAATGTATAGAATGATCAATTATACCTTCCTAGCACCTAGTTCTTCAATCACAAGCTTGATTTCTTGGTTGAATGTGTGTGTATGGTGGACGGCAGCCAAGGGAGCAAGGGAGGGAGGGCCGATCGGAGCTTGGGGTTATGATAATAAGTTAGGGTTAAGTGATTAAGGTTATATTTATAGACATACAAGTTACACTCAAGTCCCTTCACTTTCAATTGTTGTTTTTCTAACTTAACTATCTTTGTTATTGTTTCTTGTCTAGCATTACACACCATATAATCAAGTAACACATATGTTAACACATAATTATCACATAATTATTATGTTGACATTTTTCGTTTAATCCTCAATCGTTTGCGTCAACTCGTTTGCGTTTCGGTGCAAATCCCGAAAGACTACACATGTAGTAAGTGTTAAGCGTCATTTAAACCATAGTTTAAATGTAATGAAGTGTGCGTTATAGATTCAATGATCTTAAGTTTGAATTGACGAAGTTGAGTTAACGGAGTTAACCTGAAATTGACGATTGTCACAGCTAGTCTCTAGCAAAAGTCTCGGTAAGGATGGCAGAAATGTAATAACCAGACATACTCAAGCCTTATAGTTGTTGATCACCAAAAATATAATAAAGCAAATAACAAGCGTTAGGATTCTTGACACTGGGAGTCTTTATGCGGCTTAATCATCTGGGTATTCATATGCATGAATATTTCACTCGCTTTTAGAGCAAACCCAAAGTCATTAAACTTGATCACTGTTGTACCTCGTACAAATCCAAATTACTGACTTGATCAAAATCCGTTGTTAGTCATACATTTGTTCCTCCCTTGCGTGCGTCTAAATACCAATAAGAAACGCACCCCAGGGGATACAATGTATGTAAGCCAACAGATGGACTCGTGCATACTCACTCATAGTAAAGGAAACTTGACGCATTGCTTAAAAGTTCTCAATTGGTATCAAAACATTTTGATCAACACTATAATGGTTTAAGTCAAGTTGGGGTGTTTTGGCAAAAATCAAATTAAGCTTGAACCGAGATTAGAGGCTGATAGTTTTTGATATTCTGTGCTATAATTGAACCAATTAATCATATCACAAAAACACTTGAAAATTTGTTATTAGATTTAAGTGGACAACAATACCAATGACCGACTTAACGCCAGTCATAATATCGCTGAAATATAAAACTGAGATGGAAGGGCAATTTGGTCAATATGATTCTCTGCTCAAACTCAACAAAAACAAAAAAAATATGTATTTTTTTTATTAAATCATAGAAAAAAAAAAAGATTGTTCAATTTTTAAATGTTCGGATATTTCTTTGTACATACATTCGTTAAATTTTTTACAAAATACCAAAAAGATTTTATCTTTCTCTCTTTATATATTATTTTAAGTTACGTTTCGTAAAAATGAAACGTTTTTAAAGTATTCAATTTTCGAGATAAAAAGGTTCTCGATAATTCAGAATTATTTATTTTATTTATTTATTTAATTCATTTATTTAATTCATTTAATTATTTAATTTAAAATTAAATAAAGTGTTTAATTCGTTAACACTAAGTCGTTAATTATGGATAACGAACTAGGTGATTCTTTAGCGAACTGGTTTCTAGTTCGCTCACCTAATTCGCTTCCGCACTCTGTAACGAATCATCCCTTCGCTATACATATTTAACGAATCATGCCACGAATCATGTCTTAATTCGCTACGAGAATGTAACAAATCATGTATTGATTCGCTACCTTAATGTAAAGAACTGGACTAGCGAATGAGCTAATTCGTTAACTTTAATTCAAACGAATTGCCTAATTCGTACACGTTGTACCTCGGGTTGCATGCAAGTTTATAAAAGACAAGAAACACGAACAGTCCTTCACTGTTCGTCTTCTTCATTCACCCTAAAGACACCCTATTCAAATTTTCTTTGAAATCTCAACATTCACATTTTGATATTTCTAAGATATATTTGGGTCTCTCAGGTATAGATGAACACGGCGATATGTTTTTCGTCAAAAATGATTGTGTAATTATTGGTGTGCCTACACTTCGTCAAACAACGATTTAAAGCCCGGTAGTGCCAATTGCAACTAGCACTCCGGCAATGACTTTGACGACGACGATGGTCTCTCATGAGCAATTGGGCATGATACCTCAGTCAGCATTAACTGAAATACCATTGCCAACTGCTAATGTGGCTACAACTCCTCCAACCATACCTGTGAGGCCTCCTCCTCCTCCTCCTCCTCCTCCTCCTAGTGATCTCTCATTTATGAGAATTACAAGGCCTCAAGGTCCAATCCAACCAATTCATCCATCCTTGTATGCTATGCCACCACATCGACAGACAGAAATGCTTTTAAATCTTCTCCATTTATATGAGAACCAGATGAATGTTGATCGGTTAAATCAAGAACGTCTCATGGAGAATCAGAAGAAACTAGCCAGCTATGTTTCTTTCTGTCAAAAGGAAACAAAGGCCCTACGTGAGATTGTTGAGTCTCAGGGGGTGAAGATTAAAGAGCAAGAGGATCTGATTCTTCAATTAACTTGCAAAGATGATGCTTTGAAAAAGATCAAGAATAATGAGGAATATTCTGATGATGATGAGAATGGTGCTGGTGGTGAGACTAAACAAGCTCAAGACCCTGCGTCTGGTGCGGGTACGAGTTCTGTTGACGATTCAGAGATACAGATTATTGTGTATCATGATTATTCGATTGCTAAACCAATAGAGATTATTGAAGCCGACACGGTAATATTTATGGATGGATCGGGGGTGATTAGAAGCATGGAGAATAAGGATGAGATAGAGGAAGGTGAGTTTGTCGACAGATCTCTGACACAAGAGAAGAGTTCTATACTGCTTGGGCTGAATGATGATCAATTAAATGCTTTGGAGACTGAGCCCGATGTTGAAGTAGTGAATGAGAAAGGTTTGGAAGATGATCCGTCTATTCAGATGAATACGGATTTTATTTATGAAGATGAGGTTATCGAGGTGGAAGATGTCACTGCTCAGGAGTAACCTGACTTGTTTCAACACACTAATGTTGATCAAGGTGCTCCAGCATTCGATGAGCAAACATTTAAAGAAACCGAGGATGAACTGGAAAAGATCTTGAAGTGTAAGCAGACAGTTCACTCACTTGCAGAATTAACTGATGATGATATTGAAAGATGGTTCAAACGTCAGAAAGTGGGTAAAATTATTAGTGCGTATCGATATGTTGATCAAGAAAGGAAAGACACTACTGCTGCATGGGTCAAAGAAAATCAAGTGACCTCTTTCAAGACGGTTTCCAAGGTACATGGTGATATTGTCTCCTGGTTGTATGATTCTGAGCTTAAAGTATGCATAATAAAGTGGGATAAAGGTGTACAGTATTACGAAAAGATGATGGATGTTCTTACTTTGCCGCGGTGGGATGTTCGTACCCTCGCGAGACGTCCGTTTATCAATCGTGGGGGTTACCGAATAGCTGAGTGGTTTCATCAACACTTACTATTCGAGGTTAATAATGGCTTCAAGTTCCTTAAGCTTCAGGTCCCGAAACGTAAGCGTACTTACGAGATTGATCCAAGGACTGGCTGGAAGAAACTTGTCCTAAAGATTAAACCGCCAAAGACATTGAAGCAGGTTCCGGTGAAGACGATGCCCCAACAAATGCATCTCTCTTTCAACCGATGGTACTATGACAATCGTACAGGCGAGGCCGTCATTGTTCTTGGTCGAGGACTGGAGACTGAACTGATCAAGATAATCGACCCGATGTGGTTGGTTAATTTATCTGAAACAGACAATGATGTGCTATACATGAAGCAGATTTTGATTGAGCGCCGTGAAGATTACGACCTGACTATGCAATTCCAAAGCGTTGTGCGTGTCTGTTATGAAAATGGAATTCATAGTTGCAGAGACTGGCGGTCCAAGCGCTTCAATTAACTTAAAGACAAAGAGCTCAAGACGAGGGGGCGTCTGTTTGTGCACGGTTTTGCGTCTTGAGTCTTTGTAATTATCGTTAACGTTTTTGTTTAATATTTAATGTAATAATTTGTTTAAGTATTATCTACTTCGTTATGTATACAGTCTAGTTCACCAGGGGATGTTAACGAACTAAGACTTAACCTTATTCCCTCCTGATTCGTTAGGAGATGTTAACGAATCAGGGGGTGTTTCGCTTATTTATTGTATGTAACGAAGTAGGTTCTGGTTCGCTAGGGGATGTTAGCGAACCAGACATGTCTTCTATTTATAGTGAACCCTGTTCACTCTTAAGAAAAGTTTTTTGAGAGTTAATTATCGAATTGCTGTCCAAATACTCTCTTGATTTTCAATCTTAATATTATACCAACTACTATTGACAATACATATACATATACACACCTATAACATTGAATTACAGTTAATTATGAGCTAGATCTATCAATTAAGGTATTAATCGTATTAACATAGATCCGAGATCTGTTATAGTTATAGATTGATACACCGGGTTCCAACAGTACTAAAGAAAGCATAACAAATGAAAGTGTATGTGTTTCTTCAAAATCATAATTTTTTCTTCTTCTAACAATAGTCTTTTAGTTTTTTATTGCAACTCATTTGTGTTGATTTGGTTATGCTATGTTTGGGTGCCTAATTTCCAATGCATACCTTTGATCAATCCTTTTATATAACATTGTGAAGGTATTTGAATTCATATATGTTGCGTTGTTGCGAAGGTTATGCCTTTCAGGTTTGTTCTATTAAATTTATCATAATTATTTCTACTTTAGTATACAACTACCATTTCACTTTAGGTCGATTGGAATATGTTTTGTCATACATTTTAAATTGTTATAATTAATTTACTTTTAGTACACATGTAATAGTGCACTTTGTTTCTTTAGTATTCAACCTTTACTTTGTCTTGATGCAGGTGACCACATATTTAGCAGTGCACTTTGGAAAATACATATAGAGGTAGGTGACCATAAGATACATATAGAGATGACCACATTTCTTAATGTTATCAATTATTCTATTTTAAATTCATACTACTAACAACTAGCACTCAATGCAGATACAAGTTGCAGGATAACATATTGTATCTTCTGACAGCAAATAGCACCCCGTATTGCATCAATAAGTAGTTATATCCACTTCAATCTTTTGTTTAAGATTTGATTACTTTGGTACCATCAATCGTCATCTAAAGACCGCCGCAACGCGGCGGGTGAACCTACTAGTTTTATAATAAAAAGTATGAAACTATATTAAATTCATATTTCAATTTCTACATACATTATTAAATAAATAGAGTTTATGTCCATTTGGCCTCTTCTTATTGGTTATAGCCTACTGTTTTCATATATAACAACCACTTCTAATAATTTTTTTACAATTAAATAATTCAAAAATAAATTAAAATCGTAGCTATTTTATAATGGAAATCAATAACTTCATATTTATGTTTATGATCATTGGTCAACGATTTATTAATTTACATTAAATTCTACGTTTTGTAAGAATTAATGCTTGAATTTGTATATTTTAACTCCTTATAAATTTTGGCTTCTTCTTTTTCGGTTTCTTAACCAAGAAAGAAATCTTGATTTGAATTAAATTATTTTAAACCGTTTATAAATATATGGATTTCTACATATGGTTTTAAATATGGTATAAGCCTTTATATTCTACACACCTCATTGAACTCTCCTTTTTATCACTATTGATTAGACGTGTATTTCGACAACCACTAGAATTTGGAAGCCATCACTTATATTCTTTCCGGTTAGACACCAATGATCATCTTGGTTAAGTCAACACGAAGCCGGCAATTCTTCATATTAATTATGTTCCCATACCTGGTAACAAATCAAACCGCATTTTTATTATAAACTCAACATATTTGTTTTTAAATGCTACTGTTTAAAGTCACCTAACCTTTCTTTTAATGAAAATATATTAATTGGTTTATGATTTTACTATCAAAATTTGTTGCTGGAAGTGTTGAAACCTCATATTTATGATATGATTTATTTTAAATCTTTACTTACAGTATACATAAACGATGTTTATCTGTATGTTCTATATAGAAAACTCAAACGTTCTTATGTTTTGAATGTAATGTGACAATGCATATTTGTTTTATTAAACCTTGATAATTGTTTTAAAATGAATGAGATTATATATTTTTTTAATTTCTTGTGGTCACTTTTAGTAAAGTCAATAATTTTCGTTTAAAGAAAATAATAAAAGTTTAAAAAGGAGGATTCGTTTACAACCTTACGTATAAAGAATCTCATATTTTATTTGAGAACAAACAAAGATTGTTTTATTATGCTATACAATTATTTTATTTTGATATATCTGTTTACATTTGTGGGTTTCAGTTTAATATAAACGGGTTCAGGTTGAGTTTAGCTATAAATTATACGTTCTTGTTTCTTAAACTCTAATTTCCTTTTGAATAGGTTATGTATGAATGTTTCATATATATTTATTGTTTTCAAATATTTTTTAACAAATGATTATGATTTCTTAATAATAGAGTGTAGTTTGTCTTACTTAATTATATATTGGTTTCTTATGTTAGTTTTTCTCATCAATTTTTTTGTTAGATGAGTTATCCGGCTTTTTGTCACATGTATGACACCTTTGTGTGACTTATTCTAAACGTTTAAGTTTATCATTTTACTTAGCTTTTTAATAATTTGATTTTTCTGGTCAACTTTAATGTTGTAGTCACTATTATCTTCATTATGTCAATAAATATTCAAAGACAACACTGATGCTCATTAGTTTTCTTTTTCAAAAGGATTCTAATGACTAGACTATTGATATCAAATACACCAATGCTAATCAATATCTTAATAATTTGATTGTTTAGCTCAAGTTTAATGTTGCAGTCACTACTTCCAACAATTATTTCCATTTGTTACGCATTTTGTTGATGTTTAACTTTTGTAACTTATGATTACATATGTTGAGCCAATAATAGTCAAATTTGACCAATTATATCAAACCAAATGACTAATTAGCTAATTATATGAAACATTCTGGAAGTTTACATTTTTAAATTTTTGTATAGAAATTTGAAATTCCAGTTTGTAAAAATTTGTAATTGAAAGACCATAGTTTTTAGATTTGATTAAATTTTGATTAATCAGCTTATTATTAGTTTATCTATAATTTAGGAAAGAAAAACATAATTTGGCAATTTATTATTTTTTATAAAAAGGTGCATGACTATAATTAAATTATTGATTACATCATCTAAAAATTATTGACTACATAATCATCTCGTTCGTTTTACTAGACATAGATAATCATATCATAATATTGATGTTTAATGTTTAATTTTTATAACGTATTATAAAAAATGTTGATCCAATAATAGTAATATTTGACCAATTATGCAAAACCAAATAACTAATTAGCTAAATACATGCATCATTTTAACCGTTTACATATTTAAAATTTTGTTTTGAAATGTCTGTTTATAAAAATTTGTAACTAACCTACTAGAATTACGAATTTCATTAAATTTTGATTAATAATCTTATTAATATTTTATCTGCAATTTAGGAAGGAAAAACATTATTTGGATCTTATATTTAGTTAATATTAATATTATATTGTTCAATGACTTATATTTAGTTGACGAAAAAAAATCTTAGAAACTATATATTTTAAAAGTTTTGATAGTTAATAAAAAACACTTTATCGAAACTTAATATAGTTTTTTTAGGAAATCTAAAAATCAATTAAACATTTTTGCTAATTTAGACATAACAACCCAAAGTTATTAATTAGCATTGCACTAATTTGTAATTGTAAAACGGTTTTAACATTTCCATAAAAAAAGTTTATATTAATGCTTTGAACATACCTAAATAGTATATTGACCTTTACATAAACAAAAAGTTTATTTTTATTTTTTTAATATTGATCATGTAACTGATATATGTTGTCTATGTATAATAAATTCCCAATTTAACTCACCTACATTATGAAGTATTTATATACCCGACACTTATCCATTATGCAAATTGCAAATCATATGCAACCTACTCCATACTACAACATTTCATCATTTATTTACATTCAACCTTTGTACGTATTTTAAATCCTATTTGTTTTATCAGAGACACACACCATGCGTGTGTGTGTGGTTGTTTTTGTGTTTACACATAATATGTATGTCATCAGCAAATGGTCGACAATATTATGTCTTTTGTAATTGTTATTGTTGCCGGGCATGACATTTGTTGTTGTTAACTGAAGTACCAAAGCTTTGTAAGTATTTCTTTAGTTTTCCTTTGTATTTTTTGACGAATAGAACTCGTTTAACATATATATTTGAATATAAGATAAAGAACTTGCAGATCATAAGCACATACAAATTGGTCCCAAGGACAGTTTCATAAATAATGAGTAGGTATCTCGTATTTTCACCCATATTTGAAGGGTATTTTAGTAAATTGACAGCAGTTCCGTAACCTGTGAACTTTTATACTACTTTTACAGTGGTGTGAATGTATGGAGAATGCAGTTCATGCATGTAAAAGGTTATATGATGATCATGTTTCGACATCATTGTATGATAAAAGGAAAGTTGTATATTCATATTTTTATCTCATGTAATACCAGGTTAATATGTTCAGTTTTGAATTGAGTTTGAGCTACAAGTTATCATATTTTTATTATTTGTAGCATCCACTATATTACATATCATTCTTTCAGTTTATGTATGTTAGTGTTAAAAATTATTTGTACACTTAATATTGAAGAAATATAAATGTGATGTCATTTTTTGTAATTTATGTCTTTCTATATTATGTTTCCGTTTTAAAATGACTTGCAATTATAAATCATGTTGTGTCTCAAAAAAACATATTACCAAATATATGTGTTTTTATTTAACGATTTTATATTTCCACCCGTGTAACACACAGGTTAATAACCTAATTTATATTAAACTACTATTTACCTGGCGTGTTGCGCCGGGCTGGTCGGATAGCCTGCTGGGTAGGTCGAATTTGTTTATGTGTCACTCACGTTGCAGTTGTGCAATACGGTGAGTTCGGTTTATTAACATATAAAACATTAAAATATAAAAAACGACATTTGTTTGGTCGGTAAAACTTGAACGTAGTCTGTCTCGGGCACTGCAACAATGAGTCTTCGAAACTCGGACGTTGGTAAAACCCAAGTGTTGTGGGTCCTGGGCGTTGTGGCTTCGAGTAGATGAGATTTTGGTTGGTTTCAGTTACGTTCATTACGATACCGAAAGTAAACAAAAAGTTCGGTAAAACTCAGGCGTTAGTAAAAACCTAGCGTTGTCCATCCCGAACGTTTCATCGGTTAGTTGAGGCGAATAACCGTTTAATTATCAAATTTAAAAAAAAACACAAAATAATGTAGACCACTTTCGTGCTGCCACTTGGCCCAATAAGGGCATAGCAGCACCAAAGTTTGAAATTGTATATATGTATACACACACACTAGTTTTTCTATCCTATGCGTTGCGCTGGGACATATGACAAAACCTCAGCGTTGAAACTTGGGCTTGGTAAAACCTGAGCATTACGACGATGAGTCGACACGAATTCAGTTAGTACCAGCTGCGTTCGTTACGATATAGACCCCTTTAGTAAAATTTGAACGTTAAAACCAAAATATTTAATTTTTCAAATAAACATATAAGAAAACAAAATATTTGAGACGATGTTTATTTGATTGGAAAACCCGTATGGTGGTAAAACCCAAACGTTGTCGGTCAGAGCATTGAGGCGTTACTTGACACGAATTCGGTCGATTTTGATTACATGCATTACGGTATCGGAACTAAAAACGAAAAAATATAAAAATTGAGGGGACCAACAACCAATTTGGGTCGGGGGGGGGGGGGATCGGTCCATAAATTTGCACGTTAGTAAAACCCAAGTGTTGTCGGTCATGAGCTTTAAATAAAACCGCCAGTCTACGCAAACTCGATCGGTTTCTTTCTGGTTTGTTATGGTACTGGAACTAAAACAAAAAAAATTGATGTTTGGTCGGTTTCCATTACGTTTTTATGGTAACTGAACTGGAAAAAAACACAAAATTAACCGACCTATGTGGTGCGGCCAAGTGGCCTAGTAGACCACTTGCGGCAACAAAGTTCTTGTTTATATATATATATATATATATATTAATAGTAATATATTTGTGGTTTTAAAAAAAAATATTTGGATTTCAAAATTAATCAACTTTTATTCATTTTTAATGTGATACCAGGAAAATCTACATCCATATGAGATGATATATATGTATTACCTTATATAATTATATATGTGTATAGACGATAACAAATTTAATATTGCAATGGCTTGAAAATATATAAACGTAAGGATTATTTGTTGATGAAATAAACTAAGGGGGAAGTAAATACATTGTAGTCTAACCGCTTAATCTTATATAAAAAAACACATCAAAACTACGTAGTATTGATATAAACTTAACTAGTTCACATTTAACAAATCCTAAAACATGTAGTTTCCAGTGGCAAGCCCTAGGTCGTTCTGTGAAACAACTAAAATTGAAGACGAAGATTCATGACTGGATCAACCCTAAACGTTTCCTCAATTTACCCCTATCTGTTGGGTTGAAGAAAAGACATAAGGGAGATTGGAATCTTCTCAACCTCTTTGAAAATGGCTAAGTATGGAAACGGAGCACACTTAGACCTCCCAGCAAGCTTTTACTTATCCTAGCAAGATATTTTGCTTTCCCAGCAAGGTTATATTCTATAATTCCTCTTAAGTGTTAAACCGAGCAAGGTTCACTTTATCTAGCAAGGTTGTTCTTCAACTCAAGCAAGCTTTGTTTCCTGGCAAACTCTTGACTAAACCAAGCTAAAACCAAGTATTTTGGAAGAAATTGCAAGGTTCATATAATAAACAGTGGTCCCAGCAAGCTTGAAGGAAGTTGGTCAAGAATATATTTAAGTACTTCTTACGAGCAAGGTTCAACTCATAACAAAGCTACAGTGTTACCAGCAAACTTGGGTTTGTTCAATAAGTTATAATTAACAAAAGGTTGAAGAGATTTATGAAGAAAAAGTTTGCTCGTAGGACTATATCGAGCAAAGTTTGTTATGGTCAAGAGGATTGAAGTTTGCTAGGTGAATATTTTCCATATTTTCTAAGGAAAATATTCTAAGTAAAGCTTGCCCGGAGAACTGTTCCCCAGCACACTTTATGGTTACAAGGTCTGCTCGAAGAAGACTAAAGCTGCAAAGCTTGGTCGAAGACCAGTTTACACTATGAATCTTTTGTAATATGATTAAATATGTAATGCCTCTATCATTAGGGATTCTAGAAGCAATGTTAGGTGTTAGGGCAGGCCTATAAATAGAATAATTTATGGCAAGCCTATGACAGACCTTTTACACACCTGAATTGTGATTTGACGGTTGACTCCCTCCTGCAAGGAAAGCTGCCATATAATCAAAACATTCCACTCTGTAACCTTAATCGATTTTTCATTGTATCCTTCATAATACTAATGTAAATATTTTGAGTTATATTGTGTTTTGTTACCTTTTGTGTCTGTCTTGCAACATTTAGTGTGTTAGTGATTCCGCCATTAATACACTACTGTTCTTACCATAAATAGTAAGTCGTTAACCCTCTTGTCGACGCCATACGTGTGGTGTGACATTCGTCAATTTCGGGTCTTATTTGTATTCGTATTTGTATCCGTTTATCATGTAAACCAACCCGTTTTGTAAACCGAAACCTTGGATATAAACAAAATGATGGATTTTATGTTACAATATTGTTTTATACTTGTTGGGTCTTGAAAACATTCATTTCGGTCCTTAAAACGCGTAAAATCACTTAAAACCAACTTCGGGGACCATTTCTTCCATTTTTGAAAATTGGGAAAATTAGGTAACCCACCCCATCGCGCAACGCGATGGGGGACACCATGGGGGATCACGTATCGCGACGGAACTGCAGACCAGCAGCCCGTTTGTTTGTTGTTTTGTGTTTTGTTTTGATCCTTTTTGCATGCAAACACTTGTGTCTCACACCCATATTAGACCACCAACATTACCCTATATACACACCACCATTTCCCTTCATTTTCTGTAACATCCCAAAATTTCAAGTAATAATATTTGATATTATTTCTAATGATAAACGAATTTACTTGACTTGGCAAAGAAATAATAAAATAATAAAGGGAGGATAAGTAGGCTAATTAAAGGGAATTAATCATGGACCAAAAAGGAAAGATGGGCTTTAGGTCCATGGGCTTAAGGGAGTATAAATACTTATCCTTTCCATTTCTATCCATTCTACACTTTGCCTACACCTTAAAACACACACATCTCTTACTATTTGTGGCCGAGAGAGAGAGAGAGAAGGTCAGGTAAGATAAAGCAAACCTTATTTTGATAAAATCGTTGATATACAAGCAAGCTACCAAGGCCAAGATTACGTACTAGCCTTAACCGTAGCTTGTGGAGCATCATAAAAGAATGTTTTCGATCTTAAAGGTTACGTTTTTATGAACGGTTTGCCATGAAACTAAACCCTAGAGTAGAGCGGGTCTAGATAAATCATAAAGTTGAAAACCTTATGATTAGAATGGACTTAACAAACTTATGGTTATGAAAGGGTCATCAAGAAAACCCAAGATCAGTTTAATGGACGTTTCTATTTTAAAGGTTCAAGCTTTACGCAAGAAACGGGTTAAGTCTAGGCGATGGGATGATAACGAACATAGAACGGTTAAAGGGGTTGGGTTTTAGGTGAGTAAAAGGGGTAATCATGGACCGTTAACCGTTATTGAGCCTAAAAATGGAATAAAAGATAGGAAAATCTGAGCTGAAAGCATCAGACAAGAGTTCTCGGTGACCCAAGCCTTCACCTTGGGTTCTCGGTCAAATCGGGTTCTCGGTCAAAGAGAGTTCTCGGTGGCCAAGGATACTCGGTGACCAAGTGTTCTCGGTCAACACAAGGTTTCTCGGTCAAACATGAATCTTGGTCTCAAGGTTTTCGGTAATGAGTTCTCTGTTGGATTATCTACCAAGAGTTCTCGGCCAGCTATTCCTATTGGGTTTGGGCCTGAACTCAGAAGGGCCCAGATGCCTTACTGGACTGTTGGGCCTGAGTTTACTAGGCCCACATGAATACTAAGCCCATATCCTTAGTGAACAAACTAACCCATTATCTTAAGTTAAATAATGAGCCCAACTTATAAGATACGTCGGTTAACTAAAATACCGACTTAAATAAATTATGCAGTTAATTAACAAATACATATATATATATATATATATATAACAGTTAGCCGTGCACAATTAAAAAAAGGGATAACGATTAACGGCGAACGCAACAGGATCCAGGTGAGTTTCTAGCCCCATTCCTTGTTATGGTTTTGGGGTTGTGTGCATACTCGATGTGTTTGTTAATACACTTATCCTAAGTTATAAGTGTATGCCTTATGTGATGATGTGAAATGTATGAATGATTGCTTGTCGGTACACGAACGATCTTCGGATATTGCCCGTACTGTCAGGTGGTAATGCTTATGTATAATGTAAATATGACATGTATGTTTATATGTATGAATGTTATAAAGTTAATAAAAGAAGATTAATGTATGGTAACGAAGAGGGAACCAAACCCTAACAATATTCGAGGAAATGTATGGTTGTATGGTAACGAAGAGGGAAACGAACCCTAATAATATTCGAGGAATGGTATGGTTATATGGTAACGAAGAGGGAATCGAACCCTACTAATATTCCAGAACTAGGGAACCGAACCCTACTAATATTCGAGGAAAGGGAACCGGGCCCTAATAATACTCTAGGAAGGAGGGAACCGGGCCCTAATAATACCCGAGGAAAGAGGGAACCGGTCCCTAATAATACTTGAGGAAGTAGGGCGTAGTGCTCTTTATAACGTAAGATATGAAAATATGTAAGTATGAATGAAAGTATGAAAGTATGAAAGTATATATGAAAGTATGTAAGTATGAATGAATTATATGTGGTATGATTAACTAGAACTCACTCAGCGTAGGTGACTTTTAGTATGCACGCAGGTGAGTAGGATGAGGCAGCTCGCTTGAGGGGAACACGTGTCATTGAATAAGAGGCTGGCATAGGAAGATCCAAGACGTTTATTAGTTATGTTTTAAAGACAATATGTTTATTAAGACAAGTTATGGAATAATATGAATGTTTTATCAAAAGTTTAATATTCCGCGAATGTTTTTATTAACTCTTATAACATCCCGTTTCCTGATTTCAGTTAATAAACGAAAAATGAGCTGTTATGAGTTGGGCTAGTGTTGGGTAAATGGGTATGGGTTATGGACTTGGGTTATGAAATAAGGAAGGAGAGTCCATGGGCTTGAGCCCATGATCCCTAAATATAAATACTATTAATCACCATTTAATCCCCATTCTCACATATTCCATACACCACCAAAACACACACTTAATATTTCTCTCTAGTTCTTCCTTATCTCTAGCCGAAATCAAGAAGGAAACCGAGCACCGACCTGAGGTAACGATAGTTTAATATTGTATGATCTTAACCCGTTAGATATAGTTGCGAAATGACGAGCCGACACCGTTAAACCGTTTAAATCATGAGATCCGTGTGGAATCGGGTATAAACCGAACCCATGATGAGCTTAGGGATCACCCTAGCTCAGATCTGGATCGAACGGGACGAAAAAAAGTGAAAAATGAGTTAAAACTCGTTTTTCCGGTGCGTTTGCGTGTTTCCGGCGGCTTTCCGGCAATGACGGCGCCGAAAGGCGGCGCCGGAAAAGGTAATATGAGGATAGAGGTGTCAGGGAATGTTCTGACATTCCCTGACCTAACCCTAGTTCGCTATGGGAACTTAGCAAACCGGAGGGTGATTCTTTAGCTGATTCGCTATGGGAACTTAGCGAATCAGAGGGTGATTCTTTAGCTGATTCGCTATGGGAACGTAGCGAATCGGTGGGTGATTCTTTAGCTGATTCGCTATGGGAACCTAGCGAATCGGAGGGTGATTCTTTAGCTGATTCGCTAGGGGAACTTAGGGTGATTCTTTAGCCGATTCGCATAAGGAAGCCTAACGAACTAGGCTTGATTCTTTATCCGATTCGTTAAGGGAAAAGGGTAACGAATTACCCTTGATTCGTTAAGACCATTCGTTAACAGAGATAACGAATTAGAAAGTCCAATTCGCTAAGACCAAAGTAACGAATTAGAAGTTTAACAGAAGGACAGAATGGTCCCTGAACTTAGAAAAAAATGAATTAATTACAAATAAGCTAGTGATATGGCTAGTAATAGATAATTGATACGAGTAATTATTATACAGTTAGTCGTGCACAGCTCAAGAAGGGAATAACCGTAAACGGTGAACGCAACCGCATTGAGGTGAGTTTCTAGCCCCACTTCCTTGTTATGTTTTCGGGGCTGTGTGCATACTCGATGTGATAGTTAATACACTTACCCTAAGTGGTATGTGTATGCCTTGTATGATTTATGTATGATGATTGCTTGACGGTGTGTGAACGATCTTCGGATATTGCATGTGCCGTAAAGTGGTAGTTACAGGCATGATTGATATGTATGATGTATGAATGATGTATGTATGAATATATATGATGTATGAATAATGTATGTATGATACGTTGATGGTACGTGAACGCTCTTCGAAGATTGCACGTATTGTCAAGGAAAGTATGTAAACGACAGGTATGTTATAGTAGCACGAATGTAGGGAACCGCCCCTAATAATGTTGGCGAATGAAGGGAACCGGTCCTAATAATGTCGGCGAATGAAGGGAACCGATCCTAATAATGTCAGCGAATGAAGGGAACCGACCCTAATAGTATCGGCGAATGTAGGGAACCAACCCTAATAATATCGGTGAACGTAGGGGACCGACCCTAATAATATCGGCGAAGGTTATAGGGCGGAATGCTCTTTAAAACGTATATATATGAATGAAAGTATGTAAGTAAGTATGAAAGAAAGAATGAAAGTGCGTATGTAAGTAAGTGTGTAAGAAGATATGAAGGTATGTACCTCCGGGTGCATATGCTAGTACGAGACGTGTTTACTTCCTATTACCTCTCGGTCTCAAGGAAGGTGTCTACCCACTGATTTTAACTAATTAATATACCCAAACTTACCCTACGGTTGTACACTCCGCAAACAATCTCTAAACACAAAGTAAAGAGTTCAAACAAGCTAAAATCAACTAAAACCGGTTCAATCAATCAAAGCAAGAGGTAATTGAGTATTATTAATCAAAACACAGCCACTAAACACAACCTAATTCAATGTTAAACCAAACTTTACATTAACAAATCAAGTCATGATCATCAACAACCCAAACTACTTACTAAAACCTAACAATAATCATCTAACCTAGGTAGAACTAACAAGTTTAGCTACGCATTAATTTTGGACAGCAGCTAATATTCAAATTAAACATCATAAACATCAACATAAACATAAGTAAACTCATTCAATAATCAAGAACAATCAAACACAAGTCAAACTTCAAATTACTTGCAAAACAATCCAACAAAAAGATCAAGTTTAACTAGTTAGGGTTCTTGAACAAAAACACAAAGTTTATGGATGAATACTTATGATTATATGACTGAGATTATGATGATTATAGCCCTTAGCTTCTGTAGCAAGCCCTCCTTGGTGTTATTCTTCTTCTCCAGCCGTCACTATAGCCACCAACTCAGCCGCCACAATTTTTTTTCTTTCTTTCTTCCTTGCTGGCCGATCGCAAGTTTGGGCAGATTTTGGGGCTGCTGAATTCGGGATTTTTGGCTGTTAGAGTTCTTTTTTATTTTGCTTAATTAATATATTATGCATGTAAGGCTTCTAACTTGTGGGCTTGGGTCGGGCCTTGAGTTGTAGTCTTCAAAGTTGCTCAAATAAGCCCCTATAGTCTTCAAACTTGCCACTTTTCTTCATTAAAACTCATAACCTACAAGTAAACATCCATATTTGTAAAATTAAGCAAAAACAAGCTATACCTCTTAATAATTAAACTAAAAAGCAATTAAATCATGATAAAACGATAAGGAAAGTAAGTGTGTTTTACAACACATCATGTTTTTCTTACCCGGGTCAAGTAAAGCCGAGGGAAATGGAACCGCATTTGGTTCCACTTCCTTATTTTTATCGTTTAAATTTGAAGTTTGACCCGGAGTTTGTAACGGTATTTCAAAGTGACATGTTTAGTGGGTTTATTTGTTACAATTTCATCATCGCTTTCATTACCCGTAATATCCTCAACTTCCCCATCAACCACACCCGGTGATAGATCTTTTTTATATTCTTTACCACTTCTTAAAACACTAATGTGGTTAATAGGAACATTACGAGAAGAGTTATGAGAAGGATTTAACTTTGTGAGTTGACCTTTATTCTTCTTCAACTCCGACACTTCAGTTGCGAGTTGACCCATTTGTGTGGTCAAAGATTGGATGGCCTTATCTCTTACTTCATCCTTTTGCATTCGCGCCTCATCCAGTTGATTTCTTCGTTGCATGTCTTGTTGCATTAACTTCAACATGTCCATAACCTCATTACCACTCGATGAACTTTGACCCGTTGACCCGCTTTGACCGCCACCCCCTTGACCTTGAAATCCTTGATTATTCCCGCCATGATAATTACCTTGGTTATTATATTGTTGGCGAGGGACATAATTACTTTGACTTCCTTGAAAATTCGGGTTAGATTGAGTGGCCGGATTTCCATAACGAAAATTCGGGTGATTTCTTAACCCGGGGTGGTAGGTGTTGGAGTTCATGTTGTAGTTCCTACCACCTCCCCCTTGAAGTGCATTTACCTCTTCCACCGGTGCTTGACCTACCGTACATACCTCCGTTGCATGACCCAATTCGTTACAATTTGTACAAACATTGATAACTTGATTAGTGGTTTGTGCATTTCCTTCTTCCACGGCTTGCACTTGCGGTTTACCAATCGCCGGTCTCGCTCTTCTACCGGTTTGGGTTTTTCTCTTTGAAGTAACAGCCATTTGTTCCAAATACGCCCAATCGTCTTGTTCATAATTTGTACCAAATGTACCATTAGTGATCGACCACAAATCCCGTTCATCCTCCATGCTCAAACCCTCATGAAATGTATTCAACAACTCCCATAAAGCAATACCATGATGAGGACAATTTTTAATCATCATGTTAAATCTCTCGAATGCTTCATGAAACATTTCCCCCGATTGTTGTTGGAAGGTTCTCAAACTTCTTCTCGCATCATTGGTCTTTTGGGCCTTGTAAAATTCTTCTAAAAATCTTTGTTGCATTTCGGCCCAAGTATAAACAGACGCGGAAGGAAAAGTGTAAAACCATCTCTTTGCCTTGTCTTCCAATGAAAACTGAAATAGAACCAACTTCACTTCATCCGATGTAAATCCTTGACCCCCAATTGTGTTGCAAATGAAGTCATATGCCTCCAAGTGGAAGTAAGGTTCCTCCGTTGCTAGACCTTTATACTTCGGAAGACTTTGAAGTGAATTTGTTCTTACTTCAAATGTCCTCCCTTGATTATTAAGAGGTATAACCACCAGAGACGGATTATTAGTAATTATGGGTCGGAAATGGGCTTCAATCCCCCTAACCATCTCTCTTGCATGCCTTCTTGGTACCCCCATTGGTACTCTTGGTTGACCCATTTGCCTATAAACGGGCCTTGGCTGCGCAAACTGTTGTTGATACTGTGGTTGGGGCATTTGTGGTTGAAATTGTGGATCTTGAGGTTGCCCTTGCGGTTGTTGAATAATTGGTGGTGGAACTTTTTTCTTCACAACAACCGGTGGTTGTTGTTGAACTTGTTGTTGAATCGGTGGTGGTTGCACGTTTTGTTAGACAATTACCGGTTGTTGTTGTTGAGGCGGTTGTTGAACAACCGATGGTGTTTGTCTATTAAACCCTTGCACCGATTCCGGATGTTGCCATTGACCATATGCCAAATTTCCCGGATTTACCCTTTGACTTCCATCACCTCCCGTGTAGTAACCTTCCACTTCATACCCCTCGAATTCATTGTCAAACCCATATCCATATCCCTCACCTTGTGATCTTGAATGTTGCATAAACTGTTGGGGTTGGTATTGGTAGTTTGATTTTGATTGTTGAAAGGGTGGTGGTGGTTGATATTGTTGAGATGATGATGACGCACCAAAGGTGGGAAAAAGGTTGGTAATAGGTGGCAATGTGGATGATGTTGCATAGGTGAATTGAGCATTGATGGGTTCAGTTGTGGGTGGTGGTTGAAGTTCACTTGATGCTGTTTGTATATTAGTAGTGATTGGTGGAGGTGGATTTGGTGGAGGTGTGGTCGGGACTGGTTGACCCGAAGTGGAAACTGGTGAATCCATGTTGTTTGATGCTGTTGGAGAACCAAGAAACTTATTATCCCTAAGTAAGACTCGGTTTCTTCGAAGTGTTTTGTCAATCTCGGGATCAATAACTAGCGGTGATGACCTCTTAGATCTTCTAGTATGCATACACCTGTAGGTACCTGCACACTAACACAACCAGCGTAAACCCGAAAATAACAAACAAAAACTACTAAATCTAACACACGTTGCGCACTACTCCCCGGCAACGGCGCCAAAATTTGACGTGAGGTCGAAGACTCACTCAAAAATAAACCGAATACAACTAGTTAGATAGCGGTAAGCGGGTATCGAACACAGGGAGTTTGTGGAAAGTATATTACTAAGTAGTTTTATAATTAAACTATATTAAACTAAATGCAAAAATTAACTTCAATGAGTTGGTTGTTTGGTTTTGATTAACGACAATAACTAAAACAATAAACGAGCTTTAAACAATATAAGAAAGAATGCTCTCTCCCGATTTCAGGTTTTCAATAGTGATACAGTTACGTTTACTTGAGGGATGAACTACATAAACGTAGTTCGTGAAAATGCGTTTAACAGTGATAAAAGAGGACTAAGTACTTGAATTATGAAAACGCAAGGTTGTCACTCAATAATCAGTTTTATATAGATAACCCTAATTCTCTTATACTAAATCCCGATTGCCTATGGCACCGAGAACGGATAATCAAGAACACAGATTTACACTATAATAACAATTACTAATCAAAATCATAATCACCATAGTAATTAAATCATAGAATCAAAACACTATCCCACAAATAACATAAACGAATAACAAGTAATCAATTGAAACCCTTACAATTCGGGAGAGAACATAAAGATGATTAGCCACTCATAGTTTGATTAAACATCACATCCATTAAGAAATCGAATGAATAATAAACCCAAATGATTGATTATAATCACCAAAGTCTTGTTCTCAATCTCCAAAATTCGTCTCTTGCTTGTTTAGAATGAAAGATAATGAAAAGTCTATCCAAAAACCGATTGAAATAAGAAAATAAAATGGCAGTTACGACATGAACCGTGGCCCACGGTTCACACCGTGAGTCAAGGTGTATTTCATCTTCAGCTGGACCGTGGCCCACGGTTTAACCGTGGGTCACGGTGGTCTTCACGGTGAGACAGAGTGCCACGGTACGGTGGCCTCTGTCGTTTTTGTCAATATTGGACCGTGGCTCACGGTGGTGACCGTGGGCCACGGTTGACTTTGACCTTGCCTTCCCGTTTTCACTTCATTTGACCTCTCTCGCGTCTTCGACTCATTCGGTTGCCTCGGTATACTCCATAATAGCCCCAGAACCTCCTTTGAGCCTACAATTCACCAATCATACCGTAGTTATCTAAATCCACAAAATAAACAAATTCAAATCATGATTATTACGGTTTTAAATCAATTAAGGGTTGTCCCATGGAACACCCGTCAGTGTGCTAATTCATCAAGGAGGTTTATTATCTAAACTCTTCACTTGTCAGGTCAACTGAAATAATCAGATTATAACAGCTAAATTCACTTGGCCTATCGGTAGCAAGCCAATAAAGAAACCCATCTATAACTACAATCGAAAATCGTAACGCATTATCTATAATACAAATTGATTTACGAGAGAGGTTGCTATATGGACATCTCCAAACTCTGTGCTTAAAGTAAATACCTTAACGTGCCAAGAGATACAAGTTTTACTTCCCGCATCCCAACACCTTAGATTTTCAAAAATCCCCATAATCTTAGGGTCACTAGTCTCACGACAAACCCCAAAACATAGACTAGTACTAAATATCGATTCTCTCGCATAAAGCACAACAACAACCGCTTTTCTAATTGATATATTCCAAATAACAATCATCTTCGTTTCAAAGAAGCGACCACCGGGGCTCTTTTGATAATAACCATACAAACACAACAACTAGTTAGAGCTGCCGATTACTTTAGAATATTTTAACTTTCTAACCAACGCATGAGTAGTCATAGTACCTCTTTCTTGGGGGAAAGTATCATCATCATTAATATAAACATAGTTTCTTGTAAAATCAAGTGGATTTTTAATCTCTGCAAGTAGATGTTGTGTCTGCGTGTGGTGATTGCTATAACTAGCATATAAAGTCAGGGTTGCCAATTAGATACTTCCATGTCTTGGACACTAATCGGAACCGAATTAATGATTAACGGGAAGCCTTTTGATGATATCCATTTGGATATCTAATGGTATGTTGTCTGACATTTTTTGATAATTAAATATGACATACGGGTATCAATATTTGGGATTGTGAAAGATAAGAAGAAGGTTGGTCGAATCCGAGAGGATCAAACGATGATGGTTTATAGAAGCAGGTTTAAAATTATAAGTTTTTCGCTGTTGCTGCCTTATTGGGTATAAAATTATCGGAGATTAATTGTATATTTTGCTTAAAAAACCAATAAGAATCAAGCATGGAAACTAGAATTTTATTTTCTAAATTGTATATTCATTTATCTTCATTTTGTTGATTATCTTATTTTTAAATATTTGTTTATGTTTTTAACATCTTTTTTTAGATTGTTATTTACTTTTCTACGATTTTTATGTTCTTATGTTTTTGATAACTTTTAGATTATAAATTTATTTAAGTCAATATGACATATCCATATGTATTAAATACGGGTTATCTGGTCAGAACAGAACATGTTTAACATTAAATTAACTAGTTTGGTTACTTTGCCTAAATAGTTTTCAGATCATTATGTCGACGATTTAATGATCTTTGATGTTAGGTCATTTGTTTAAAAGCAAAAGAGTACCATAAAGCAATAAGTGTATGGAATTAGCTAGTCAACAAGTTCGGTGGTCGGCTTCTATTTGCACAACTTAAAAATTACATATTTGCTCAATTATATATATTTTTCTAACGACAAACTCACACACACTCATAACTAATTAATAACTTTAGACCACTTTATTCATAATTAGAGTTGAACCCTTTCACTTAGAATGACTTCACCTTATCTAACACATCCCTACCATTAATATTTAAACATATTGTGCTTGGTTGATGTAGGTGAGAGTGCAGCTTGCTTCAGTTGCCGCATATGCATCTAACGGATGTAGGCACCAAGAACCCTTAGGTGTGTATACATACGGAAATCTCTCACAAAATATAACAAAAGAGTAACATTAAACTACCCTACTACATAAAGTTAATAAATTAAGATATATATTCGTTCAAGGAGAAAACCCGAAAAACTACATTTATTATAAAATAAAGAAAGTCACAGCTAAACCTATTTCACATTCATATAAGGCACGGGGTAGAGTTGCACAAATCGGTTTCAAAACACTAAATTGGTTCGGGTTGAAATTACCAGTTCGGTTTAGTCAAAAAAGTTAAAACCGATTTAGGATCGGTTTCGAATCGGGTTTTAAGTGGTTCCTTGATTGGTATACGATCATTTTTGGTTCGGGTAACGATCGCTTTTTGGCCGGTTCACTTAACTGGTTTGAAACATGTTTCAGTAGAGAGAATTACAATATAGTTCCGAACCTATAGTTTCAATCTGTTCTAAACTGGTTTCTACATAATCGGTTTCTAACCAATTTGATATTGATCTAATTTTCATGTCGGTTCGGTTAACGGGCTTTTTTTTTGCCCACCTTTACTCAAGGGTATACTTTAATGTCCATGGCGTTAAGACTTATATGGAAAAGATTAACGAGTGGGACAATACTCCCTTCATGGGTTAAGGGTCTTAAAGGCATGCTGGGTTAAAGTGTTAAAGGGCTTTAATATCTTCTATACTCATACAGAATAATTTAAGAATTACTTTTAAATTAAACTAAGGGGTAACCTCTGATTTTCTCTAGAATGAACTAGTTCAAGCTAACATGTGTTATACAATGTATACAACTTGTTACAAGATAGAAACAATAAACATGTCTTATTGAGGTATTAGTTTGCTAGGAGAGTAAATAGTGGGTCGAAGAGTTTGAATCCCGCCTAGGGTGATATATACCCCTTGGCCGGTCTGATCCCAGCAACATTGTTTTTTATTCAGGTAACATTGTTTTTTCTTTTCCTTTATTTTTCCATTTTTGGGTTCGATGTGCAAAGCCGAGTTTACAACGCAACAAACCAAACATGTGTATGCCTTTAGATTTTGGGTTTTCATTTTCGGTTACTATATAGTGTATGTGTAGGTCCCTTGGATAGATTAAACAACAAAACATTAGTCTAATTGGATCAATCTCAACACTAGCTAGTGGAAATCACTTGTGAGGAACCGAGATCTCGGATCATGTTTGGTTATGTTTATTTACGTGAGGGAAGAGAGGGGAGAGAGATGAGAGAGTTTGAACTATGGATAAGATTAGAGAAATTGATAAAAGGTTGTTTGTGCATGAGATACATACACTATCTATAGTGTGTGTGCTCATGCACTATCATTTCATTATTTACGGCCCAATGGGCTCCAACATATATGGCCTTGGGCCCAAACATACAAAGAAGGATAAACCGACTAGCTAACATACATAAACCTTCAATTACTATCAAATACAAAAGACTAAAACATAAAAATGGGCCTAACAATCTCCCTCTAGTCTTTAGTATTTGTTCTGTTAGCTTCAGTCTTCAGTCGGTTTCGGACTCGTACTCGAAGATAACGTCGTTTCCTTGAAAGGGCTGCTTCTCAACAAGAAAACATCCAAACTTGTTGAATTTCTCGACGATAGCATCCGTACAGTCACGATGGATGTCTTCAACCGTGCACAAGGGTGACTCAAGATGCTTTTGTAAGTCAGCCTTGCCAAATCCCGCCAGTTGATGTTCGTTAAAGAAATGGAGGTCGTGCGATCTTTCACAATGAATAATGACCTCTCCGTGCTCTTTGTAAAACTCCCATAAGATAAAAGTCATAGAGAAAGTCATCAACGAATGGCATGCCATGAAAAATAGGTTCTCCATGTTCGTCTAGCATCTTGTATCTCCATCCCTTAGTCGGCTTTCCGGTCACAGGATTGACTTCTTTTGACTTGAATGATATACCGGGATTTAGAGAGAAGTTTGGGTAGCCATCCTTCCATTCATACTTCAAGAATCGCTTGAGCCAACCCTGCAGTGTGTCTTCCTCTTCACCACCGCCCACCGTCCGTCTGAGTAATTCATATCGATTACAGACAAGGTGCGCGTATCTCCATAGGTGAGATATGTTAGGTCGCCATTGGCTCGTCGGACAACCCAACGTTTGCTATCCTTGTACCACTTTGCATAGATGATTGGATCGGAATCATGGTATGGATTCGATCTCCATCTAATGCTCGCCATTCTGCTCACGCTATAGTACTTGATGCATTTTCTTGACTTTCTTCGAGCATACTTGGCAGCGGGAGTGACAACAGTCTCTTGAAAAGAGGGTTCTTGAATCACCCTCTCCAGAGTGTCCAGATTAGGTGAGTAGTTGATTCCGTCGTCGGTATCATCATTATTTCCTTCCATGGCTTCTTGAACCGGCGAGCTGGTACCTGCAACAGAATAAACGTTAAAAGCAGAGGCTATTTCAGCCTCGATTGTAGCGTCAGTCTCGTGGGTTTTCTGAGCCTCACTTGGCGGCTCCTCTTCTTCCGCCTTATTTCCACAAGTAGCATCACCATCAATACTGTCATCATTATTTTCACCATCACCGCCACGATGTTCATCAAAACTATCATACTCGTGGTCATCGTCATCATCATCCTTATTTCCTTCATCTTCATTCTCATCATTCTCATTCACATCATTAACACCATCATCGGTTGCATCATCATACTCACCATTTCCATCACCTCCACCACCTCCTTGAGCTTCAGGTTGTTGTTGGATAACAGGAATCATAGCAGTAGTAGCAGGATCACTTGCTTGTTCACTCGAAGTAGGTACAAAAAGTGGAGAATTGTAAAACTGACCTGCCCAGTTGTGGTGGCAGTAGTAACTACAAGTTCAGTGCTCACCACAGTTCCAACAACCTTCATCGGCTCATCAACACTAGCCTTCACGCCCGAACCATTTCCACCAGCTTCTTTCCTTGACTCACCGCTACATAGAAATCCATGAAGCTTTCCTTGAGCTCTAACCCTTTTGGCATCAGTGACTAAGTTAGAAAGAGCTGTTCCACGTTCGTTGCTCTGCACACTCCTTGGCTCACTCGCTCGTAGGAATCCTCATAATGTCTCCATCAAATGAGTCCTCAATTATTCACATCTTCGTCGGTCAAACGCATTACCTCCATAACAACAGGATAACGATTGACAAGAGACTCATTCACATGGTTCTGGTTGTTGTTTAAATCGTATTGATCTTCAATCTCACCTTCAAACTGCTCAATCATGTTCCGCAGCCTCACACTTTTACCCATTAATCTGTCCACGTCCCTAAAAGAACCGGACCCACTCTCCAATAACCCGACTCTTGAGCCTAGCTGCTCAAAGTCAATCCACACACGGTCAAGTGTAGAGTTTAATTCCCTCTTGAAGTTGCTTGCAAAGTTTGAGGATGAAGAAAGATCAGACTCTTAACCATAGATTCTCGATTAAAGCCTTTCTGTCTCATCATGTTGTTCAGCGTTTCGCAAAGAGTTTTGATTGATTAACTCTTGTTGATTTCTGTTGTTGCAAATTTTTGATCCAGTTCTGTTGGGTTTCAACTCGCGCTCTATCAAGTTCTCGAATTTCTTCCAATCGAGCTACTTTGTAAGCCAGAGCATCACGTTGTCTCGTCAATTCTTCATTTATTACTTGTTGATCTTTAACAAACTTGATCAATAAGAGCTCACGTTTTGCTCTATTCTCATTTGCTTCCTCCAGTGCTTTAATCCTATCAAGGATAGGGTATTGATACACTAGCGACTTCTTCGACTTGCCACTTGAGATGGGAGTGGCTGCTATGATAGGGCTCTTTTGAGTTGAGGGAGGTGTGGTTGATATGGTTGATTGTGGAGTGGTTGGAATAGGCATGGTTAAGGATAGGGTTAGGAAGAATGTATATATGGCTAAAGGTAGGCTTATAGGTTCGGTAGTGGTTGCTAAGGTTGATGTGGTGGTTTGTGATTGGATGGATGATGTAAATGCAGAGGTCCAAAATGATATTCCTCTATTTGGTGAAGTGAATTGATATGTGGGCGAGGTAACAGGTATGGTGGTCCTAGGTGGTGATAAGGTTTAGGCTATTGGTTTGGTCTCGGCTTGGGTAGTCAAGGGTAGGTTTTCTAATATTGATGGCAGTGGCTCGTCTAGTCTGGTTGGTGAGGTTTCGGGTGGTGTAATGGGTTTGTCTCTAAGTGATAAGGATTTTGATTTGGGTTTGGATTGGGATTTCTTTAGGATGATTCTAGGTTGAGATTTGGAAGGAGATTTTGATTTGGTTTTGGATTGGGATTGTGATGAGGTTGTGGTTTGGGTTTTGGTAAATTTAATTTGTTTAGCCTTTTGGGCTTCTATGGTTTTGGCTAGGATAGTGGGTGATCCTACATGAAGGTCAACTGTGGTGGTAGTTTGTGGTGTAGTGGTCTGTGTGGTAAAAGGTGTGGAAGCTAGGGATTCAGTAATCATAGTTGCAGTCGAAGGAAAACGTACCTTTAAAGTTGGCAACTTGGCAGACGAAGACTTCTTGGAGTCTTTTGTTTGCTTTGAGCGCTTCAACGGACGCTCTGGCTTTTGTTCCTCGGTGTCAGTATCATCAGCAGGCTTCTTTGAGGAATCACCAGCTTTTCTTTTTCCCTTGTCGTGTTTCCTCTTTGACCGGTGTTCACCCTCTACATTCGTCCCTTGCTCAGCCTCAGTTGTGTCAGGGTCAACCACATGCTCTTCCTCATCATCATCTCCACCTTCATCATCATCATCATGATCTTCTTCATCATCATCATCATCATCGTCACCACTATCCCCTTCCTCCTCAACTTCAGTTTCATTACTGTTTGGTTCAGTCTCAACTAACTGACCAATCTTAACCCAGGCTCATCACCTTTATACTTGTTTGAACTCCTCCCAGTATGCTTAATTATGGCCTTGAAAGCAGATTGACAAACCATCTTCACATGATGAGGCTCAGATGGTTCAATAACATTTCCATCCTCATTAACTTCTTCTAGTTATAATGGTTTGGGAGTGTTGGGAAGCAAGTCATCCAAATCAGCTGTACAAACCTTGGATACATCATTCGTCTCTTCTTTGCAAGCACATTAAGTTGCATGTACTTGAAGAATAATTTTGAGTAGTTATACTTCTTCTTGTGCGTTAAGCATAGCATAACACCTATCCAGTCAGCATTTAGTTTGTCAAATCCCCCTTTCTGAGAAGACAAACGATTTGCAACGATGTGAAAAAGAAGCTTCCAGTATATGGGAAGATGCCTCTTGCAAGACCCCGGTCCCGGTGCCCTACTTTGGCATTAGATTTACTCATAAACACAGTTCTAAGTATCAGAGTTAATTTAAACTTTCGTGGAATAATAATTAAAGTCAGCCATTTATTACAAACATTCATAACTTGTCTTTTAAAACATAATATAAAATATAGTATCAAAACATCATGACAAATCTTCAGATGCCAGCCTCTTCAAATCTTGCCATGTGTCCCCCCTCAAGCCAGCTGTATCAGTCTATTTACCTGTGTGCATACTAAAAGTCAGCTACGCTGAGTGAGTTCTAGTTATAATAGGCAACATACAATACATTCACATACTTACTTATACGTATCCGAAGATACATATTACTTACTTAACTTGTTCATTCTTTCTTTCGTACATACATAAGTATATACCATCATTCATACATTCTTTCTTTCATACTTTCAAAATTTATCTTACTTTACATACATACTTATACGTCTTAAAGAGCCTTTCGCCCTATAACCTCATATATATTATTAGGGTCTACCACCCTTAAGAGCCTTTCGCCCTATAACCTTACAGATATTATTATGGTCTGCCACCCTCCTTCACATATATTATTAGGGTTTGCCACACTCCTTCACATATATTATTAGGGCTTGCCACCCTCTTACCGTCAATTCATACATACCTTCCTTTTCTTTTATATTAATATACTTTCATACATACTCTTAATCTTTTCTACATCGTTCATATATCATACATACATCATTCATAAACATTCACATAGCATACACTTACACTTAAGGTAAGTGTATTAACAAATCACATCGAGTATGCACACGGCCCCGAAAACATAACTAAGAAATGGGGCTAGAAACTCACCTGAGCTCGGTTCTTTTCCGAGTTAATGGTAACTCCTCTCTTTAACTGGGTGTGGCTAACTGTAGAACAATTACACGTATCACTTAACTATCACTACCCATATCGTATTTCTATTTTAATATAACCCTCAAAGAACGGGGGTCCAGAGGTAGCCGGGTCCAGGGGCGGCAGCCCCTAGCACGGTCCAAGGGCAGAGCCCCTGGCTGGGGTCGAGCTATTAATAGTCCACTACTAAAATTTCATCACAAACCCAATTTTCCTTTAATATTTAAGTAATAGTTTAATCTGGGTAAGCACCATTCGCTATCTCATTCGTTATGACAAATGAGTCCTTTCGTTATAATGAATGGCTTGATCTGAGATGAATGAGTGCATAACGAATGACTAAGGCCATTCGTTCCTTCTTTGAGACGAATGGGAGGTTCATTCGTTACAAGAACGCGCGGATGTGCCTTATAACGAATGGTCTGATTCGTTATCTCAACATGACGAATGAATGGGTAATGAATGAATAAGGTTATTCGTGACTTCTATAGGAAGAACGGGAGGCTCATTCGTTACAAGAGTATACGAATGTATCTCATTCGTTATGACTATTAACGAATGATCAACCATACGTTTATCATAACGAATGGATATTAGAAATTATCCAACTTTGAATCCTGTTGTCAAAGTCAAAATCGATATGAACAAGAACAGTCAACCATGCCCAGATTTTCAATTAACTTTCAAATCATAATGAAACAACACAAGTTTGTTATCATCAAACTCGTATACCAGCGCGTACAAACCCTAATCATCCAACCATCCAAACATCGTGTTTAAATGGTGCGTTTGATCGATATATAGATACGACTTAACGTTTGATAAAATAACCCATCCAATTTTAACGAATTTCAACGATAATCGTTGCGTTTGATTCGTTTTTACCATTTATACATATATCTAGGAAAACTAAACGAGCCAGGCATAAACGAACAAGTTTTCGTTATAAAACGTACCTTAAACGAATCGGTTTCACTAAAACGATCTAATCTTCGGGTATATCTTGCTCGTCATGATGCTCTAACACCCACAAGCTAGGGTCTTTTCCTACGGATCTTGGTTCGAGATATAGGAGATTTTTTGTGTGTGTTTTTGAGAGTGTATAGAGACTAAGGATGAGAATGAGGGTTTTAGGTTTAAGGAGGTTCAAGGGGATTATATACCCTTAAGCCCAAGGACCTAAGGCCCATCACCATCCCTTATTCCATCTTCTAATGTCCAAGCCCAATTTTTCATTTATCTAAACTAGATAATAACGCATCATTAAATAAACGGAATTTTCTTTTATTATTATCATCGAAAGAAGAATGTTACACATCTTCTCAAAAGTGCTCCCATTTATATCATAACAAATCTCCCAAAGAAACCTAGCAACTTGCTTCTTTGAGAACTGGGTCAACTCATCATCAGCACTGCCCTTTATCTTAAAAGCTTCTCTAATAACCTCCTCATTCACCACGATATTCTGATCAGCCACCTTTGATGTTATCTCCGTCCCTTTCTTTTCAGTTTTGGCATTTACCCAAAACTGTCCAACCCAAGAGTTATAAATTTCAGGGTCAGCAGTTATAGCATATGACAGTGGACATTCTTGTAATCCTTTGATCATGGAAATGAACACTTTGTATTTTCTTTTCTTTGGGAGCTCTAAAGGACATGAGTTGTTATGATCTTACAAGAGACACAAAAAAAATATAAGTGTTGATAATTGAGTATTAAATATAAACTAATTAAATAAGACAAACAAGAGATAAATCTTAAATGAGATAAAAACTAGAATGAAAAATTAAAAACAAAGACACATTTGGAAATAAAATAACTAAAATAAAAATAACACTTTACAAATATTGAAAAACATGTTCGAAGATGGTTTATGAAAACTATTTAAGGATGACATAATCGAATCGAATGAGTTTAGGTTAAGATGTGTGAAAAGAAATATTTTTTTTTTGACAAGTATAAACTGCTCTAATCAAATTTAAATTTGATCTAATCTTGGTATAGGTTAATTTAATCGAATGTGTATTCGATTATAATAATTTATTACTTGGATTAGATTAGATTAAAATTCAGTTAATAAAAGTTACAAGTATCAGATAATCTCATCAAATACAGATTTTAATCTAATCGAATAATGATCTAATCGAATCGAATGGTCATTCGATTAGATTGGATCTATAATTCGATTCGATTACTGTTCTTATTCGGTCAGAGTCTCCTTAGAATATTCTCAGTCCAAGTCAAATCAAATGATGATTAGATTACATTTTCCTTGATGATTTCAGTCTTCTGTTCTTTCTAATCGAATGGTGATTCGATTACATTATCCTTGACATGTTTTTATGAGAATATCTATTCTTATCGAATACTCATTCGATTACTTGGCACTTAAACATATTTTATGCTTGATTGTTTTCTAATCTAATGGGTATTCTATTACATGATCCTTAACAAACTTTCTTAGAAATCATTTCTAATCGAATAACCATTCGATTACATTGTTCTTATCATTCAAACCAACTCATTTAATCGAATGGGAATTCGATTATATTTCCCTTTTTACTTTTTCTGGCCAAGCCAAAATCTAATCGAATGGGCACTCAATTATAATCCTCATTTACCACTTTGAACATCAACACATTTTCAATCGAATACAAATTCGATTACATCTGCTTTAACAAATTATCAACCCAAACCACTTCATATCGAAACCTTATTCGAATAAGCCAGATTTGATTACATGTCAAAAGTTTTTCAAACATCAAACATTGGGACCTTCAACACCTTTCTAGGTTTATTAACACCCGATTTGGGTTTCTAGGTGACAGAAAACCATATTCAAACACCTTTTCTGGGTTTATTAACTCAAACAGTCCGAAAAACCCTAAAAACACAAAAACTTTACAAATTCTAATAAAAACTCAATTAAATCACACTAGTACAAAATCGGGCTTCGCTGACATTCAAAATCGTCACTGTAGGTAGTTAGTGACGCTTTTTTTCCCGCTAAATATGTCACCAAAGGCGAGCCATTGTAGATGTTGTTTGGTGACACGCAAAAAATCGTGACTGTAGCACATAAAAATCAGTCACCATAGAGTAGAGATGTTACTATAGACCACTGATATTTTTTTCCAATTTTATCAAATAATGTCAATATAAACCCTTTTCAGCGACACATGTTTTTTTGGTTAGTGGCAATATATCAACAATTGGTCACATGAATTTTTTTTTTCAATGTGACGTTTTGCTTGAAATAGGTCACATTACACCATGTTTAGTGTGACTCATGTTTAGGTTTTAGAGACACAAATAGTTTTTTGAGTGTGACTATTGTTTGGTATTTGATCACAATTAGAAACCAAGTTGTTAATCTAAGTTGTGACAATCACATACCTTCTAGTGACATAACACAAATGAAAATGTGACCTAAAACATTTAATATAAACTTGCCTTATTTTAAGTGTCACTGTTGTGTATCCTTTAGTCATACTAACTTTGAAAATTTCTTGTTACATTTCCATTTAGTGACATATATTACGTAGTTACATGACCCTAACACACTTGTTGTCACACTATTATTAAATAAATGTTAGTTTTTATGTAGTTTAGTGACAAATAATTTTGAACAGTGTGATTATATGTAATTAGTTATCACAGAATTGCTAATCTAAGTTGTGACTATTACACACCTTCTAGTGACATCTCTTACTTTAAGTGTCAATGTTGTGTATCTTTCAGTGACACTATCTTTGAATATTTGTTGCACTACGTGAAAAATGTGAACTTGTCACTCAAACACTCATTTGTAGTTTGTGGTGTGACCATTGTCTTACCGTTTGTCACACATAATGCTTTTGTAATATAAAGTGTGGCTATTATCATACTTTTGGTCACACATAGATAAATGTGGCTATTTCATAATTTTAACAAACCCAATAACATAAATTCAAAACGAGTTCATTACCAAACCTTCACTAATAAGTTATAAATTCAAAATATTTGAAACTACTACTAATTACTACCGGCCTCAAACTTTCTCATAAACTCATCAAATTGTTTTTGACTCCTTTCTTCATTTTCCTTATGTTCTATTTCCATTTTTTTCCATTCGTTGCACTCGTTCTTCCAACTCGTGTCTTGACTTCCTTTCAGTTTCTAGTTCTTTTTCAATTTCGGCTCTAACTTTTTGAACCTAAAATTGTTAAATTATTAGAATCATAACTAGTTAAGGGTTAATTTGAGGCGAAACCTCAACGCCAAGTAAGGGTGTTCACGGTCCAGTTTTCGCAGTTTTTCGTCAAACCATAAACCAAACCGTTGGTAACGGTTTTTGATTTATGTAAACCAAAACCAAACCGTATAACTTTTAAACCGAACCAAACCAAACCAATTAGATATAAAATAATTAACTAATATGTTACCCGAAAATGAGCAAACATACGAGCGATCACATTCTTTGGCACCATTCTGAATGTAGCCCAAGGTTCATCATATTGCTCGATTAGTATTTTTATGATATTCCTATGAATCTCATGACTCGCAAACATATAATACTGAAATAACCAAGTACGTATATTTGTAACATAAATAATGAAAATATTAAAACTAAAAACATACTTCCCAGAGGTATCCTGAGGCACGATAGATGACGTGTCTCCCACAAGTATACATTTGTAGACCATCGACATCGCCGCTACCAACACCATCCTCATGTGATCCAGCAAGTGATGCCCCACCACGATGGTTTTCACCCTTCCAAGGTACCGTGGTACGTCCACGCATAGCACGACGACTATCACGCACAATCACATTAGACATAATGTATACACAAACACAAACTTGTATCGACGACTCGTTGGTGATAATCAATGTCAACTGTTCTAAAAAGTCCTATCATGTATTCACACATCGTATCATGGCAAATCAACCAAACATTTATCATACAACTTAACTTATGATCACTTAGTTCACGAGACATATTATAGCATGTAAAAAATGATTTTATTCACTAAGAAAAGATTAAGTATAAATTCTACAAAATTTTCCACAGTAGAATATATGAATTAGGTTTCTCAAACAATTTTTATTATATTTTTCTTATTCATACAAAACTCACAATAATTCAACCATTAAATATATGTACCAACAGTTAGCATATTGCACAACAAACACTTGTTTAATGGTTCTATCAACTCATTAATCCAAATTGTGCAAGACCAATTGGGTTGTCTTCAAAACACATAATACTAATTTTTAGAACTAGAACCAACCCGTTTGGTTTTTTCATTAGGGAGTTATGGTGTCGGAAAGACAGACCAGAATATAACTCCCTAAATCAGCTTTGACTAGTGGTAACGGTTTCGCAGTTTTTCGTCAAACCATAAACCAAACCGTTGGTAACGGTTTTTGATTTATGTAAACCAAAACCAAACCGTATAACTTTTAAACCGAACCAAACCAAACCAATTAGATATAAAATAATTAACTAATATGTTACCCGAAAATGAGCAAACATACGAGCGATCACATTCTTTGGCACCATTCTGACTGTAGCCCAAGGTTCATCATATTGCTCGATTAGTATTTTTATGATATTCCTATGAATCTCATGACTCGCAAACATATAATACTGAAATAACCAAGTACGTATATTTGTAACATAAATAATGAAAATATTAAAACTAAAAACATACTTCCCAGAGGTATCCTGAGGCACGATAGATGACGTGTCTCCCACAAGTATACATTTGTAGACCATCGACATCGCCGCTACCAACACCATCCTCATGTGATCCAGCAAGTGATGCCCCACCACGATGGTTTTCACCCTTCCAAGGTACCGTGGTACGTCCACGCATAGCACGACGACTATCACGCACAATCACATTAGACATAATGTATACACAAACACAAACTTGTATCGACGACTCGTTGGTGATAATCAATGTCAACTGTTCTAAAAAGTCCTATCATGTATTCACACATCGTATCATGGCAAATCAACCAAACATTTATCATACAACTTAACTTATGATCACTTAGTTCACGAGACATATTATAGCATGTAAAAAATGATTTTATTCACTAACAAAAGATTAAGTATAAATTCTACAAAATTTTCCACAGTAGAATATATGAATTAGGTTTCTCAAACAATTTTTATTATATTTTTCTTATTCATACAAAACTCACAATAATTCAACCATTACATATATGTACCAGCAGTTTAGCATATTGCACAACAAACACTTGTTTAATGATTCTATCAACTCATTAATCCAAATTGTGCAAGACCAATTGGGTTGTCTTCAAAACACATAATACTAATTTTTAGAACTAGAACCAACCCGTTTGGTTTTTTCATTAGGGAGTTATGGTGTCGGAAAGACAGACCAGAATATAACTCCCAAAATCAGCTTTGACTAGTGTTTTTGTAAAATCATAAAAACTATTCAAAACTCATTCAAAGATTACAAACTTTACCTTTCTGGAAACTAGACTCATAGTACTATATCATAGAATCAAAAATTGTTCAATAATCATCGTTTAACATCAAGTTACATACCAATAAATAAACGAAAACAAATCTGTCAGCAAACTGTTGTCATCAAAACTCAAACCCTATTTATGACATCTCTAGGGTTCTAATTCATCAATTAACCTTCTAGCGATGAAACAAGATGTACTAAGCTTCAATTACAAGTGAAATACATACCTTTTTAGTGTTGAAAGAAGATGTACTAAGCTTCAATTATAAAAAATAACACTTAAAATTGAAAATCCCCAAACTTGGTTCTTAGGGTTCTTCACACTCAACACGAATCCGGCAAAAATCAAGATAGAATTGATGGAAACCGACACCACATGTGAATTCCGCTAGCAAAAATAATAAGATTAGTGCCCGGAATCAAATGATTTGTTTAAGAATTGAGTGAGTTAGAGAATTAAGGATGGAGGATTATGGTGGGTGTAGAGAGATGAAGAAGAAAAATAAGAATAAGAAGGAATGAAGAGAAAGAAAAAAGGTAGGTTAAATATGTGGTTAAATTAAATTTAAGAATGGGAGGGTAATTCAAAATTTTTTGAAGAAAAGAGGGGGTGAATTTAATTTGAAATTTTGAGGAAAGTGAAATAAATAGAACTAAATAAAATTATTTTTTTTTTTATTTTTAATAATTAAAATAAAGAGTTGTTAGTGTAAATATATATATATATATATATATATATATATATATATATATATATATAACAGCTAATTAAACCTTAAATAATATAATAAATTGTATTTTAAATATAAAAACATATAAAATAAATACAAGTGATATTTATAGTTGCTCTAAAAGAGTCGTATAAGAGTGTAGTAATCAGTGTTAACGCCCAATAAACCATACGTTCATTAGTGGGCCATACTAGTTCTTGATCGGTGTTAGTGTCCCATTATAGCATCTATCATGTCACAGTTGCTCTAAAACAGTTGTATAGGAGTGTCATTAGTCATGGTTAGGTGTTAACGCCTGAAACACACTATATTTTCGTGAATAGGCCTTATTTGGCTATCATTAGTCATAGTTAGATGTTAGTGTCCCTTGGTTACTTCATAGTTGCTTTAAGAAGTTTGTATTGAACTATCATTAGTCATAGTTAGATGTTAACGCCCAAAACATGTCATACATTCATCAATGGGCCTTGATTGTTGTTAGTGACCCATTGTAGTCTCTATCGTATCATAGTTTCTCTAAAATGTTTGAATATGAGTTTAGTGAGTCATAGTTTGGTTAACGCCCAATAATATGTCATACTTTCATTAATGGGCCTTATTGGACCTTAACTGGTGTTTGTGGCCCATTATAGCCTTTATCACATCATAGTTGCTCTAAGAAGTTTGTATAGGAATATCATTAGTCATAGTTAGATGTTAATGGCCTACAACATGTGATACTTTTATCAATGGGTCTTATTGGGCCTTGTTGGTGTTAGTGGCCCATTATAGCCTTTTTCATGTCATAGTCGCTCTATTGGGCCATATTAGGGCTTGAAATATCTTTGTGGCCTATTATGGCATGTGATATATAACATTAGATATTTAAGGGTTATATGGCCAAGGTTGGAACGGGTCAAAACGGGTTTCAGGTCGTTTTTTTAACAAGGACAAAGGAGGAAATGTTTCAGTTTTTTTTTTTTTTTTTATTTATATTTTGACTTATGACTTTTTGATTATTATTTTTGAATATTTTTTTAAATTGTGTCTCAAGAGGTACAACTCACCTAACCCATCAATATACATTAAACATAGGGGTGGAAAATGGGTTGGGTTGGGTTGAAACGGGTTATGGGTCAGAACGGGTTAGAGTTGAAACGGGTCAGGGTCAGAACGGGTCAATTAAAAAAAGAGTTGTTATGGTTCGGGTCGAAATGGGTCAGGGTCAAAAGGTTCGGGTCATAACGGGTCTGGGTCAAAATGGTTCAAGGTCGGAATGTGTCAAACGTGTAAAGCATGAAATACCTTGGTTATTCATCCTGAAGGGCAACGACTTGAGTTTAAATTCCTTTAAACTGACTAGGGAGAGGGATGAGGAAAAGGCGCTTACATACACAACTGCTTATAATCGTGTTTAGAACAAAAATGGGCCCAAATTATTGTGTTTTGAACAAAAAGTCCCAATTAATCATCTTTTAAGCAAAATGGCCCATTAAAAAACATAATATAGTCTTTAGTCACACATTAAAATTAAAATTGTCACTATAATCACACCTAATTAATTAGTAATATTTTTACACACCTAATAAAATGAAATATTATAATATGGATAATACCGATCTATAAAGACAGGAATTATTTT
This sequence comes from Bidens hawaiensis, assembly GCF_021521415.1. Classification (NCBI taxonomy): domain Eukaryota; kingdom Viridiplantae; phylum Streptophyta; class Magnoliopsida; order Asterales; family Asteraceae; genus Bidens; species Bidens hawaiensis. The sequence goes on along the minus strand of NW_027494121.1, from coordinate 123,101 downwards.
TAGAGTCACTATTGTTTAACCTTTAGTCACATTGTTACATAAATACATGACCCTAACACACCTTTAGTCACACTCTTTTGTAAAGAATGTAACTGTGACTCTAAACTACTAAGACAACACTAACGTTTCCTTAAACAATGTAAAGAATGTAATGGTCACATGTTGGCTATAAAGTACTTACACTTCACTAACATTTCCTTAGTAATGAACATTTAGTCACACCTAACAAAGTGAACAATTAACATATGCTACTTCTAGTCACATATTGTATGCATTTACCATCACTATAATAAATAATTTGTCACACATCCATATTCGAGTTGTGACCAAAAAGTAATTATACATCAATAATGATGATTGTCTATTGAACATTTAATCACACCGAACAAAGTGAACAATTAGCATATTTTACTTTAGTCACAAATTGTATGCATTACCATCACCATAATATATATTTTGTCACACATCCATATTGGAGATGTGACCAAGTAATTATACATCAATAACGATGATTGTCTATTGAACATTTAGTCACGCCTAACAAAGTGAACAATTAACATATTTTACTTCTAGACACATATTGTATGCATTTACCATCACCATAATATATATTTTATCAAACATCTGAACTGGAGATGTGACAAATAAACACTTATACATCATTAATGTTGCCTTAGTATTAAAATTTTAGTCACACCTACTAAAATGAATTGGGACTATAAACTACCTAGACTTCACTAACGTTTTCTTAGTATTAACCATTAATCACACCTAATAAAGTGAACAATCACCAAATTGTAATTCTAGTCACATGTTTTTTTTCCATTAAGCATGACCATAATATATAATTTTCCACACATCCATATTCGAGCTGTGACCATAAACTTCTTATACATCAATAACTATTTTGTCAGTTTAAATTTGTAGTCACACATAATAAAATGGAAGCTGACCATTTGTTACTTCTAGTCACATGTTTTTTACATTTGTCATGACTATTAGTTATCGTTAGTGACACATTGTAATTTTATCTGTCACCATAAACTTTAAAATATGGTAACACAATTAATTAGTGTGACTAATAAACATAAACTTAATGTAACACAAACAAATGCTTACTCTCATTATAAATTACATTTACTCACACTTACGTTATGTCACTGAATGTGCGCCATTATATAGTGACACAAAAAATTGCCATATGTGACTATATGTTTATCTATGGTATCACAAAAAAAATTAGATTTGTGACAAACAAAAAACGTGACCAAATAGTGACATTTGGTCACAATCCAATTAAACGTCACTAATATTTGTGAAATACATTATGTTTATTGTGACTAAAGAGGTTATTCTCTTCGCAATAGTCACACAAGCCCGCTGAAATCGTCACCAAAACATTTTAGGAATTTTCAAGCATACATACGATGACATTTTTCTTCGAAAGTGTCACATAGACCTGACGGGGTGTATGTCACTAAAAGTCAATTTTGTACTAGGTCAATATATACACTCCTAATGATGTCGAGAACAAGAATATAACATCAATTAACCAATAAACATCATATAAAGACCTAAACAGACTCAAAACAGTTCCGTCGGGAACTGTTCTTGACTCCAGAACGAAGAACAAGATGAATATAATTAAATAATGTATACCACATGTGCTAGATTCATCTTGTTTGATGATTAAGTATGATTATAAGCACCAGATTTGTTGTTAGAAAGATCTGGTTTCAAAATTATGGCGTTGGGAGGCGGTGGATAAGAGAGGAGAAAAAGGTAGAGAGAGAAAGTGAGAGTGTTTTGGATAAGGTTGTGTTTTGAAAGTGAAAGATATTTTGAGTTAACCCTATTTATAGGGTCAGCCTATCTCACGATAGGGTCAAAACATCTCGAGTTTTAAACGATTTTACACTCTCGACCCCGAACTCTAAAAATATTTACAAATTTAAACCCGCAAAATATTTACCCACCGAACCCGAACACTTTAAATATATACAATTGTTGGACCGACACTTAACAAACTTCACATAATGACCTTTACATGGAACCTAAAATTCAAATAAGATAAAGACCATTTTATAAGAAAAAAATTAAAAATAAAATATAAAATAAAATTAAAATTAAATTAAATTAAAAATGAAAGATAATACATACCTAAGAATGCTTAAGATTGTATCAAAACAAAAACAAAAGAAAAAAAAATAAAAATTGAAGTAAAGATGAAATTAATATTATATTAATTTTAAAGTTACTTAATTTACGTATTTTGGTGAGAAAGTTCTCGACATGGAATCCCATTATTTATAACGTCCTAGATCACACTTTTATTTGGGTATTATTATGCCAAGAACCCAAAGTCGATTGTAGATATAATTTTTCCACTTTAAACATAACAAGTATTTTGATGTCAGTGTGATACGTTAAGTTATGGATTAAGAACGACACTTATGTGGTCCCCTGTTAATCCAACAAATTACAAACTCCATCATACCTTGGGCATAATTTGTGTTCATTAGTATCACCCTGAATTGAATCTGGCCCCTTAATGATTGATCAAAACATTTTGAGCTAATTAGATTGAGCTTTTTGCAAAATTTCTTTCAAACAATTTTAAAGGTTGAACCATGGGCTTGTCATAAGGACTTACAAACCTTCATATAATGTGTTTAGGACTTACTTGTTTGCCCCACGTTATGTGCTTCTAATATACTCCTTTTTGTTTGACAATATATCAACATTTTTATTGTTGATTTAAATTCTTTTAAGCGCTATGTAGTTTTTCTGCTTTACGATTTTGATTTTCAATATTTGTATTTAAAGCAAGAACAATTTTATGGGATCAATCACTAACGGGCTCGTGTATGACTGATTAAAAACCTTTTTGCCTTCATCGATATTACTTATATTGGAGTCAGTAACCGCTTCAAGAGAGTGTAACCACTATCATAGGCGAGTATTTAAGTTTATATCACTATGCCATTTACTCATTTTTCAAGCCTATCTACATATCAAACAATGATCTTGTTGGCTTGATATACTATTTTCATGTGCTATGATCGTTAGAGATAATTTCTTATCATTTTCCAAAGTTCGGATCAATTTCTCAAAATTTTATAATTGTTAATTCTCTGACTCCCTTTAAGCAGGAGCTCCCTCTAAGCGAGAAAATATCCTATTGAAAATTTTTCTGATTTTCATAAAGAGAGCATAAAATCTTTTTGATGAGTCAAATGACTCATTTTAGTTTTTCTTAAATAAACTGAAAATCTTTTTGGTGAGTTTAACTTAACTCATTTTCTCCCTCTAAAATTGTGACATATTTAAAAAATATTTACAATTATTTATACAAAATTATTAAGATAAAATTAAAATTAATTCATAGATCATACCCAAGGACTCAACGAGATATAAAAATCGGGCACGATCGAAGGCTTTAGTAAACAGGTCTGCAAAGTTGTAATTTGTGTCGACCCATTCAATGGTGACAAGTTTCTGGTCATAACAATCACGAATGAAATGCATTCGGATATCAATGTGTTTTGTATTTGAATGTTGAAATGGATTTTTAACAATACAAACTACTGCCTCGTTATCACACTTTATGGGGGTGTTAAAGAAATTCAAACCGTAATCCAACAGCTGATGCTAGATCCATATCACTTGAGAACAACAAGCAAAGGAGGCAATGTATTTTGCTTCAGCAGTGGAGGTGGACATGGTGACTTGCTTCTTGCATTGCCAAGAGATCAATCTATCACCCAGGAACTGACATCCACCCGATGTTGACTTTCGATCAAGATTGCATCCTCCATAATCGTTATCGGTGTAAGCATGCAGTACCATACGGGAATCTTTGGGATACCAAAGACCTAAGAAAGGCTTTCCCATTAGGTACCGGAATATTTGCTTTACAGCAGTTAAGTGGGATTCTTTTGGATCACACTAATATCTAGCGCACTGACAGGCAGGAAACATGATGTTCGGTCTGCCGGCAGTGAGATACACTAAGGAGCCCGTCATTGATCGATAAAGATGTTGATCAACTGGTTATTCCAATGTATTTGGAGCTAGCACAGGTTTGGTAGCAATTGGAGTGAGAAAAGGAGAGGAGTCCTTGAACCCAAAATTCCGGACGATGTCACGAACGTATTTTCTTTATATATTAATATTCCGCCCACTTTCTGTTCAACTTGAAGTACTAGAAAGAAAGTCATTTCCCCTAATGAGCTCATCTCAAACCGGTTTTGCATGACCTCAGAAAACTCTCTACACAGTCTATCAGATGTGGATTCAAAGATAATGTCGTCAACATAGACTTGGACAAGAATCTGATCAACCCTCACCTTCTTGATAAAGAGTGTTTGATCGATAACACCTCTTCTATAGCCATTCTTTAGAAGATGTTTTGCTAATGTAGCATACCAAGCACGAGGTGCCTGGTGAAGGCCATAAAGAGCTTTATCAAGACGGTAAACATAATCTGTACTATCAGGATCTTCAAAACCTGTTGGTTGCTTGATATAGATCTCTTATTTACTTTCCCATACAAGAAGGCGGTCTTCACATCCATTTGATAAACTTTGAAATTCATGTACGAAGCATAGGCCAAAAATAAACGAATTGCCTCAAGCCTAGCTACATGTGCATAAGTTTCATCATAATCAAGTCCTTCATGTTGAGAGAACCCCTGAACAACCAATCTTGCTTTAGTTCTTATGATCCCACCTTTATAATCTTTCTTGATTCTGAATACCCATTTCGTCCCGATGGCTTTCTTGTTCTCTGGTTTCTTGACGAGCCTCCACACATGAAGCTTCTTGAATTGTAACAGCTCATCTTTCATAGCTTCAACTCACGAGCTTTCATTCAGAGATACTCTACAGTCCTTCAGTTAAACTTGTGAAGCGAAACAAGAAAAACACATCTGTTAATTGTACTAGATTTGCTTCGCGTTTGGATGCCAGCAGATTGAGAACCAATGATGTTCTCTGTGGGATGACTTTGATGAATGGGCAGTTGAGAAATGTCTTCAACAAGGGTAACATGCTCTGCTTGAAGATTCAACGTCAGATTCTCCACAGGACAAAAAATGCGAGGAGCATTTATGAGAACATCAATGGCTGACTGAATAGAGTCAGGTTGATCAACCCGATTTTCTTGTGGAATTGGATCATCCCAGAGATGTTCGCCGTAAGGGAAAACGAATGTATTAATCAGAGTTGATGCAATGTTATCAAATTCACCAGCAGTAGGTTAAATGGCAACAGTAGCTTGAGCAATTTCTTCTGAAGAGGGGGGTGTGGCAACAGATTCAACCACGCTCGGGGCTACTTGAACTTCTGGTGCAATCTAAGCTTGAACATGTTCAACATTAACGGCGGACAGATAAGAATAATTAGAATTGGTGTCAAAAACATCTTCAACAACAACTAAGTTAGTTGAATCAGCCGTTTGAGGATCAACATTTTTGTCAACTTGATTTTTATTTCTTGGAGGTGGAGGGGAAGGTGGAAATGCAGGTGGTGCGGGTCTGTTGGATGGCCCAACAAATAGATTCACCTCAAACAGACTGTTGATCATGGATTGCATCAACAAAGGTTCTGGTAGAGAAGATGGAACTTGAATGTTTGTAGGTGGTGGAGTAGACATTCCACGAAACTGGTTAAACAAGTAATCATAGTCAAACAGCCAATTTGGTCCCATGCGAGCATCAGTACATTAAGCTCTTGCCAGTCAACATTTTAAAGTCTCCAATATCATCTTGGTCTTCTTATTAAAGACTCGATAAGTGGTTTTGTTTGCGGCGTACCCAACAAAATAACACTCATCAGCCTTTTCAGCAAACGTTGGATCAGGCTAAGCACCAGTATGCAGTCAGGTGCAAGGACATCCAAAAGTATTGAAGTAGTTAACTTACGGCTTTGTCATATAGTAGACTTCAAATGGAGTCTTCTTCAAGGGCTTGTTAATGAGTACACGGTTCTGAATGATGCAAGCCGCATTGATGGCTTCACCCCAGAAGAATAATGGAATTTAGGAGTCTGATAACATTGTTCTTGCAATTTCAATCAGTGTTTAGTTTTGATGTTCAGCAACTCCATTTTATTGAGGAGTATAGGGTGCACTGAAGTGGCGGTCTATTCCATTTGAACTGCTAATGTTCTGTTACAAAATTCAGTTCCGTTATCGCTTCTTATACACTTCACCTTTTTATCTGTCTTCCTCTATACGAGTGTATTGAACTTGATTAAGAACTTAGTGGTTTGTTCTTGTGCCCTAAAAGGAAAGTCCAGCTGAAACGAGAGAAATCATCAGCAATCACAAGACAATGAGCTTTTCGTCTGATTGCCAAAGGATGGATAGGACCGAATAAATCCATGTGCAACAGATGAAGAATGGAATCTATGGAGTTGATTGTCTTGGGCTTGTGAGGGAGCTTGTGTTGCTTGCATTTAGAGCACGAAATACATTTTTTCAATGCAAGAGAAAGATTTAACAGGAAATCCCCTCACATGCTCACATTTGACCAATTTGTTCAAGTTTTTGAAATTTGCATGGCCAAGACGTATATGCCATAGGGATGAGTCATTCTCCGAGGCCTTAGATTGTAAACATAAAGCAGTCTTACGTGAGTAAGAGCTATTCATGTCTAATATATAAGCATCATTGTGCCTCGGAGTATGCATCAAAATCCATTCTTCGGGGACTTTGAAACCTGATTTGAGAATCAAGCATTCATTCTCTGTGAATAATGTGGAGTACTATCGATCGCAGATTTGCGAGACACTAAGCAGATTATGATTCAATTGCTCCACCAAATTGACGCCATCTAACGTCAGGATTCCATTTGACACTCTTCCCTTCTTTGTAATGTTCCCACCCATGTCTCCGGCAAAGGAAACGTATCAACCTTCAAACGGTTTAATGTCGAACAACAAGGTGGGTACAACCACTGTTCAAGTATCAAATGCTATTGACAGACCGTCTTGACTGACCCTACACACATTGACAGTTTAATTAGACATGGGTTCCCGAGACTTAGTTGTCTCGGGAAGGTCGACCACAAGGTTGTCAAATTGTATTTTCTCGTTACGATTTATGAAGTTTTGTGACGTGTCAGAATCAAAAGGCCAATCCTTAGGAACCCATGCACGTGCAAGTTTCCTTGATTTGGAAGATTTTCTGGACTGTCTCCTTCTTATTCCAAAACAAAATCCTCAGATTTTGCAATCCTTGAATTTCTTTTCTGATTTCTTTTTGGTGAATTCTTTGATTTTTTAGACTTAGAACTCCTTTTTGCCTTTTCTTTTTTGGTTATCCAATGGTTTACTGGTTTTCTTGTTTTTGGATCTCATGTCCATTTCACTGGCAAAACTATCGGATAGATCAGTTCTTGTTCTTGGGCTTGGTGTAGCCTTAAAACGGAATTGATTAAACTGACTTTTCATTTCTATTTGCCTTCTATGTCAGTTCTTGAAATGTCTTGCAAGGTTTGATGGGTTACCACAAATATCAAAGTCTTCTTCTAGTGTCCCTACAGAACTCATTAGAACTATGATATACGTGTTGTAGTGAGTATGGTGATGCTTGGAAAGGAACGAAGATGCTATCTGATCAGTAACCTTGATCATTAAAAACATTTGAATAGATTGAACTGACATAATCTTATTGATGACAACCATAGTAGTTGTTATCCAAGTGATTGTATAGTTGAGGATGATTAAATTGATTGTTAGATTGATAGAAAGAGTTTCTACGTTGTGGGATATATTTACAAGATGTGCTTGCCTTTTCATTTTCAAACAATTTCTTTTACATTAATTTTCCTCGACTTTACAATATTTCGATGAATAACTTGGTTTGTTTGTCTCAACAAATACATTTTCTTGCACATTTCTATCATTGAAATTTTTTTCAAGCACAGTTTCACAATCACTATCAGACACTGAAACATAATTTATATTCAAATCATTAGGAGAAGTGCCAACATCAACACTCTCGCAAAGTACATGATCATTCAAAATGTTTATCAAAGTATTATTATTACAGACAGGGTTAACAACTGATGGTTTTATATTCACACGAGAATCAAAAAGTGAATTTAAAAACTTTTTCTCTCCATAACCCTTGTTCTTTCCCACACAATCACTTCCGTCTACACAACCTGCCGAAGAAAATGAACTACCATTAGGACTAACTGATGAAATAACTGGATCAATGGTTTTGGACACGGGAGAAGTAGATGTCTCTGGTTTTGGTACATGACCAATACCATAGACCATCTCATCCTCGGTGGGGTATTGAAACTAAAGTGAGGCAAGCTAATATAATTTTTATTAAAGGAGGTGGTACAGCTGTATTGTCATAACTTATACCCGTCTTTTGTTTCACCCCGATCTGTCCCCAATGATTCCATTTAGTTTAACAGAGGCTAACTCAAATATTTCTACAGCTATTTTCCTTTGAGCTAGGTCTAATTCTATCTGGTCAATTTTAGCATTTAATTCAACAACATGTCTTTCATGGTGCTTAGCTAGTTTATTAGACTGAAATAATTTTCATTAAGTTTAGCCATGTCGTTGTTATGAGTCTTAATCTTAGTGGCATATATCTTTTCAGCTTTTCTAAGATCATCGTTCTGGAATTTAAGACTAAGATTTTCATCTATAAGGGCAGCATTATGAGTTCTATAGTTTGCAACCTTATCAATACAAGTTTGTGTACCTCAGGAATGTCAGAGACAATAGGAGGTGTTTCAGCAGCAGGAGTTGATGAGGTACTAGCTTCATGAGCAAATGCCATCCTAGCAAAGGTCAACGGATTGATCAGCTCTTCAAATTGGTCCTCTTCCCAATCTGGTTGTGTTGCTTTAGCTTATCTGGTTATCATTGCCTTTGAGCTTGACTCGAAGTTCCCTTTGGATGTGCTTCCTTGACCGATCCTTGGAACTCTGGATCTTGAGGAATAGCTCGGGACAAGCCTTTTTGTCATTTCTTCTTGTTCCCTCATGATCAGAAACCTTAGTGATCTAGATATCATTTGCAGTTGCATGTGGATATGTGAATTCCCTTGGAAAGTTTCCCTACTCATTGCAGTTATAACAATGAAGCTTTTCCTTGTTGAACCCAATCTCATTACCGTCAGGGTCCTTGAAACTGTTCTTTCCATACTTCTTCATGAAATTTGAGGCTCTGTGAACAGCCATGGCCATTTGGTACTTGATATCCATTTTCTTGAGATCTCTTTTGTTTATCTCAGGAATGAGGGAGGAAGCAGCTTTTCTTGCAGCAGTTCTTCATCGCTTTCCATAAAAGCATGAAACAGTGCCATATTATAGTCATCATCTTGAATAACTTGAGGAGCAGAGTAGGTCTGACTGCTTGTGGGTTTCTTGATCCCATGGGCTTTCAAAGCTTGTTCAACTGCTTTGTTAATTGCATCTTTGAATAAGCTTGAGCTTGAAGATGATTGAGGAGCTACACTAGTTTTGAAGGCTGAATTCTAAATGGGTTGACTTGAGAAGTTGTTCACTCCATTAATCTTATGAACAATGGGGTATGCATGACTTATGAAGGTTGTGCTTACTGCTGACCCGGTGGATATCCCAACATGATTGAGTGAACTGATGTGATTACCCATTCTGAGCTTATCGTCCATTTCAAATGACTTTATAATGGATGTCAAGTCAGCAAGAGTGGTAATATGAAGATTTGTAGTTCTTTTGATTTTGATCAACTGCTATTCCAGGAGTACAGAAGAGAGTTCAACAACTCGTCATTTATTTCAATCTGTTCATAGTCAATTCCAGCACTCTTGATCTTTGTAATCAGGGTCTCATATCCGTGAATGAGGCTTGTGAGTGGCTCTCCTTTCACATGATTGAACATGTTAAATTCACCTTTCAGCATTCCCTTTTTGTTGTTTTGCATTTCAATGTTCATGTCACACCCCGACAAAAGGCGGCGGAACATGCCGGGATGTAACGATTTCCCATAAGCACATAACACTATTTAAAGCGACAATATTTAATAAACTCATTTCATTTCACAACATCAAAAATTCACATAACGAATATTCATAACTCAAATACAATAAAACATAACAAATAATATATTGTTCATTTTGCTAATATCCTAAAGGTATTTGTGACGTTTTCTCCACAAGCTCCATAATCAACCAAGATGTAAACCTGTAACATTTCAAAAAATAAAGTTTATCAACACAAAGGTTGGTGAGCAATTCATAAGTTTGAGCGTATATATATGTAATAAGAAAAGTCACAAAACTCGTATACGAAACAATAAATAAAAGCAATAAATTGGATAAACTCGCTAATAGATTTACGTTAGCGACATCTAACTATAAGGGGATGCCAAATAGTCTAGGATGTAATAGTTATCGTTAATTGCATTACGTTAACGACACCTTGCTACAAGGGGATGCCAAGTAGTCTAGGATTTATAGATCAACCAACCAAAAGCGATAAACACATAGACATAGTATCATAGAACACCAAATCGAGCAAGTATTTAAGTAAAGTATACAATAATGTTTGTGGTTTAAGACCCAAGTATAAAAAATTTAGTTTAGATAAGATAAAATGTCACCCCCAAAATAAAAGATAGAAAACAGGGTATGAAAGTACTCACATTCAAGTAATAAACTTGAAAGTTGATAATTTTGAGATTTGCCGGAACGATGGGTTTAACGAACAAATCCTAAAAGGAAAGAAGTTTCGGATTTAGAAAGGTTGACTTGAAAGTCTTTAAATAAAATAAATGTTGAGAAATGTAAACAATTAAAGTTTCAAGGTTTAAAATGTAACTATTTGTAATTTATAATAATAACCCTTTAAAAATGTAAGTTTGCTCGAAACCGGGTTAAAGTATCTAACCTTAATATTTACTTAACCTATGTTAAGTAATAAGGTGGGTAAAATGCAAGAATGCAAGTCCCTTTGGAATAAAGATACTAAAAAGGGTTTTAACGAGAGTTCGGGTTGTTGGTTCGGGTCTTGACAAATGGTCAAACCCAAAGTCAACTTTCCAAAATATTAAATTTCATGAGATAACTCATAAAAATTTAGTAAAACTTAACCAAGTATGTAGATCTATTGTTTTTGAACTAAAACGTACGTTAAGCGAGTGTTCGGTTTTGTCGGTCCAAACTTTGTTATGAGATCAAGTTGGATCCAACATTTCCAATTACTTAAGAAAATAATTAAAATCAGTTTGTAAACTATTTGTAAAGAATTATACAAGTCTTGATAGCTAAAAACACACTTGTGTGTCTTAAACGAGTAAAAGTCGGTGTAGTTCGGTTTAGTTCGGTTTCCATCTCACAATAAGTTCATAGATGGTCTCCACATGCCCAAATATCCAAGAAATTGTATAATAATGTACAAATAAAAATACTTAAGTTTTACAACTAAAAAGTTAACAATAAAGTCTTTAAACAAAAGTTCAGTTTACGGTTCGGATCTTGTAGGTCCCCCCGGGGCGTCGCCGATCGATACGAGATCCGCACGAGGTCTAGGAGTGCGGAATCATCCTAGACTCGTTTATGGTGTAGAAGACGAAGAACACGATTACACTCATACAAACACACGAACAAACACACGAATGGGATAAACACATCTGCAGATCTTTTATATCATAATCATAACTCGTTACATACCAAACACGAAAACAAATGACGGCCAACCCAAGGTGAGCTCTACCTCGGGCCGTCCCACACGACTCTCACTCTCGGTTTCTCTCTAGACAAATGAACTGTAACACAAAACTCTCTAACTTTTCTGGATTACTAACCCTAAACACGACACACATATATATATAAACTTCGTGGGCTTGGGCCTGTAGGCGAAGTTGTTATAACTTCGCCTATGGCGAAGTTATTCTAACTTCGCCTATGGCAGAAGTTGTTACAACTTCGCCTATGGCGAAGTTGTTACAACTTCGCCTATGGCGAAGTTGCTCTAACATCGTACTTCCACAACGCTGAACAGAATTGCATAGCGACGGTCACAAAACATGCACCAACAGACTCCCCTTTGACCGTTGCTCTCAATTCTAACAAACACAAAAGATCATCTGTTACAAAACATGCACCAACAGACTCCCTCTTAACTGATGATCTTCTGTTTGCTCTTCAACCAGCCGTGTCTGAAACTGTCTATTAGCTTCACAAATCTACCAATCACCCAGCGTCTTCCATATCGGATCTCCCCTTCAGTGTAAGCTTCTCCGACTATATAGATTGAGGTCTTTGAAATGCATGCATCCCCGTGCCTAATTGAAAATCTCAACCAATCACGTGAAGTCCTTCTGACTTCACCAACACGTGAAGTTCTTCTAACTTCACCTAACACGTGAAGTTGGGCTCCCTCCACAACTTCACCAACAAGTCGGCATACGATAAGGTTTAATCTTCAACTACTCAACATCAAGTGATCAATTTCATCACAAAACCATCTTGACAGAATCTAACACACATTACCATTAATTAATCTGAAGCATCTTTAATCACCAGGGATAACGATCAAGAACATAAACACTTTAATTCCCGATTAAATCCAACTTGTTCCAAAATTTTCACTTTAATAAATAAGCATCACGTTTCAGGATCCAATTCTCGAACGCCTTGAAAATAACATAAATAATATGCTCTGACCGCAATCCAGTAATGACGAAAATCTTCAGTTCAATTTGACTTTCTTCAGTTGGTCAACCTCGAACAACAACAATTTCATTGCCCACAAACACCCAAATATGTGTCAATATCCAGTTTCAATCAATATCCCATTCACAAACTCAACTCCATATCCAGAGTTGACACGTATTTGTTCACACGTAAGACCCAGAGATAAAAAGTTTCACTCGTTGACGGAACAACATCTCCGGTCTCACAATAATCGTGTACACCTGGCCATACAGACGAAAACTCCAAAACACCTTTTTTTTTTTCTCGTTAACTTCGCCTAAAGTCAACTTCGCCTGTCAATAACTTCGCCTGACTGATAAGCGAACTTGTGAGGTAGGCGAAGTTGTGGATAACTTCGCTTAACCTTAAATCTTCGCCGAAACCCTACAAACAGTAGCGGCAACTTCGCCTGAACCCCATAACTTCGCCTGCGGCGCTGATCAGCCAGAAACGATCAGAAACGTGCCAGAAACACCAAAACGCAGATCTCGAACCATAGCATAAGAGCCTAAGGCTCTGATACCACTTGTAGGTCCCCCCGGGCCGTCGCCGATCGATATGAGATCCGCACGAGGTCTAGGAGTGCGGAATCCTCCTAGACTCGTTTATGGTGTGGAAGACGAAGAACACGATTACACTCATACAAACACACGAACAAACACACGAATGGGATAAACACATCTGCAGATCTTTTATATCATAATCATAACTCGTTACATACCAAACACGAAAACAAATGACGGCCGACCCGAGGTGAGCTCTACCTCGGGCCGTCCCACACGACTCTCACTCTCGGTTTCTCTCTAGACAAATGAACTGTAACACAAAACTCTCTAACTTTTCTGGATTACTAACCCTAAACACGACACACATATATATATATATAAACTTCGCGGGCTTGGGCCTGTAGGCGAAGTTGTTATAACTTCGCCTATGGCGAAGTTATTCTAACTTCGCCTATGGCAGAAGTTGTTACAACTTCGCCTATGGCGATGTTGCTCTAACTTCGTACTTCCACAACGCTGAACAGAATTGCATAGCGACGGTCACAAAACATGCACCAACAGACTCCCCTTTGACCGTTGCTCTCAATTCTAACAAACACAAAAGATCATCTGTTACAAAACATGCACCAACAGACTCCCCTTTGTTGTAAGTCCCCCCGGGGCGTCGCAGATCGATACGAGATCCGCACGAGGTCTAGGAGTGCGGAATCCTCCTAGACTCGTTAATGGTGTAGAAGACGAAGAACACGATTACACACAAACACATACACGAACAAACACACGAATGGAATAAACACATCTGCAGATCTTTTCATAATAACCGAAACACTTACAAACAAAACATGAAAACAAATGACAGCCGACTCGAGGTGAGCTCTACCTCGGGTCGTCCCACACGACTCTCTCTCTCGGTTTCTCTCTAGCTACTAGAACTTAACACACAAAACTCTTAATTTCTGGATACCTAACCCTAAACACGACACACATATATATATATAAACTTCGCGGGCTTGGGCCTGTAGGCGAAGTTGTTACAACTTCGCCTATGGCGAAGTTGTTCTAACTTCGCCTATGGCAGAAGTTGTTACAACTTCGCCTATGGCGAAGTTGTTACAACTTCGCCTATGGCGATGTTGCTCTAACTTCGTACTTCCACAACGCTGAACAGAATTGCATAGCGACGGTCACAAAACATGCACCAACAGACTCCCCTTTGACCGTTGCTCTCAATTCTAACAAACACAAAAGATCATCTGTTACAAAACATGCACCAACAGACTCCCTCTTAACTGATGATCATCTGTTTGCTCTTCAACCAGCCGTGTCTGAAACTGTCTTGTAGCTTCACAAATCTACCAATCACCAGCGTCTTCCATATCAGATCTCCCCTTCAGTGTAAGCTTCTCCGACTATATAGATTGAGGTCTTTGAAATGCATGCATCCCCGTGCCTAATTGATCATCTCAACCAATCACGTGAAGTCCTTCTGACTTCACCAACACGTGAAGTTCTTCTAACTTCACCTAACACGTCGGCATACGATAAGGTTTAATCTTCAACTACTCAATATCAAGTGATCAATTTCATCACAAAACCACCTTGACAGAATCTAACACACATGACAATTAATTAATCCGAAGAATTCTCAATCACCAGGGATAACGATCAAGAACATAAACACTGTAATTCCCGATTAAATCCAACTTGTTCCAGAATTTTCACTTTAATAAATAAGCATCACGTTTCAGGATCCAATTCTCGAACGCCTTGAAAATAACATAAATAATATGTTCTGACCGCAATCCAGTAATGACGAAAATCTTCAGTTCAATTTGACTTTCTTCAGTTGGTCAACCTCGAACAACAACAATTTCATTGCCCACAAACACCCAAATATGTGTCAATATCCAGTTTCAATCAATATCCCATTCACAAACTCAACTCCATATCCAGAGTTGACACGTATTTTTTCACACGTAAGACCCAGAGATAACAAGTTTCACTCGTTGACGGAACAACATCTCCGGTCTCACAATAATCGTGTACACCTGGCCATACAGACGAAAACTCCAAAACACTTCTTTTTTTTTTTTTTTCGTTAACTTCGCCTAAAGTCAACTTCGCCTGTCAATAACTTCGCCTGACTGATATGCGAACTTGTGAGGTAGGCGAAGTTGTGGATAACTTCGCTTAACCTTATATCTTCGCCGAAACCCTACAAACAGTAGCGGCAACTTCGCCTGAACCCCATAACTTCGCCTGCGGCGCTGATCGGCCAGAAACGATCAGAAACGTGACAGAAACACCAAAACGCAGATCTCGAACCATAGCATAAGAGCCTAAGGCTCTGATACCACTTGTAGGTCCCCCCGGGGCGTCGCCGATCGATACGAGATCCGCACGAGGTCTAGGAGTGCGGAATCCTCCTAGACTCGTTAATGGTGTAGAAGACGAAGAACACGATTACACACAAACACATACACGAACAAACACACGAATGGAATAAAAACATCTGCAGATCTTTTCATAATAACCGAAACACTTACAAACCAAACATGAAAACAAATGACGGCCGACCCGAGGTGAGCTCTACCTCGGGTCGTCCCACACGACTCTCTCTCTCGGTTTCTCTCTAGCTACTTGAACTTAACACACAAAACTCTTAATTTCTGGATACCTAACCCTAAACACGACCCACATATATATATATAAACTTCGCGGGCTTGGGCCTGTAGGCGAAGTTGTTACAACTTCGCCTATCGCGAAGTTGTTCTAACTTCACCTATGGCAGAAGTTGTTACAACTTCGCCTATGGCGAAGTTGCTCTAACTTCGTACTCCCACAACGCTGAACAGAATTGCACAGCGACGGTCACAAAACATGCACCAACAGACTCCCCTTTGACCGTTGCTCTGAATTCTAACAAACACAAAAGATCATCTGTTACAAAACATGCACCAACAGATCTAGTTTGGGTTAAGACCGAGTTTAGAATCTACTAACCCATAACCATGGAACTCATAAAAATGGTTTTATAAACTGAGATCTCACATTAAACAAGTTTAAAACAAGTATTTAACTAAAACTAGTAAGCAAAAGTTCGGTTTACAGTTTAGAGCTATTTACGGTTAAACCGAAACATAGACCCTCAAACTCATAACCATGGAACTTGTAAATAAACTAAAATGAGCAGAAGTTAAGCATGGTTAGTAAGCAATAATAAAGTAAGATATGTATATATATATATATATATATATATATATATATATATATATATATATATATATATCAAAAACACGAAGTTCTCCATGAAGCCTTGCCTTACGAGGTCCGAAACCTCAACGACCGGAGCCGGAGAAGCAACTACCAAAGGTAACAAGGGGTATTATATTATATATATGTTGTGCCACCATAAAAAAGTATTATTAAGACTATATATGTTAATTAGAATGAAAGATTAAACTCAGTTTGACTTTTAGAATTCAAACCTTCAAGAACACATAAACAAACAACCTTGAATCTATGGAGTTTTGTGAGAGAAATGAGAGATGTAGCAGGGGAAAATGAAGTGAAATGGTGGTGTATATATAGGGAAAGGAGTTGGGTCAAAGATGGGTGATAATAACAAGTATTTGCATGCAAAGAGGGTCAAAAACAAACACAAAACAACAAAATGCGACCTGATGATCTGAAGCAGGTCATGATACGCGATGAGTATAGGGGTCCTCCATCGCGTAGCGCGATGGGGCTGGCCATTAACTTTCCAAAACTTTCAAAAATAGCATATTTAGTCCCTGCAGTTCGTTTTAGGTGATTTTAACACGTTTTAAAGACCTAAAAAAGGATGTTTTCAAGACCCAACAAGTGTGAAATAATATTGTAACATAAAATCCATCATTTTGATTATATCCAAGGTTTCGGTTTACATGATAAAACGAATACAAACGATACCATTCGAGACCCGAAATTGACGAATGTCACAGTTCCCCTCAAACTTGCTAACCAAGGCATCCCAAAGACCTTTAGCCGTAGTGTGATCTCTCAATGTTTGTGCAATTTCACGTGAAAGGAAAACACTTAGAACACCGAAAGCTTTGTGATCATCAGTAAACATCTTCCTATCATTATCATCATAAGTAGTTACGGGTTTAGGAACTTGACCATCAGTAGTGTCAGTCATGGGCGCATATGAACCTTGTTCAATAGGTTTAAGAAGTGCATAATCAAGGATTCTTATGTAGTTCTTAAATCGCCACTTGAATTCTTCAAACTCATTATCCCATTTAAGTAGCTTAGGAGGCTTAGTTGCAGTCCCGGCCTCATTCACAAATATCATGTAACTCCACATAGCTTCATTCTTAACCTCTTCATTAACGTTGGCCATTTCTTACACAAACTCAAGATCAACACAAGTTCACACAGATTCAGCTGAAAAACACAAGTACAAAGTAATCGAATATAGATGTAATCGAATGGGAAGTAATTGAATGGTTAATGTACTCGAATGGAAATGTGATCTAATCGAATGGTTTGAATCGAATCGAATGGGGTTCTTTTCTAATCGAATGATCTAATCTAATCGAATGGTGATTCGATTCGATTAGAATTGGATTCGATTAGAGTTGTTTCTGGAATTTGATTCGATTGTATTTGGATTCAATTAGATTAACTTGACAACTCGATTAGATTGCAGAACAAACTCGATTGGATTACTTGGAGATTTGATTCGAATAGGGCAGATTCGATTAGAATACTTCAATTCGACAAGAGAACGTCAATTCGATTCGACTACTCTTGATTCGATTCGATTAGGCTAATTCGATTCGACTGTATGGTACTTACAGAAAGTATGAATTATACTTTCTGTCACCTTTTTCAATATCTTCCTTTTAAGGAAGTCACTTCAATAATTTGACATTTTATGGATCTACGAAATATCCATATTTTAATAACTTTGAACACAAATACTTGAATTTTGAAGCACTTTGACACTTAAATCTTCAGAAATTAACACATAAACTTTAACCCGAAGCTTGAACTCTTGAAGGTTTGACCTTTTAAACACTTTATCTTCGTTATGAGGAAACCGTAACCCACTAAAACACTTGAAAATCCGTCTTCAACACAAACAAGACCAAAATCCAAGGTTGTGACCCAAGATCTATGACTAGTACAGCCCGAAAGCTCTGATACCAATTGTAGGTCCCTTGGATGGATCAAACAACAAAACACTAGTCTACTTGGATCAATCTCAACACTAGCTAGCGGAAATCACTATTGAGGAACCGAAATCTCGGATCTTGTTTGGTTATGTTTATTTTCGTGAGGGAAGAGAAGGGAGAGAGTTTGAACTATGGATAAGATTAGAGAAATTAACAAATGTTGTTTGTGCATGAGATACAACGCTATTTATAGTGTTTGTGTGCTCATGCACTATCATTTCATATACAAAGAAAGATAAACTGACTAGCTAACATACATAAACGTTCAAGTATTATCAAATACAAAAGACTAAAACACAAAAATGGTCCTAAAAGTATGCAGGTACCATAACAAACCGAATCAGTACCGGCTAAATTCCCGATGCGTTCTTGTCGCAACACCCGTTGAATACCACTAGTTTACTATACATTTGAAATAATATATGAATGATCGGAAGAAAGTGGACTTGTATGATAGAAAATGGTTCAAATGTTTCACTTTTTGTATGACTGAAAAATTGAAAAAAGTGTGGCAATTTAGTGCAAAAGGTGACACGTTTTTATAGTGTTGCATTACATGCAACCCCGCCACATATGACGTTTGGTAAGTTCAAGTTTTAATACTATTCATAATAATTATATATACAATACTTTCAACACTTTTGACTTTATCACTCGTTACATATAGTTTTTAAACAAAGATTATCAAAATGGGCATGCTTGAATTGAATATTCTTAACATAGGCATTGAACGGGAGAATATTATCCCGATTCTTAATTAGTGATCCAAGTATTATCATTGATAAATAAGTTTTATATACGACTTAATACACACATACTTAATTTGTACTTAACTATTGTCAATAGTTAACATTTGAAAAAAAAAAGGTAATTCAAATAAATGCAATTAGAAAGCAGGAAAAGTTGCCACATTTGAGTCTAAATGAACATGCAACAAAATTCCAGTCCACATGTGATCTTAATTTCCTATGCCTATTTATGCTGGTAAACATATAATAAAAAGTATACCAGGAAAATATACCGTTTGAAATCAAAGATATTTATTTCAGTTTTTCTTAACCACTGTTCTACACTTAAATCGATATATCCCCTTTAGTTCAAAATTTAAACTTCTACCTGGGTACACCTATTACACCGCCATCAAATAGATATATTTGTCCAGGCCAAATGTCCTTTGTTATAAATAGTACATACGATCTGCGTTTGAAGAACTGAAACGAAGTGCTGCTATTCTATAAAACAATACTTACAAGTTCTATAAAGCAAAAACAATATATAAATTCGAGTAGATTATTTTAAAACATTGAACTTATACAAGAACAAATAGAATAAAATTACAACAACTAATTTTCCTTTTTAATCAGTATTTTATACTTTCAAAATTCGTATACCTTTTAATACGCACGTGCATGTAAATTAGTTTGTTCATTTATTTTTATTCTAGAAGACAAGTGAGAAACAATAACTATTGCATTTAAATTATTTATGGTTATAATTGAAAACATATATATTGTTAGACATATATCATCTATATATTAAAGGACGAATTGATATGACTAACTAAATCGTAAATGAACACAATTAATATTATTAATTGATATAACTAACTAAATCTAAAAATATAACTTAAAAATCTCTATTACATATAACCCAGGGTTTTTTTTATGAACCTTAACTCAATTGTATCTCGTGTGTTCAATAATATCTAACCATAACTCGGCTTATATAAATTGACCATAATTACTAGCCAAGACACTATTAATTATAATTACAAATAATTGGTAAACATGTTGTAATTTGGAAACATAACCAACTCTAATCTACTTATCAATATGGGTCCTTCAAATTCACTCGACTTAGAGTCCGAAATTACTAACAACGTTTTGGTTAGATGCATCCCCTAACTAATTCGGAAACAAAAGTTTCAACCTTGCAATAAATATAAGTAAAATTTAAAAAATATATATTATTTGTATAGAACTGGAAAAAGGAATAATAAACAACACTAACTTAATCTAGTAGTAGAGGTGTATGATCTTCGACTAAAACCTTTTTGTTTCATTGATTCATTCTCACTTGAAGTATGGTGGAAACGTTAGTTGTTAAAAAAATGGTAATACAAATATACAATCAACACGTTACTTTTGACTGCTTCTTTAGTCAAGCCATGCGGCGTTACCCCCGGCCAACCGCCAATATTCAAAATAATTTTCAAGTCAGACATCAATTCATACTCAGCTTCTTACAAATTAATCAAACTCTCAGTCTATATATATAACTTTGGTTCCGATGTCGGAAATTCATTCAAGCCATATCATATAAACTTTTTCAAGAAATCATTTAAAGTAACAAACTTTTTAAGTATCCGGCTTCTGTTTGATAATCTTGTTATTAAAGATGACGTTAAAGAATGCATGCATGCTTTTGGTATTTCTTGTTATCTTTACGGCTATTATAAGCCCGCCTGCAGTTGAAGGTAGAGTCTTGTCTGAGGACTTTGCTGGCGAGAACCATCTTGCGACATACCCGTCGGTCTACGAGAACGCCAAGAAGAGGATGTCGTTTTGGCTAGAAAGGCTCGAGTCTGGTCCAAGCCCTAGTGGACCAGGCCATTAACTGGTTAGACGTTTCATCGATCAATAATGCTGGTGATCAAGTGATGCTGATGTTTCTTAATTCTTTTCTTTGTTTTTTCAGTTTTCTAATAAATACATACAGTAATTTTTTTTATAAATAAGTTTGTTATTAGTTTAAAAACGTTACACACTTGCCATAAGAATCTGTAATTACATGGGAAATTCGTATACATTCCGGAAGAAGTTAAAAAAATAAAAATTAATAAGGACTTTCTTATTCTAAACATGAACCCTTCGGATCGTGGCATAAACAAATTAATTAGTCACTGATTAGTCACTTGACTCAATCAGAATTTGTGACAAACAAAACACATTGTTAGTAAACTGTTCTATCAGTACAACAACCAGTCGATCTTTAGTGACATAACGGAATTAGATGGTAATGATCAGATCATAAAGTTAGAATCATTTGACACTTCACAATAGTTATTAGATAACCATTTTGTCAATTTCTAATATTAGAAATACCTCTTTGTAATTTATTTATTTTTATATCCTTGTTGTGTACTTGTGTATATTGTATAATTAAATATAGACATCTCCATCAACTATAGAGACTATTCAAAATCAAACTCATTCATGGTATCATTCAATGGTGACAACTTGTCTCATTTGTTGTTGTAGAGCGTAACATGTCTTTCAGTTTATTTGTCGCTGTTGTTATGTCACAAGCAACCCATTTAGTTGAAAACACACTCTTTTTCACTACTATATATGCTGGATCACTAAACAATCATTTCATGACTCGAATACGATCCATTAGTTACTTGAAATCAATATTTACATGGGGTAAAACGTTTCAAGAACCACATACACATCGATCAGAATAGAGACATTGATAGGTTCCATCTCTCTCTACGAAGAAACTGGTGGGTACTTGAACTTTGCATATTTTTGGTTGATTCAGAATCCACACACGGTTTTGGTGTTGAAATGTTAATCGCCAAGTTACAATGCCCAACTCGGGAGTTAAACTCCATGAAGGTTTCTGTGGCGAATGGTAAACAGATCAATTCATGTGCTCACATGTGTATGCCTTTCAGCCAGCTAACTGAATTTATTTTTTTACCGGTTCTAAATGCCTAAATTACCAATGCATGATTCGTTGGGCAAGGATTCGCAACAAAGCTAACGAAATCTTGGTTGCTGGTCCTGCTAATTGTTTAAATTGACGATGTCCGTCTCAAATCCGTCAGTAATTACTGACAGACTTAAGCCATCGATAATAATCCAGATACCCATTCGTTTCCTGGTGAAATTATAAAAACCTTAAATTAATTGAATTCTATATCTCGCTGAATTAAAATGAACATAAGTTAAATATAATTAAAAAAACATCAAAACAGTTTAACTTAATATGGTTGGACCCTTGGTATGGTGTTTAGAGGTTTTACATGTGAAGGTTTTGTGTTTGAATCTTTGTTACATAAAACTAATAGGATAGTTGAAATTTCATCTCAAATTAAGCTTGAACTCGGATATTTATGATTGGTAGGCCTAATGACTTACTAAGAAGTCAAAACATCGTTATAAAATACCCTCGAAAACAACGACTAAGATTTTGAATTTTAGAAGTGGTTTTTAACTTGGTCTCTTAGTTTGAAAAGGCATGTGCATCATTAGTTCAAATGAGTTTTCTATTCTCTTTAATTTTTCTTTTTTTCAAAATAGGAGGGTTGGAGGAATTATGTTATCAAAACTAGGTTAGGAATCTGTACATCACACAGACGGAAATTATAGAAACTTGCTAATATAAATAGATGTTTATATATTTGAATAACTTTTAGAGTTTTAACGTACAGTGAACGAATGATTTTACATAAATCCTTTTGTTTTTGTAATGAAATTGCAGCGACAACACGGAAATCATGGGAATTTTAATAATAATGTTAAACTAATCAATGTATCGTATGGTAGTATATTGATTTGTAGGTGAATAAGATTATTATGACATAGCCGTTTAAAATAAGTCATCATAACTCTAAAAAACACCAACAGATCGAAGCGGGTTAAACTGCAAATCACACACGCATTAGCAAAAGTCATTTCAAAAGTTGGGAGTAGTTGTAGATAAGAGGTAAATGTGATAGTCGTGTTCTTATATAGAGTGATATGCTTAAAAGTACCAGGTTTGAGTTTTGGAATACAAATATCTTCATATTTTCGATATATAAGATGATTTGATAAAAAATATCTATTCGTATTTGTAAAATCAACCTAACACTGTCAATCCGTATCAAGCTTAATCGATATCAAATTGATTTTAGTGTGTTTTGATAGAACAATGTTTACTATTTACATATATCTCCTTCTTAAACCACATCACGTACTCATCTCTCGAATTTCGATCCAAACCGACTTAGTGTTAGGACGAACGTATCGAATGCTATTAAATCCAATTGAAGTCGAACGTTTTAGTTGTTCGCAAAATATACAAAAGAACCATTACTGTTTGATCTTTAATTTAATCATATTACTGCCTTGAGAAAACTGAATTTAATTATGCATTGAAGATCGGTCCAACAGTTTGGCACCAACATAAAAAGTTTCTAGTAGTTAATTCTATAGTGAGACGTGGCTGTGAAGGAGAGATCCAAGGAAACAAAAAGTGATGCTATACAAAACTAGAATTAGAACATAGCCTGCATATTTTACCTCACTTGCATGACATTAGAATCAACTAATCAACCAGATCTTTTAACAACTAAACTTGTTATACATAAAAAAGTTCTTTTACCCGCGTAATGCGATATGTAGACCTGTTTGCGTGTTCACATAATGTTAACTTTAGAACATAACTGGGAACAAAGACTGTAACTCGTAAACTCTCCGGACTCTTCGCTTTGGCAGGAATGACTTGGGAGCGCCAACAATCACTATATGGCAACGGCTTCACTATCGAGTGCTTGTAATATGGCCCAATTGTCTTCATCATGTTGAAGTAAATGCAATTTATTTACATTATATTTGAATAAAATGTGTACTTTATTTCAAATTTTGCATATAATAATAATGTACTTCTATTTCTAATTCTAACCACAACAGCCAACAGTATCTCCGCCATCTTATAAAAAAGCTTCAGCATACAATATGTAGAGATTAACGAAAATAAAAGATCAAACCATACAATTTCCTAACACAAACCACTTTCTTTCTTTAGAGTTTTTTTAGACAAAAACCCCGATGACAACAAAGACATACATCGATTAGGGGACCCCATCACAAGCATTATACGCGATTTTCCACAATAGTCTAGCGACTATCAATGAAGATCAAGCAACTGTCACGTACATAAGGAATAAACAAACACATGCTTGCATATTCTAAAACAACCAATATATGCAGAGAGTACTCCTTTAACTAGAATCACGCAGACGGATTCATCTATTTTCGGTGTTCAAATTCCTAAACAAGTATTCAAATATGAGATATAATCATTCAAGTGTTTAACACTAGTACACAACTAAAAACAAAAAAACTAAACAAGTATTAAAATATGGATCATTTTTCAATAGAAATTTTTGTAATTACAAATTGAAATAAAAATAACTCAGCAAACAAAAAACAATGGAGCATCCAAAAATGACAGCACGTATAATTACATTTAGGCGGATTTCTCAAGATATAAACTCTGAACATACATCAATTGTAGAGATTTGCAAGAATACAACTTAGTAATTGTAATGTAATCATTCCTAAATATGCATTAAATTTAGAAAGTTGCAAATTTACCTCACAATCGTGTCAGAGGAGCAGGCTGGAATCACGTCAAGGGAGCGGGCTGAATTGAAGACCCCATCGGGAGAGGAAACGATCAATCCCTAACAATTGAGACCTAAGTTGTATGTCGATGTGGCGCTGCACATCGTCGCCTTGGAAGAGCAATGTTTGATGTGTTGGGTTTGCGAAGTCGGAAGGAGAACTGGATATTAGTTATTCGATAGGAAATAGGTGAGGGTAATTGTGTAATTAGGTAAATATGTAATAGTGTCTGTTACTATGAGTATATATATAAAAATCCTTTATTTATAAACCAAAAAAAAACAATGCGAAAAATTGATTCAACTAAAAACAATTTAAAAAATAGAACTCAAAGTTTTTTTATTGAGTGGGAGGCCCACAATATCTCTCAAGCTTTTTATTATTTTTGATGTCATCCCTTTTATAATGTTAGTTTGTGTTTTGATTTGTCGTTAGAACGATATGGGAAGGAGAGTTTTTTAATTAAAAATAAATGTTTATTAGGTGGATTATATAACAACTAATGATATCTTATGTGGACATATGTCCACATAGGTTTGCTTTAGTATAAAAGATATATGAGTGGTTTGAATAGTTTGATTTGAATCTACCATCAAATCACCAATGTTTAAGTGAGTTTTTCTGAGATGTGATGTCAATCGTTTATACTGATTTTAATGATCCGACCTGACTCATCTAAGAACACCATTAATGAGAAAACCCATCACTGTAAGAAAATCATCTTTTGAATATGAGACCTTAAGAATCTCAAGTTTTAACCATCACCTCTCATATCTTTGAGCTAGAAGGCCTAATGCAACACTTCGCATATCACAAAAGAAAAACAAAAAATAATAAGTAGCCTATAAACGTAAATTAAAACGCAAACAAAAAGACCAACATAATAAAAACTTCAAACAATAAATGAAAAGGAAAGAGAAAATAAATCGAACTAAGAAAAGTGAGAAAAAAATGGCAAAAGAAAAAACACATTCTTGGCCGGGCTGAAACTAACCAACCCAGCAGGCCAAGAATACACTTACGCTATTCGACTGGATTTTCCAAGTACGAATAACGAAGCCGAGTATGAAGCATTCTTGGCCGGGCTGAGAATTGCGCGAAAGATGGGAGTGAAAAACTTGGAAGCTCACGTGGATTCCATGTTAGTAGCCAACCAAATAAACGGGACGTACACGGCCGTAAACGACACAATGGCCCTGTACATCGCACAAGCAAAAACCCTTATGCACGATTTTAATGATTGTAAAGTCATACACGTCAAGCGTAGCGAAAACAAATCTGCGGATGCGTTAAGCAAGCTTGCATCATTAGCCTTCACCCATTTGGGAAAAGACATCCGCATTGAACTCCTTGAAGCACCATCAGTCCCGCACAAGGAAATTTGTGTCATCCAAACCGGCACAGAAACGTGGATGACACCGATAATAAATTACCTTGCAGCGGGTATACTACCAGAGTCAAAAACACAGGCCAAAAAAATACGTTGTAAAGCATTAAACTATCAACTCATCGATGATATCCTTTACAGACGTAACTTTCTTGGCCCACTCTTAAGATGCGTGGACAACCAAGATGCTGACTACCTCCTAAGGGAAGTACACGAAGGCATCTGTGGAGTACACACAGGTCCACGCGCTGTTGTAGCTAAGCTAAACAACGCGGGATACTTTTGGGCGGGGATGCATACGGATGCGCTGGCATACATCAGAAAGTGTAGGTCTTGCCAGCTCTACGCACCCAACACGCATCGCCCGAAGAATGAACTTGTTCCAGTCACCTCTTCATGGCCATTTCAGAAGTGGGCCATCGATGTGACAGGCCCATTTCCCACAGCAGCAGGAAACGTTCAATTTCTAGTGGTAGCCATCGACTACTTCACCAAGTGGATAGAAGCAAAACCATTAGCCCAAACAACCGCAAAACATATTAAAAAATTTATTTGGGAATTTATTATTTGTCGTTTTGGACTTCCACAGACTTTGGTGAGCGATAACGGCACCAACTTTGCTGACAAGAAGCTACAAAAGTGGCTGGAAGAACTTCAAATCACCCACACCTTTACCTCAGTGGCACACTGGCAGGGTAATGGTGAGGTGGAAAGAGCAAATAAAAGCATCGTTGAAGGCATAAAGAAAAGACTCTTGGAACACAGATCCGGCTGGGTGGACGAAGTACCACACGTACTTTGGGCAAACAGAACGCTGAAAAAGGCCAGTACGGGAGAAACCCCGTTCAGCCTCACTTATGGCACTGAAGCCATGGTCCCGGTCGAAATTGGTTTACCCTCACCAAGGGTCTTGATTCAGCCAGAAGACAATGATGCGGAAAGACGGTTAGACCTTATGCTAACCGAAGAACGCAGAGACTTAGCCGCAGCGCGTGAAGAAAACTACAAGCGACAAATGCAAAAGTACTACAACACGCGGGTAAAACTCTGCAACTTCAATGTAGGAGACTACATATTGCGTAACAACGAGGCTTCAAACCAAGAGCGCCCAGGAAAGCTGGCCCCGGTCTGGGAAGGACCATACATTATCAAAGAAGTTTTGGGAAAGGGCGCATACCGGCTCGAAAGGCTCGATGGCACTCCCATTCCAAGAACATGGAATGGAGCTCAATTACGCAAATGTTACATGTAGATCAATTCCAAACTTGTAAAGAAAAGGCCTAGAGCCACTTCTAATGGAAATGATTCTCCTTTATCACATTGTGTTGATAGCCTTACCTTTATACTTATGAACTTCCCACACTGATGTGCCAGTATTCACCGCATAAATATGGGAAGAAGTAAGTCGTTGCGTGTGGAAGGCGGCAAAACCCGCATAAACACATAAAACGGTAAAAATTTCTAAGGGAAAGATAAGGAAAACCTTCACGCAGGTCAGTTATAGGTGAAGTTTGGTCATCCTACTAAATGCAAGTGACGGTCTTACCCGCACAATCATGATAGAGGAAACTGAACATTAACCTATTAACAACCGCGCGTCGAAAGGTTAACTTATTCAAAACACTTAGAAAATTTCTAAGGAAAAGATGAGGAAAACCCCCACGCAGGTCGGATATAGGTAAAGTTTAGCCATCCTACTAAGTGAAAGTGACGGTCTTACCCGCACAATCACGAAAGAGGAAGCAAAACTTTAACTTATTATCTACCACGTTGAAAAGTTAACTTATCCAAGTACTCAAGAAGTTGCTAAGTTAAAACAAAATATGCGTGAAATAAACAAGGCAAGGCATTAACAAATAATCTTTATTTCATCAACATTCAAACATTACAAGAACTTCCGGGCACATACCCGCATACAAGAGTAAATCTATACAAAAATAAAAATCTACTCTAATGGTGGAAAGGGGTCTAAAGGATCAAGCTTCGGGACCACTCCCACTTGGACCCGCACCATCAGTAGAGTGTCGCGGTTCAAGGAAGGCCTTGAGGATAGACAGCCCATCATCAGCAGCAGTAATCTCGTTCACCTTTTCCACCACCGGATGCGGAAAGGCAGCATACTGGTTCACTGCTTGGTCATAAGCAGCTTCAGTATCCACATCATATAGAGGGAAGTTGGAAGGCGGGATGCCCTTCTCAACGAACCCTAGACCAAGCAGGAACCCAGCCTTCTCCCCATCCTCGTGAGAAGCGTTGAGGGCTGCACTCACCGCATCGTCATATGATGTGTTCGTGAACACCCGATGCACAACCTACAAAACAGAAGTATATCAAAAACTCTTCTAAGGAAAAGCGTAAAGAAATTGTGAAACTGCACATACCTGCGACAACGCTTCTCGAAGAAGCCATTCCTTGGTAACCAGAGCCTCCTGGAGGGCAGCTTGAGCTTCATTACGGGCGCGTTTGGCTTCGTTCTTTGTAAGGTTGGCAAGCAACACATCTTTGGCTGCAGCCTCTTCGACGCCCTTTAGCTTACGCTCAGTGTGGTCAAGCACCCCCCTCTGGTCCAAGATCTCTTGGAGCTTCTTGGCATCTTCCATGGCCAAGGCATCATGAGCCTGTTGGAGCTGCTCTAATTTGGCTTTAAGTCCCTCATTTTCGATGCGTAGAGGCTCAGCAACAGCTTCAGCCTTGGTGGCCCTCTCGGTTGCGTTCCGCGCAGTTTCCTTGGCCAACCGAAGCTGTTCGTTAACAGCTTGGGCAGCCTTGGAAAGGGCCTCGAGCCGGGCCTGAACTTCAACCTCGAGGGCCTTGAAGGCCTTCTCCTTCTCCGCAGCAACGACGGAGAGCCTCCTGTTCTCCTCCCGGATAGCCCGCGCCTGAGCTACTTCTTGGATACGAGCCGCCTTTAACTTGTCGTTTTCACGACAAAGCAGCTCGACGCGCGGCTGCATTCGGGCAAGCAGAATCCGGAGCTCGTTTGTCAGCCTACCCTCCTGGTAGCTTGACATAGCTTCACCCAGCGCCCCACTTGAAGCGGCGTGACGCGCCCACTCGACGCAGTCCACAGGCGTCCGAAGGGTTGTTCCTCGGCGGATGTTCCAACATGGAACATACACTTCATTGGAATCCGACACTGTAAAATCAAAACAGTTAGGAAAATATGATATATAAAAAAAAAAAAAGATAACAGGCCAAAATAACCCTACGCACCTGTAGGGTCGACGACAGGCCTGTAGCCACCAAACCCATCGCCTGAACCTAACGGATATCCATCCAAGAGGTCAGGCAGATGGGAAGGAGGCAGATATTGGCTAGACGCCCCAATCCCGGACATACCTGAAGGATCGGCCGTAGTCGCCGGCGCCGGAGGAGGCATGGCGGAGGCCGCCGTGGTAGAGACCAACGGAGGTGAACTCACCGGAGGTGAACTCACAACCGCGGTCGTTGATGCGGAAGAACCCGCAAGAGAAACCACCGCCGGCTCAGTGAAGGATTCCGTGAAAATGGCACTGACAGCCGGCGGTGATGATGTTACAGTTGGAACAGTTGCCTCAACCGGGTGAGCAACTGAACCAACATCTGAAGCAGGCGCAGCCGCCTGGGTCATTGCCTCAGGTAGGTTGACCAAACCTACCGTCATGGGTCCAGAGCTGCTACCTCCCGCTCCACCCTGGAATGCGGTAGCATCCACGCCTGCACAAAGACAAGATATATAAGTATAATGGCGGAAAGCTATGCAGTTAAGATAAAGGAAGTTTATACTTACGGGTCCTTTTGAGCTTGAAGGTGCGAACGGGCGGGGACGAACCCGATGGAGCCAGCCTCTTCGTACCGGTCACCGTCGTCGTCCTGGGCTACTCGGAGGTGACAGCCCTTTCAACCTCCGGAGCAGTGGTCTCAACAC
The DNA here is from genome assembly GCF_021521415.1 of Bidens hawaiensis. Classification (NCBI taxonomy): domain Eukaryota; kingdom Viridiplantae; phylum Streptophyta; class Magnoliopsida; order Asterales; family Asteraceae; genus Bidens; species Bidens hawaiensis. The sequence goes on along the minus strand of NW_027494121.1, from coordinate 92,973 downwards.
CACCCGGGTTCCCCGCCGCCTCTTCACTCTCGGTCTCCGACTCAGACCGGTTCCCCTGGTCGGAAGTGGAGGCTACCTTCGCCTTGCCCTTCCCGCCAGCAGCCTTCTTCTTCCACGCAAAGAAAGGACCATCTGCGGATTCCTCATCTAGATGATGACAAGATTAGAGGAATTCTAGCAGAGGTTTGAGCATTCAGAGGGCGAGGGTTAAATAATCTTTTACCTTGCCGCGTGGCGCTCAGTATCTCGTGGCCTGGCGGGTAGGCCTCCACAAACCGATCCGCCGTCTGCGCAAGGATGGGCAACTCGTTCTCGTCAAGAGCACGAGTACCCAACCGAGCGGGACCGTCAGCCTCCCGCGGATGCAGGAGAGATTGCAAATCATTCCCCTCTGAAATAAAAAGAAAAGCAGTTAGAAGAAAACTTAAACCAGCAAAGAAGACGGAGCATACCGTAAGGGATAAAGTTCAAACCGTATTCAAGTACGATGGGAATCTGTGGCGCATCCGCCCCAGTATCCTTCCACACCCGACTCATACCGAGCATCACCATCCCGGACTCCGGAAAGCGGTAAACCGGAGTCTGGATCTGGGAAATCTTGGAAAACCATTCCGCCTCCTGGTAGTTGGAGGCGTGAAGGCTGGGGAGTGCTCTCCCGTTCTTGAATGTCATCGCTATGGGGATGACACGGGCAGAGATGTAAAAGAACTCCCGCGTCCAAGACCGAAGACTGCGCTCGGTAGCGCATATCTTCAAACCCTTGATCCGGGTGACCAGGGTGTACCAGCCTTGGATGCACCTCCAGGAGTAGAAGGTCATCAGGCGGTCGACGTGGGGCTCCACCCCAAGAATGAGGCACACCCATTCAAAATTGCGGATCTTGGCGATCGCCATTGGGTGCACATTCGTCAGATGTACACCGTCTCTCCAGAACACGGTAAACAAACTTTGTCAATGGGAACCTGAGATTCCCATAGACGAAGAAGGCGGCATATACCCCTATTTTGCTCTTGGGGCATCGTACACCGTCTGGTGTGGCTCCGGAAACTCAGGCTCGAACGGCTCGAGCATGAACTTCCGGACGATGTACTGGTAAAGCTCGATGGGAAGAGCACACTGGCATTCGCCAACAGTGCTCTTATCGTCCTTATCAGACGTAGACGGGTTCTCGACGTACACGTCAGACTCTTCGGCGGTAGCTTCAAGATCGTTAGCAGAAGACATGTTTTGGTGGTAAGGAAGAACGATTTCAGGAGAATGCTCGACAGAAAGTTTGAGTATTCGCCGGAAATCGCTTAGAAGAAGAAGAGAAGTGAAAGTGTGGATTAAGATGAACCCTCTCCCCCTTTATATACTCATCGAAATGAATGCGATGAATTTAATGCGGAGGAGAGAGAAAAGCGCGGGTCCAATGAAACTATGACACGTGGAAAAAGCAAGCTGGCAACAGCTGTTGACAGGACGCGCGCCGTAAAATCCGCACCCACGCGCCCGAAAACTCACGCCCACGCGCCTGAAAAAGCGTCTGGAATGACCATATACTGTCACGTCGTCATAACTTCCTGCACGTCCTGAAACTGTCAGAAGAAACCGTCGGACACTAACGTCCCTTCAACAGTTTGGACTGTTCTTATCCTTTCACCAACTCTTCGAATTTCAAAGAAATTCAAAAAGACTCAAAGATTCAAAAATAAGAGGGAATATACCCCCTTACCTTGGTATCCAAGAAACCATAAGACAAGTACGGGTACAGTGTCAAGGCGAAACCCTTCACATACCTAGCACCTGCAGGGAATTGAAGCCAAGAGTACCTTGGAAGTAAAGAAACTATAAGACGAGTGCGGGTACAGTGTCAAGGCGAAACCCTTCACATACTTAGCACTCGCAGGGAATTGAAACCAAGAAGGATCTTCTGGACCGTGCTTGCGGAAAGAGAAATAGCACCTCCGCATAGCGGGAACGTTGAGAACTACCTTGTTTGAAACTTCAAGGCGGAATTGGTGGTTTAACATAACTGATCACTATGTCCGAAACTACCAAAATCTCGTGAAGAATCTGTGCAAGTGAAACTCAACGCTCCCGATGTACGAAGGGGTTAAACACCTACCCACATCACAACCAAAGATCAGGCAGAAAAGTCGGGAATTTCTGCGAGTGACATTAGGAAAACCGCGGGAAGAATCCCCACGGAAAACCTTAAAACTACAAAAACCCTTTTCAAAACCTCTTGCTCAAGTCCAAAAGTTCACCTCACTTATTAACAATTAATGAGAAGAACATTGGACTGGGGGGACTTGAAGAGGTAGGTCCCAGCAGAGCCCAGTTAGACCCGCAAGACTCACCTTGAAGAGGGACGTCTGCGCAAGGACCAACTGGTTCCGCATGACCCACCATGCTCAGAGATGAAGACCTTACGCGCAGTATGCCAGCTGTTCCCGCAGGAAAAGCCTCCCAATGGTGAAGTACCCCGCCTGTTCCCGCAGCTGCGGATACAAGCTATTAGGGAAGGCTACCCGCACTAATAGCAAGGCTACACGCACGAGGCACTAACTCTCAATAATTCAGTGTCACCTGAAGGAATGAGCAAGGCGGGAATACTCCCGCCCAAATGAGCCAGTCCGTATGCTTCTGGAAGATCTTTTGTACTATACCTGCCAAGGTATGGACAAAATAGACAAGATCTGACCAAAGTAGCCCATGAACCAATCACAGGGTGACAGCTCACCGACAACAGTACGAGGAGGAGCACGCTCTAGTACTGTTTGTCACTATTAGCCGCTGCCTACTCACCAACCCTTGTCGTGGCACGCACATAGCCTGCAGTTGGTGGAAAAGGAATAGTACACAGCCGGCGGAAAAGGAACAGTACACACTATCAGTCGCTGCCTACCCACCAACCACTGGCATGGCACGTGCGTAGCCCACAGTTGGTAGAACAGGAATATTATGCAGCTGGCTGTACCTGCTTGGAAACCTACCTTCGGCTATAAATACTCCAACACCTTGGAACAGTATTATTATCTTGTATCTTATCTTCTCTAGCAATCTCTCTTTATATACACTTATATTCAGAGCAATCTAGTCTGATTCTCACGCCGGAGGGTGGTCACAAGGAGGAACCCCCCCCTTCTCAGTGACGAGCTCACGGTGTCTGTTTTGCAGGTCTGAAGAACATCCCTCTTTGCCGGACCTAACCCTCGTGGGAAACATTACTTAACCCCCAGATTATCCATAATCCGCCCGGGGTCACTTAGTGTTTCTTCAGAAATGATCTTCATAAACTGCACTTCTAATAGATTTCTAATTATACATTTTATGCTTAAATTTTGACCCGCAATCCATTCTTATCACGAAACCAAGACTTGAACTATAATTGAAATGTTTAACCCAAAACCAACTTGAACAGGAATTGATCAATATAACCCATTTCCAGTCACTAACCAGTCAGTCTTGTTCAATTTCATTATCCTCAAATTACCGTTCCCTTAATTTGAAAGCGTTCTGCAATACTTTTGACCCATTTGAAAGAAGATTTGTGCCACGTGCAAATTATAATGAATCTGTAATTGTGACCAAAATACATACGTTAGGCAAATGACCTATAAATCAAAACATTATATTGTACCACTTTACCCATTTCATCTATTATATATATAGGGGATGGTTCAAAAGAGAAATCATTTTAATGCGAGAAATGCGAGAAATAGATCTTGATCATTCAATATCTTAATCAATGGTTTATAATGAGTGTGGCAAAGTTGTAATTTGTATGAAAGATAAAGTCCATGATTTTTAAGAAGAAAGGGTAATCTGGTCATCTTAAGTGTAGGCATTTTTTATCAAACGTATATCATTAATGATTCTGTTCCTTTTTAATTGTAAATTTTCTCTTTATATTTGGTTAGCTAGAACCTTCCAAAATAAAATTTTTATTTCCAACGATCTTCAATCATATTAATAAACAATTCCTTTTTGAGGATTTTAAAAGAATAAATCTATGAAGGTTTTGTGTAGACTGTGATTTTATTTATGTATTTTTTTAAGAATGTGTATGGGTTCTTTTTATTGTGTAGGCTTGGTGTATGTTGGGCGATGTAAAGATTTTATTACGTAATGTTGTTGTGTAGGGGAGTTATGATATGGAGGATTTAATGTGTTGTATAGGTAGTATGTTTTTATTTGTTTGTTGTGTAGGATGCCAACTTGTCTCTTTAGATACGTAATGTATATATATGATAATACTGCTATTATGTGATGATTGTTGTGTAGGGTAATTTTGTTGTGTAGGATATAATGTGTGTAGTGTAAGATTTTTCATCGTTGTTGTGAATGTAATTAACATACTTCTTATGTAGGAGTTAGTTTTAGTATGTAAAAGGTTATTTTCAATGAGGTATTTGTTGGAGTTAAGTGCTAATACTTTAAACATAGAAAATAATACTACGTTGATCTTTTTTTAATGATATATACATACAAATCATTTGTGTAGGTCATACTATAAGTTGTGTAGGTTACATGTTACTGTAACATTTTCGTTGTATAAGATACTATTGTGTAAATTAATTATAGATAAAATCTAAATGAAGGTCTTACGAAATTTGATGAAAAAAAAATATTTGATGAAGAATAATTTTAAATAAAAAAAATCAATTAAATAACAAAGTTTCAGTTAGCTTATAACTTTCATTTAGTTAGTATAAGTTTTCAAATATAAAACTAAAACACATTTGACTAATATGTCCTTCTTATTAAATTAATTATAAAATTAAAAGAAAAGTTGTGATTGGTTGAAATGACTTCTCACACTTCTCATATTAAGATGACTTCTTTCTTGAACTTAAACATATATATATATATATATAGCAAATCGTCTATTGATATGGTTAAATGAAAATGAAATCCTTGGATAACATGAAGCCTTTAATGATTTAGCTGCAATAAAGTTCAGTTTGTAAGATTTATTTATACACGAAGAACTTTATCAGTAATGTTTGAAATTTTGAAATTTTATTTATAGAAAACAAACCGTGTTATGAAAATCTCTGATAATCTATTATGCTATTAGTTGATTATTAGAAGTGATAATCTATTAATAAACCCATTGAATAATTATTCCGTGATGCACCTGACCTTTTAGGTTGTTTGAAGCTCGCAAGTGACTTTTATCATATTCAACAACTGGCACAAGTTATCATATGATTTATTAACCAATGTATCCACATATACCCACATGATACTTAAAAAACACATACAAATTAATAAAATACTTTGAATATTATGATAGTAGAAAAAATCATTTGGCTTACCCCTATAAGTTAAATAGGCTATGTCATAAGCTTTCCAAACGGCCAGAATTTTCGATATTCCAACTCATTTGAGCCTTAGAAATGTCAAGTTCCAACTTAACTTCAATCAAAAAAGTCAAAGCATGCCAAAATCTTGAATTGATCCATGAAAAAATTGCCAAAATAAAGTCAACTTTGACCATTACAACCAACTGACCACACATCTCAGATGATCCATAATAGTCCAAATTACCACATTGCCCTTGGCAACACCTGATGTAAACCAATTCACCCTTATACTTTTATCTATTTAATTTACAGTGTAAAATTATGACACTTTTTTTATAACTAAGAATTCAAGTAAAATGTAAGTTAAAAAAAACATTATGGCAAACTTTTCTTTTCCATTTTTATGATATAACAATATAGATAAAAGTCAAATAAAGTTTATACTATTACAATTGTATGGAGTTTAATTTAATGCAACTTTGACCAATTAAATTTGTTTGCCGAAAACATGTAATTATATCTTAAATAAAATATACTAAGTTTCAAAACCTTCTTAAGAATAAACACATGTTTAGGGCCATGCTTCAATGTTCCTTAAGACATTCTTAGAATCTCTTTATGATGGCCTTCACAAGTAATATAACATTAAAAATATTGTTTAAGGAATGCATTATGATATGTGATGTTGTTAATAAACATAGGATTATCAGGTAATGTGTAGATTACATTAAAAATCCTAACTTTGTTATAGATTACATTAAACATTATTCAATATAAATCATAGCACTAATCTACTACAAAGAAAATGAATGCTTACCTTAATTGCAGTGTACATAACTTTGGATTCATACAATATAACAAAATCACTACTACAATAGTATTTTGGAACTGAATATAGGATTCTCTATCGTCTCATAATCTATAAATAACAACATTAATCAATCGAAATAAACCAAGTCATTCGTATCACTCATTGTTATTTAAAATTATATTTAAATCAGGTTTTCAATGTATGTGACAGTAATCTAAAAAATAGAACTGCAAATATATGTTTGTAACTCTAAATAAAAAAAATAAGATGAAATGGCTTAGCTGTAACTTAAGTCGCACGATAAATGATGTGGAAAATGAATATATCCATCATGAATCGCTACCACTGAATTAATCTACTTGGAAAAATTAGGGTTTATCAATGATATCCGTTGATAAACGTTGAAACGACAACATCAACTATCAATTATTAAGCTTTCAGAAAATTGGGATTAAGAACGTTGTAAGCAAACCAATCTATGAGGAAGATAATTGAAGAAAAATTGTGATTAAGAACCTTGTATGTATGCGGTTGCCAAAGAATCATGGATTAAAATCGCTGGGTTCCTAAACCTAAGTTCTAGCTTTTGGTTATGCCAAATGCCATAATAATATGAAGTTAGAATTAAAGGGCAGACTGCTTGTGAATAAGACACCTGTCAAAAAAATAATTAAAAAAAAACTTGTTTTATTATAAAAGTAGATGGGTGAATTTTGAGATGCCATATGGACAATTGAAAGGCTTAGAATGCCATGTCGCACAAAGGAGCATTTTGGTGAAATGTTTGTTTCAAAACCACTTGTTTATTAGATGGGTAGATTACTATGCGGGTGAGACTCGGACAAATAGGCGAGAACGGTCAAGTTCACACAGAGTTACCATTTTTAATTCCTTCAATAAGGTCCTCACCACCCACCAAATTAGCTCATGTAGCTATAGCGTGCCTCATCAGCAGTCGCTCCTTCAGCAAATACAACCACCTGAAGATCCTACAAAATACGTTTTATCATGAGGTAATCTAGTTACAAAAACATCAAATATGTACGAATACTAAACCATAAACAAGTATGAATAGTACCTTTTCACTGCCATGTTGAAGAGATAATGAGCCAGTGAGTTTCAGCACATTTAAAGAAAAGTAACAACATAGTATAAATCAAGTCTAAATAACCATATTGATTATAGCAATAAGTAACTAAAAGAAAATAATATACCAACCTAAAATGCCAAAGTCAATAACCATAGTTATAGACAACTCCCTCAATCTAACCCAACATCGATGATTAGCCTTAACGATCAGGTAGGCGACGAACGGTCCGGTCTACAAACATGAAGCAAAATATATTAGAAAAAGACAAAGTTAATGAAAAATAGAAAGACTTAAACATCCAAGCTAACACAAATTTTCTACAAAGCTTTAAACACACATGCAAACATATAGTAAGAACAGTCACATTAGAAACCCAAATGAAGAGCCTAAATCGGGACCAGGTCCCCGAGGTGGCCCATGACCCATTAAGTGAAGAAAGTTGATGAAAGCTCAATGAGGAAAGCCCAAAAGCAAGGATAAGGATAAGATGATCAGGCAAGGAGTGGTCAAATCAGGGGGGATCTCAAGGTCACTGTTCCTTGACCTAGTGAGAGGCTCAAGGCGAGTATGTCTCCTGAGCCCAGTCAATGTCTGAAGAATAAAAGACTGAAAGATGAGGACTCAACAGGGAAAGGAAGAAACCGGACCAAGAGAACTACTCATCTAGGATATTTAATGCATGAAAAATGCAAAAAGGGACCTCCTCCTCCTTTATATATAAGGGAGAACAATACTTGTAAGAGAAAACCGAGAATTCTCTAAACATTACTTGAATGTTATTATCATCATTATCATCCTTCTCTTTAAATGTAATTCTGAATTCTCATGCACATAACATCATTGGCTCACTAAGATTTACATGTCAACTTGGTCATTCTAAGAGGACACATTGAATCCATTCTATAGTATCATTTAGGGTTCCAACATTGGCGCCATCCGTGGGACCTTAAGCTCCGGCAAAAGGTTTCCACCTGCCATACCCTGCCATGGACAAATTGGTACCAATGTAAGCAGCGAAATTTTATTAATAAAGATAAGCTACGATGTTTATACTATGTATTTATAACAAGGTGTAACTACACAACTATTTCTTCTCTGACACTGCTGCAATCCGTATTATGTTCTACTAATCTTCTTCGCATCTAATCTTCATTGTTATTGTTCGACTTACGCCTCTATCTTTAGTCATGCTCATTATAATGTTAATCCACATCGCTATCCACACGGTACTTGAATGCATGCTAAAAAGCGTCAACTAAAAAGTTGATGAGTTCGTGAGTTTAGCTCACATACACATAAAAGAGTTAATTCATAATAGCGGTCAAGTTTGTGTGTATGTAAGTATAAAGCATGGTGGACATCAATCAAGTCCACAAACAAACCTGCAACTAGCATAAGTTTCCCCAAACTTATACTAGAAGTTAAACCGTCCCAGACTATCGCCCTGCTAAAATCAATAATCAAACAAGTAGGTTATATGCCACAACGATCCGCAGATCTTAGTGTGGTTTAACCATCATAGGGTCACTGTGCGTGGGGGTCTCCCAAATAGTACTACCAATACAAGCCTCCGGCCCATTCCTTCGGGCTAATGATTGTGTAAAAGTTGGGACAAAAATTTAGCAGTAAAACACTTCTTAATAAACATCATACCATAAGTTAAACCAGCATATATCCAGCCCAAAAAGTTTAAGTAAAAAGGGCAGCACGAAACTCACCTCAGTCCGTACGCAATATGTATAAATGAAAGACAATATATGAGCTTGAAACTATGCTAGGAATCACCAAGTACGCCTAATCTATATATTAATAAACAATAAGTTATTGCACAACAATATATAAGTTCGTTATGGTATCGTGTACTAGTAAATTTAGTCAATTCTAAGTGTTGTCCAAGGTGTTTGCTTTCCGATGAATAGCGTCTCCTATTATGGAAAGTTTTCCCTTAATTGGTTTCATAATCTTTGTGTTGCTTGTTTAGGTATGTAGTTCAACTAATGAAAGTTTTAGTTACCTTAATTCACATGGTCGGGTTTTGATAAAGTTACTAGTTTTTGAAAGTTCGGCCTTTAGTTAGATTTCCGCCTAGCGTATGACCTTAGGTGTTATGTATGTATTTATATCAGTAGTTAAGTAGTTGTTTTAGTTTGAATCAACATGATTAATAAGGTTACAAAAAATTAGCAATATCGGTTATTACCGGTGTTGTCGATTTTTTAACGATATGCCTGAAAGATATTGTTTATATAACAAATACCCTTGTAATTAAAACTTCAAATTTTACATAAGCCTACACATTATAAAAATGAGTTACATTCAGATCTGATGTTTCAATAAGTTTAGTAATGTACATGTTTAGTTCCCGTACTTTCAATTAGCGTTCTTTCCGACAAAAATCCTGTTAAAGACTTAGTTAATTTTATTAAAATAAGTAAAAATTCAAACTATTGTTTTATTAAAGTATACTTACTTTTGAAATTCAGAAAATTAAAGTTTTTTATTTTTTTAAATGCTTGTTCGGTTTACGTTGGTTCAACCGTAACTCGCGTTTAAACGACCATTCGAGACAAAAGTGGTGTTGTATCCATCAAAATTATTTTATACTAGTGTAATAAGGTATTTTAAACACAAATTTATGGAAACATATACATTTTATATTTTTGGACTATTTTGGTCTTTAAAAGCCGGCCTGTTCGGTTCTAAACGAAACAACGATTTAAAGCTTGTAAACGGGCCATTTTTTAGATCCGCTTATCCTTAGACATTTTATAACTTATAATAAGGCATTTTAACTTGTAATTTTCTATTTTAAAACTTATTTTTTATACTTTCAGAAATTGAGAAACTCATTTCCGATAATAAGTTAGGCCTTCACAAGGGTCTTCACCAAGGGTCAGCGTCGAGTCCGTTTCTTTTTATAGTTGTCTTGGATGAGTTGTCAAAGTCGATTCGGGAGACACTTCCGTGGTGCATGATGTTCGCTGACGATATCGTGCTAGTCGCTGAGAGAAAACAAGATCTAAACATGAGACTAGAGGAGTGGCGAACAACCTTAGAGACAAAAATGTTTAAGGATTAGTCGTTCTAAGACGGAGTATTTATACTATGACTTTTTTCACACCCCCATCATAGGACTGGGTGTGCGACCAACAATTGGTACCATTTTTTGTAAATAAATCAGAGTTACTTTTAAATGCGGAAATATATTAGCGTGGATTAAAATATTATTATCTACAAATCAAAAGACGGGATTATAAAATACTCGTTAATGTTTACAAAAGATTACTTGTTTATTACAAACAACCATTTAAGTTTAACATTTAGAAAAAATAATTTGAGCCATCAGATCGCTTAGATGTTACTTCGATTCTTCAAGCGGCTATACTTTGTTACATGTAAAACAGTTTGAATTTACGTCAGCAACACATCCTGGTGAATAAAATGACGCATAAAATATATATTTACTTAATTACCCCTCGAGACATAACTTAGGTCCGGCCCATCGTGGCTTAGGAATAAGCAAGTTAAAAACAAAACACAATTATATACTTAAGCTCTACTCGAAACCACTCTAAGACGGAATATATACACTGTGACTTTTGTCACACCCCCATCATAGGCCTGGGCGTGCGACCAACAGTTGGTACCCTTTGTTGTAAATAAAACAGAGTTACGGTTTATATGCGGAAATATATTAGCGTGGATTAAAATATTATTATTTACAAATCAAAAGACGGGATTATAAATTACCCGTTAATTGTTACAAAATATTACTTGTTTATTACAAACCACTATTTAAGTTTAACGTTTAACAAAAATGATCTGAGCCATCAGATCGCTTAGATGTCACTTCAATTCTTCAAGCAGTTATCCTTCGTTACCTGTAAAACAGTTTGAAAATACGTCAGCAACACATCCTGGTGAATAAGCTGACGCATAAAATATTTATTTACTTAACTACCCCTCGAAACATAACTTAGGTCCGGCCCATCGTGGCTTAGGAATAATCAAGTTAAAAACAAAACACAATTATAAACTTAAGCTCTACTCGAAACCGCTCAGCAAACACCGCAGCGTTCGAGATTACTTAGCTACCATAAGTCTACACATGATTACCTTCTCTTGGACATAACTTAGGCCCGACCCATCGTGGCGGAGGCATATAACCAGGTATGGCGTGGAGTGCACACCATCTTCCACATATGTAAGGATCCAAACAAACGTACACGACACCCTGAGGGACAACGATTTCTTTTGTTTATAATGTTTTACAGATACGTAATATCATGTAATCAATTTATTTGACTCGATTAATACAAGTTTATAAAAGTTGGGCATATTCACCTTTTAAAGGACCAGCTTCACTTCACTGATCGGTTAACCTTTCTTTAGCTATCTCGGACGTATAGTACGAGTATAACCTTTTGTTATTATCAGATCTTTAATCTGGCTTAAGACCTTTAGTCTCTTTTGTATAATCTTTACCTCGATTATATTTTCTTTATGAACCTTTAGTTCAAAATACTTTTATTTCTTTTACAAGTTTAAAACCTTTAGTTTAACTTGTTTACCTTTCTAAATACTACGTTTCTTCTTCTCGAAGAAAGGTATACTTTGTTTTCTTACACATTATTTAAATTACGAACTCAAATAATATAAATAACAAAGAATTACTTTATATTTACATATCTTTCTTTTGTATTTTCTTTGTTATATTTTCTTTTATTTATTCTCGAGGTATTGAGTATAAGCCTTTTAATATTATATTAATATTTTTTATTCGAGCATTAATCCTACCTTGTTTGGCTTACAATTTCTAGATGCTCGGGAACCATCTCTATGCTTTCACGCTTCTTGAACTTATTTTGATCAACACCTTCTTCAGCACGCAAATCGAGACACTCCAGTCTTCAAAACTTATCCGCACGCACTTCGAGGCGGGGCATCGGGTCGTCTCGGGATGGCACGTTCTTCAAGACATTTTTTGTTTGTGTGTGGCATGAACTTCAAGGTAACTTTGTTTTGGCATGGATTTCGAGGTAGGGTCGTGGCACGCTTTACGAGGTAGAGTGAGAGAGTGAATTCTAGAAAAAGAGAGAGTATATTGAGTTGTGAAGTGAGAATGAGGGCTGATGGCCCTATTTATAGGCGCTGATCAGCCGACCTGTCGCGATATGCGATGGGTCTTGTTATGGATCTGTCGCGTATCACGATGGGTTAACGGATCCTTATATATTATTTTAATAGATAGCGATACACGACATACCTACTAGGAGGTCATCGCGTATCGCAACTAGGCTTGCCGTATCATCATATAGCTTTGCCACATGTGCCCCGTGGCTGAACGCAGTGCCACGTGGGCACACAAGTCGGGATACGTGCCTGTTGTCAGACCACGTCATCGCGATATGCGATTACGTTGGGTCTTTGGGTGTGGCGTATCGCGATCAGACGAGAAAACATATTTTTCTATTTTTGTCCTTATACTTTGAAACTTGGCATTTTGATCCAATATTTTTTATGATGTTACGTCCTCCCACCTTGGAATGAATCTCGTCTGTGAGATTCGTTTCTTTAGAACAAGTGAGGATACTTTCTCTTCATTTCGGATTCTAATTCTTAAGTATACTCAGGGCCTCGACGGGAGTCCCATTTAACTTTGACTAATTTTAATGTTCGTCTCTTAAGTTTCTTGTTTTAGAATATTCGATTTGTATAGGTTGTTCTACAAACTTAAGGTTTTTATTTATTTCAACGTCTTTTAAGGGTATTGACAAAGCTTCATCGGCTAGACATTTACGCAGATTAGAGACGTGGAATACATCGTGTATCCCTTTCATATCTTCGGGTAGTCGCAGACGGTAAGAGACAATACCAATTCGCTCGAGTACTTTGAATGGTCCTATGGAACATGGACTTAATTTTTCCTTTCTTATCGAAGCGAACAACACCCTTCCAAGGCAAAACTTTCAACAAGACTTAATCACCTACATTGAATTCCAACCACTTACGACGGACACGACGTAACTCTTTTGGCAGTCTTGCGCCGTCTTAAGTCGTTCATGAATTTCTAACACCTTATCAATGGTTTCTTGGACCATCTCGGGTGATTATCTTCGGTTTCAAACCAGCATACCGGCGTTCTACATTTTCGGCCGTATAACGCTTCGAATGGTGCGTCTTGAATACTCGTGTGATAACTATTGTTATACGAAAATTCCATTAGGGGAAGATGGTCATCCCAACTTCCAACTAAGTCAATCACACAAGCCCGGAACATATCCTCAAGCGTTTGAATTGTTCTTTCGCTTTTCCCATTGGTTTGTGGATGATAGGCAATGCTAAGGTTGAGTTGGGTTCCTAACGCTTGCTAAAAACTTTTCTAAAAAAGAGACGTAAAACGACTTTCTCGATCAGAGATGATAAAAAAAGGCACTCCATGCAAAGCAACGATGTTGTTCACATAGACTCGTGCTAATCTATCAATCGAATACATGTCGTTGATAGGTATAAAATGTGAAGACTTAGTTAACCTATTGACAACGACCCAAATTGCATTATGCTGATGAGTGGTTTTTGGGAGTTTCGTGATGAAGTCCATAGTTATCATTTCCCACTTCCAAACGGGGAGTTCGGGTTGCTGAAGCAATCTCGAGGGCTTTTGATGTTCGTCCTTGACTTTCAAACACGTTAAACATTTTGCCAAATGTAAAGCGATGTCCCTTTTCATTCCGTTCCACCAGTAGTTTGGCTTAAGGTTTTGATACATTTTGTCATTACCGGGGTGCATCATGTACTTGGACTTGTGAGCTTCGCTCAAGATCTTTTCACGCAACTATCCAACGACTGGTACCCAAATTCTGTTTTCCAGTCTAAGTATACCATCGTCACCTTTGACTAACGAGTCAATGGCACCGTTACGTTTTTCATCGGCGATTTTATTTTCATTAATTGCTTGAAGTTGGGCGGATTTGATTTGCTCGACTAAATCTACTTGGGGTTCTAGTCGTAGAGCTTGAACTCTTTTTGGTTTCTCATGTTCCTTACAACTCAAGGCGTCGGCCACAACGTTGGCTTAGCCTTCGTGATAAACGATTTCACAGTCGTAGTCGTTCAATGTTTCCATCCAGCAACTTTGACGCATGTTGAGTTCTTTTTGTTCGAAGATGTGTTTTAAAATTTTGTGGTCGGTATACACGATGAATTTGACTCCATAGAGATAGTACCTCCATAACTTTAAAGCAAAGAGTATATCGCCTAACTCTAGATCGTGAGTTGTGTAGTGTTTCTCGTGTAACTTGAGTTGACGAGGGGCATAAGTGATTACTTTATTTCGTTGCATTAGTACGCATCCTAAACCAGAATGAGACTTGTCACTAAAGACAACAAAGTCTTCGGTACCTTCTGGCAAGGCCAGTATAGGTGCATTGGTGAGTTTTTGTTTAAGCATATCGAACGCCTCTTGTTGTTTAGTTCCAAATTCATACTTGACATTTTTACAAGTTAACAAGGTTAGAGGAATGGAAATTTGGGAGAAATTTTCAATTAACCTAAAATAATAGTCGGCCAAACCTAAGAAACTCCGGATGTCGGTTGAAGATTTTGGAATCTCCCACTTTGAGATAGCTTCAATCTTTGCGGGGTCCACTTGAATTCCATTCACGTTTATGATGTGACCAAGAAATTGCACTTCGTGAGAGAAAAATTCGCATTTCGAGAACTTGGCATACAACTTCTCGTTTCTTAGCAATTCAAGTAAGATTCGAAGAGGCAAAACATGATCTTCCTTTGACATAGAATAAATAAGTATGTTGTCGATGAATACGATAACAAATTTATTCAAGTAAGGTTTAGTAGTTCGATTTATCATGTCCATGCATGCGGCTGGGGCATTAGTGAGACCAAACGACATGACCGTAAATTCATAATGTTCATACCTTGTTTGGAACACGGTTTTAGGAATGTCTTCAGTTTGGACTTTGAGTCGGTGATAACTAGAACTAAGGTCTATTTTAAAAAAGTAGCTTCCTACTTGGAGTTGGTCAAATAGGTCATCAATTCGGGGGAGTGGGTATTGGTTCTTGATTTCTTTTTTTAAAGCTCGGTAGTCGATACACATTCGCATTGATCCATCCTTCTTCTTTACAAAAATAATTGGCGCCCCCCCACGGTGATGAACTTGGATGGATGAAACCTTTCTCGAGTAGCTCATCAAGTTGTTTCTTCAGTTCCTTCATTTAGGTTGGAGCTACATGATACGGGGCCTTGGCGATTGGTGCGGTTCCAGGCATGAGATCAATCCTAAACTCGACTTCTCGATCGGGAGGAATTCTAGGCAGTTCATCGAGAAAGACATTAGAGAATTCAGAGACAATAGGTACGTCCTTTATCTCCTTTTGTTTGGATTCTTCGGTGACGCAGGTCAGGATTGCTAAGTCTCCTTGATTCAAACATTTGTTGGCCCTAATCATGGAGATTATGCTAACTTGGCCAGCGTCTTTGTCCCCTTCAATTCGAATGGTTCGTTTATCAGGGGCTTAAAGTTCAATGGTTTTGCTATTGCAAATGATACGGGCATGATTATTGAATAACCAATTCTTACCAAGAAGTATATCAAAACAAGCAAGAGTCATAGGTAAAAGCTGAATTGTTAAGACATAGCCAGCTAACAGGATTTTTTCGTTTTCTAAGGCTTCGGAGATTTTAACGATTTTGCCACTAGCGGTTTCGACGCTTAGATTTTTTCTTAATTTCGTTAGAGGTTCGTTTAATAGACTACAAAATCTATAATCTATAAAACTTAAGTTGGCACTTGAATCAAATAGAACTCTGGGATACGTGTCATTAACTAATAACGTACCCGTGACGGTTTCTGACATGTCGGCCGCTTTCTTAGCATTAAGAACGAAGACTCTTGCATTCTAATGCGTGTTTAATGAATGCCCTTTTTAAAT
The DNA here is from genome assembly GCF_021521415.1 of Bidens hawaiensis. Classification (NCBI taxonomy): domain Eukaryota; kingdom Viridiplantae; phylum Streptophyta; class Magnoliopsida; order Asterales; family Asteraceae; genus Bidens; species Bidens hawaiensis. The sequence goes on along the minus strand of NW_027494121.1, from coordinate 76,824 downwards.
AACTCACAACTAAGCTTTAAATTTATAAACGAAAATCCTAACGAATCCACACACAACCGGCAAGTGTACCGATCACTAATAGTATAGACCTAAGGAAGTCCGAGTGTCGAACACAAGGACATGTGAAAACGTACTTAATACTTAACCCTAACCAAGACTCACCTAAGAATAATATTTTTTAATTGATTTTTAATTATTAACTATTTAACCTAACTTACTTTAGTTAACTTAAAAGACTTAACTTAAGAAGACTGGACGAAACTTTGAGAATAAGACTTATCAATGGAGAAAATGTCTACCTAGGTAAGACTAACATGATTTTTGGACAGTAGCAATCACTTAATATAAACACCATATAAATCAACCAAAACATAATTAAACTCATTCAAGAATCAATATCAATCAAGCACAAGTCAATCTTCAAGTTACTTGCAAAACAATCCAAGTTAAAGATCAAAATCAACTAGTTAAGAAACTTGAACAAGAAAACAAAGTTTATGGATGTATACTCAAGATATATGGCTGAGTTTATGGATGTTGATGACCCGTAACTGCTGTACCAAGTTCTCCTTGATGTAAATCACCTTCTCCTAGCCGCCACTTCAGCCGCCACCCAAGTTTTTTCTTTCTTTTCTTCCTGCTCACTTCCGATCGGAACCTAGCTGCCAAGTTAGGTTTTTTTTATTTTTTAAATGTCTTAATATATTATGCATGTAAGGCTTCTAACTTGTGGGCTTGGATCGGGCCTTGAGTTGTAGTATTCAAACTTGATCAAATAAGCCCCTGGAGTCTACAAACTTTACTCTTTTTTACTTAAAACAATAAACCTACAAGTAATCAATCCAACTTTGTAAAATCAAACAAAAACAAGCTATAAATCTTAATAATTACATAATTAAGTACTTAAAACAAGATAAACAATACGAAAAGTAAGTGTGTTTTACAACACATCAAACATCCCCACACTTAAGTCTTTTTAGTCCCTGAAGAAGTAATCTACACAGGATCATACCCAAGTGAAAAACAACAAACTCTCAGATTATTATCATTTTCAAAGCACAAGAAACAGCCTGACATATTGACCGCGATTGCCGATATTGTTGTCTACTTAAACCCAGCCACCAGCCAATCAAGCCCCCTTTCTTTAAACATTTTAAGTCCAAAAATTAAGGCTACACCTACCCATCTCAAACAAAGAGAGCTAGAAGACAAGAGTCGAAGCAGACTAGTTCGACAAATCACCATAAGCCAAGGACTCGTTGATGGTACTAATTAGATTCACTCGTGAAATTTTGATGGATGAATGGTCATGTGGAGGTCGTACGAGCTATTTCTAAATATTATTGGGCTTTGTCCTATAAATTCTTAATTTCATATTTATTGACTAAGAAACTTCGAGCCCCAATAATGTATCCTCAGAGTCACCATCCCCAAGGAAACACGTAAACTCTAAGTCCCGTCTAGTATGTGCATCTTTGGCTTCTTTTACTAACTTTAACGGATGCTCATTTGGCATTTTACAATACATAACTTTCTTCACAAGCATTTGCTTTTCTTGAACAACTTTTTAGAATACAGTACATAACTTTCATAACAAACTTTCAAAACATACTTCGTTTTTTTTTTTCTTTTTTTTTTCAATCTTTTATATCACCCTAAAATATATAACTATTTCTAAGCTTGTAAAAAGATGAACATGTGATGTGTGCTGGTTGAGTGCATTTAATTCTTACCATCTTAAAGTTTTCAGTTTATGGTAATCCTCCCTAAGCATCGAAATTCGGTTTCACCGTTATTAAATTATTATATATATAAAAACTGCTAAAGAGGACTATCAAAGCTAGTTGGGCCTACCGACACATCCCAAATCATATATGCAAACCATCCCTTTTATTATTATTATTATTATTTTAATTATAATTATTATTATTATTATTATTATTATTATTACTATTATATATTTAAAAAGTTCCGAGAGTTCGTTAGCACATTGGTAATAATATCATTTCCTGCTTAATGTAGAATAAAAACAATTTTCAAGGGACATTTTTTTTCTTTTTTTTTAAACTTTTTATATAATAGTTTTATTTTTCAGCGAAAGAACAAAACAAAATTTTTATTTTTTGTTTTTTTTCTACAACTAAGTAAAATAAATTCCTGTCCCCACACTTAGAACGAAATCGTCCTCGATGAGAACAAGGAAAAGAAATAAAATAAAATTAAATTAAAACTTAAAGCAAAAAGTAAAACAGGGAACGTGTTACTCCCCTGGTTTATATGCATAATCTTCACCAGCTGTGAATCAATCGAACGACCATATAGCATTTCATTCGCGGCCGCAACCTTGGGTGAACCAGTTCCAAAACGCCATCAGAGCTACCATGCGCATAATAATACCTGCAATAACTCAAACTCGCTAGCATGTAGCGGCGTACAAAACTGAAACACAAGTAAGTAATAAACATATTTTTGTGTTTTTGATTTTTTTAATTTTTTTTATTATTATTAATTTTTCAGTTTTTTTTGTATGTTTATGTTTTTATAAATAACAAAAATAAATCAAATAAGAACATATAATAAAGAAAATCATAATACAAACTCTACAACTCGGGTTGTTTCCCGAGTGATGCATCCAACACGTCTACCCCTCGGTGAATGTGTCAAGGTAGAACACCTCGACTGTTTGATCAGCTATCGGCTCGCCTATGTAGTGCTACAATCTGTGACCGTTCACTTTAAACTTCCCGCTTTGATCTTGTATCTCAATCGTGCCATACGGGAAAACCTCAGTGACTGTGAACGATCCCGACCATCTGGATTTTAACTTTCCCGGGAATAACGTTAACCGGGAGTTATACAGTAAGACCTTATCCCCACACTTGAACTGCTTATTACCCGTCAATTTTCTATCATGCAGTTCCTTCGTGTGCTCATTATACCTAAATGACTGTGCATATGCGTGATCCCGGAGCTCCTCTAACTCGTGCAACTGATGGAAACGATTGCCCTCTGTGACAGATAAATCAAGATTAACCCATTGAAGGGCCTATAAAGCGCGGTGTTCCAACTCAACAGGAAGATGACAGGCCTTCCCATAAATCATCTGAAATGGTGTGGAACCAGTCGGAGTCTTGTAGGCTGTACGGAAGGCTCACAAAGCGTCATCTAATTTGTCGGACCAATTCCGACGATTTGTACCAACCGTTTTCTCGAGAATACGTTTGATTCCCCGATTACTCACTTCCACTTGACCACTAGTCTCTGAGTGGTAGGCGGTTGCAAGCCGATGGGTGACCCCATAGCGCTGTAATGCCTTATCCATATGCGAGTTGCAGAAATGAGTACCTCGATCACTGATCAAGGCTTTCAGGACTCCAAAACGAGCAAACAGACTTTTTAGAAAACGGACTACCACTCGGGCATCATTGGTGGGTAGAGCTTTGGCCTCAACCCACTTAGACATGTAATCGACAGTCACGAGTATGTACTTGTTCCCACGCGAAGATGGAATCGGTCCCATGAAATCAATGCCCCACACATCGAAAACGTTACAAACTTGAATAGCATTCTGGGGCATTTCGTTTCGTGAAGAAATTTTGCCGACACGGTGGCATCGGTCACAACTTTTAACGAACATTTAAGCATCCTTAAAGATAGACGACAAATAAAAACCAGAATCAAAGACTTTCTTCGCCGTAGAACTCACACCGTGGTGACCTCCTGTCGGTCCCAGATGACAATGGATCTGAACCTGCCATCCTTCCTTAACATCTACACATCTCCTAATAAGCTGATCAGCACCGATGCGGAAAAGATACGGGTCGTCACAAAGGTAAAATTTGATATCAGCAAAGAATTTCTTCTTTTGCTGGTAAGGCATCTTCGAGAGGTACCCGTCAGCGAGATAGTTCGCGAAATCAACGAACCATGGGAAACCTTCCTCTTCTGCCATAACAAACATAAGACTCTCCGTCAGAAAACGATCGTCGATCCTGATCCCCCGAATCTCCTAACTCAACTCCCTCTAGACATGAAAGATGATCGGCCGCCACATTTTTGGCCCCCTTTTATCGCGGATCTCAATATCAAACTCTTGAAGCAACTGGATCCGTCGGATAAGACGAGGCTTAGCATCCTTCTTGCTGAAAAGATATCGAATAACGGCATGATCCGTGTAAACAATCATCTCGGACGGAACCAGATAGGACCAAAATTTATCGAAAGCGAACACCACAGCTAAAAGCTCTTTTTTGGTGGTGGTTTAGCTCTCATGTGCGCCATTTAAGGTCCGACTAGCGTAGTAGATCGGATGGAAGTGTTTATCCTTCCGCTGTCCGAGAACCGCTCCGAATGTGAAGTCGCTCGCGTCACACATCAACTCGAATGGTAACGACCAGTCGAGAGCAACCATGATCGGGGCGTTAACGAGTTTGTCTTTTAAAAGATCAAACGCCTCGATACACTGCTCAGAAAAAACAAATGGAGCATCCTTCTCCAGAAGTTTGGTCATGGGTCTCGCGATTTTTTAAAATTATTTGATGAACCCGGCATGACCTAGAAAACTACGAGTGGATCTCACAGAAGTGGGCGGGGGAAGATTAGAAATGGTCTCGACCTTCGTTCGGTCAACCTCTATCCCCGCACTTGAAATCCGATGCCCCAGAACAATGCCCTCGCGAACCATGTAATGAAATTTCTCTCAGTTAAGGACTAGGTTGGTGTCGACACAGCGGGACATCATCCTCTCAAGATTAGACAAACAATGATCGAAGGAACTCCCAAATACGAAAAAATCGTCCAAAACGCTTCCATGGAGTCCTCGATCATATCATGAAAAGTGGCCACCATACACCTCTGGAATGTGGCCGGAGCGTTACAAAGTCCGAACGGCATACGTTTATAGGCAAACGTTCCGTAAGGGCAAGTGAAAATGGTTTTCTCCTGGTCGTCGGGAGCTATCGGAACCTGGAAGTACCCGGAGAAACCATCTAAGTAGCAGTAGTACTGCTGACCTGCTAAACGCTCTAACATCTGATCAATGAAGGGTAAAGGAAAGTGGTCTTTCCTGGTGGCATCATTTAGTCTACGATAGTCGATGCAGACTCGCCATCCCATCAAAGTCCTGGTGGGAATAAGCTTGTTCCTCTCAATGGTGACGACAGTCATGCCACCCTTTTTAGGAACCACCTGGACTGGGCTCACCCAAGAACTATCAGAAATGGGGAAAATGATCCCAGCATGAAGGAGTTTAATGATCTCCTTCTTTACGACCTCTTGCCTTTTCGGATTAAGCCGCCGTTGCGACTGAACGACTGTTTTGAAATTTTCCTCCATGAGGATTTAATGAGTGCAAAACGAAGGGTTGATACCTTTAATGTCGATCATTTTCCATGCAATAGCCTCTTTGTGCTTTCGTAGCACCTTCAACAACTTCTCATTCTCGACCTCCGTCAAAGCAGATGCAATGATAACCGACAACTTCCTCTCTTCATCTAAAAATGCATACTCAAGGTGGGAAGCAAATCCTTAAGCTCTCAGGAAGAAAGAGGACTCTCGACGGAAGGTCGGTCCATTGGATCGTCTCGTACTATCTCAGCAGACACGCCAGATTCAGGGATCTGCAACTCGGTGTCGTCATCTAAGGACTGATTGGTCATGGCAACCATCTCAATCTCTGGAATCTCCCTATCGAGAATCTGGGTGTCGGAGGCAGATCCCCCACAGATTTCGCTGAAAAACTCCCCAACATGTTCCATGATGGTATCAATGAAATATAAGGAGTCGTCAGCAGACTTGGGGTGTTTCAGTGACTGTCGAACATCAAAGTTGACGTTCTCATCCCCAACTCTTAAGATTAACTTACCGTCGCAGACCTCGATCAACACCTGTGCAGTGGCAAGGAATGGTCGGCCCAAGATAAGTGGGACGCTATCATCGTCGTTCATGTCCAAGATGACAAAGTCCACCGAGAAAATGAACTTGTCGACACGAACAAGCATGTTCCTTACCACCCCTCGGGGGTATTTCACAGAACGAACAACAAGCTGGATACTCATACGTGTAGGACATGGTTCACCTAGACCTAACTTGCGATACACGGAATACGGCATGATATTAATACTGGCACCAAGATCCGCCAGCGCATAAACAACCGTATTATCACTCAAGTTGCAGGGAATCGTGAAACTCCCAGGATAGGACATCTTTTCTGGTAACTTTCTCTACAAGGCTGCAGAGCAACCATCACTTAGAGGAATGGAAGAGACTTCAGCTAACTTCTTTTTATTCGAAAGAATATCCTTAAGGAACTTTGCATATTTGGGCATTTGCGTGAGTGCCTCAAGGAATGGAATGTTAAGATGAAGCTGCTTCAGAAGATCAAGAAATTTGAGTTATGCTCCTCGTCTCAATCCCTACGGACTCTCCCGGGATATGGAAGTCTAGGTTTGTAGACTCTCGCTAGTGTGCTGGGTAATGGCTGGTTCTCGGCCTGTGCTGTACTTCCTGGGCTTCACCTCTGATGCACCTTGGCCGGTGGAGACTCCAAATGAATCTGCTCGTCTACCTGCTCCTCTACATCTACCGCAGGCTCGTCAACGACTTCTCTCGTCGCCTCCTGAATCACAGGCTCGCTACGTGCCCCTGCACCGCTCCTCGTCGTCACAGCCTTCGCAAACGCCTTCGGATTTTGTTCGGTATTACTTGGAAGTGTTCATGGCGACCTCTCATTTAGATGACTTGCTATCTCTCCCATCTGCCGCTCAAGATTTTGGATTGACGCACCCTGATTTCTCATGAATGACTCGTGCTCCCGAAATTTCTCTTGAGTCTCTTTGTGACAGGAGTCCTCTCGAGTCAAAAGCTGCGACATCATCTATGTCTATTGTGCCATCATCTCCTCTAACGTGGGCTTCTTCTCCCCACTATTCGTTCCCTCACCAGATTCCTGGAAAATACTCTGACGCTGCTGGAAGCCGGACTGATTTCCGTTCCTCCAGTTGGAATTTTGGTTACCTCTCCACCACGAATTATAAGAATTGAAAGAGTTTTGATTTCGGTTTGGATTATTAACAAAGTCGACTGCCTCCTCATGGAAACCTACGGGGCACTGAACGGTATCATGCCCCCCTCTACAGATCTCGCATAACTTACTTTTCACCTGCAAGTCCTTCACGATCTTTGCCAACGCCTCAACCTGTGCTGCAAGTGCTGTGCTCGTGTCGACCGAATGCGTGCCGCGTGATAGGGAATCGACGGTCTTGGTACTCTTAGCTGGTGGTCGCTGGTATCCACTTATGGCTAACCCGTTAAACAAATCAATGCACTCATCCGTATCCTTCGTTGTCAATAAGTTACCTCCCGCAGCTGTGTCGAGCATACTTTGAGTCGCGTACGCCACTCCTTTATAGAACTTCTCAACAACTGCGTAGTCTTGTAGGCCGTGGTTCGGACATAAAGCAAGTATATTTTTGAATCTCTCCCACACCTCGTAGAAGCTCTAGGTGTCCTCCATCGGGAAAGAATAAATTTGGTTGCGCAAACAAGCGGCCTTAGCCGGAGGATCTTATTTTTCAAGAAACTGGGTCTGCATGGCAGCCCAAGTAGCAATGGATCCCTGTGGGAGGGACTCAAGTAGCAACGGTTTCGATGCTTAGATTTTTTTTTTACTTTCGTTAGAGGTTCGTTTAATAGACTACAAAAGCTATAATCTATAAAACTTAAGGTGGCACTTGAATCAAATAGAACTCTGGGATACGTGTCATTAACTAATAACGTACCCGTGACGGTTTCTGACATGTCGGCCGCTTTCTTAGCATTAAGAACGAAGACTCTTGCATTCTGATGCGTGTTTAATGAATGCCCTTTTTAAATAACTCACAACTAAGCTTTAAATTTATAAACGAAAATCCTAACGAATCCACACACAACCGGCAAGTGTACCGATCACTAATAGTATAGACCTAAGGAAGTCCGAGTGTCGAACACAAGGACATGTGAAAACGTACTTAATACTTAACCCTAACCAAGACTCACCTAAGAATAATATTTTTTAATTGATTTTTAATTATTAACTATTTAACCTAACTTACTTTAGTTAACTTAAAAGACTTAACTTAAGAAGACTGGACGAAACTTTGAGAATAAGACTTATCAATGGAGAAAATGTCTACCTAGGTAAGACTAACATGATTTTTGGACAGTAGCAATCACTTAATATAAACACCATATAACTCAACCAAAACATAATTAAACACATTCAAGAATCAATATCAATCAAGCACAAGTCAATCTTCAAGATACTTTCAAAACAATCCAAGTTAAAGATCAAAATCAACTAGTTAAGAAACTTGAACAAGAAAACAAAGTTTATGGATGTATACTCAAGATATATGGCTGAGTTTATGGATGTTGATGACCCGTAGCTGCTGTACCAAGTTCTCCTTGATGTAAATCACCTTCTCCTAGCCGCCACTTCAACCGCCACCCAAGTTTTTCCTTTCTTTTCTTCATGCTCACTTCCGATCGGAATCTAGCTGCCAAGTTAGGGTTTTTTTATTTTTTAAATGTCTTAATATATTATTCATGTAAGGTTTCTAACTTGTGGGCTTGGGTCGGGCCTTGAGTTGTAGTATTCAAACTTGATCAAATAAGTCCCTGGAGTCTCCAAACTTTACTCTTTTTTACTTAAAACACAAAACCTACAAGTAATCAATCCAACATTGTAAAATCAAGCAAAAACAAGCTATAACTCTTAATAATTAAATAATTAAGTACTTAAAACATGATAAAAAGATACGGAAAGTAAGTGTGTTTTACAACACATCACATTCCCCTTCTTTGTTTCGTTCTTTTGACCACTTCCACCCGCACCATCAGCATCAAGCTTGTTCTTGTGGCATTCAAAGCTAAGGTGTCCCATTTCTTTAAAATTGTAGCAATCAATGTCTTTTTCCAACAATTGGCCGTCGCGTGGCCGGGTTTGTCAGACGAGTCACAGACAGTGGATGCAGAAGTAGCAAGGGGGCAGCGACCCTTATGATACTTCTTGTAGGTTTTACACTGGGTGTAGCTACAATTGAATCCGGCTTTACGCTGTTCCACACCCTTGCCCTTGAATCGGGCACCTCCAACTTTCTTGTGGTCGCTTGGCGACACCACCTTCTTGTCCTCCTCTTTGTTGTGGAATAGACCATTCATCATGTAACCAGCCAATTCCATGGTTGAATTAGCGGTTTGAGGTAAGTGAGACCTCACCATATCGCCAATTTCTCGCGAGAGTCCCTAGATGTATCAAGTGACTTTGCTGGATTCAGGCGTTACCAGTTGGGGCACGAGTCTACATTACTCATGAAATATGGTTTTGTACTCACGAAGGTTCGTTTCAATGACTTTATGATTGAGGAATTTGAATTGGATTTGATCAGTTTCGTGCATTGGGCAGAATTTCACCAGTACCATTCTTTGAACTCTTCCTACATCGGATTATATAGCGTTTTTCTTCCCTTGCTCATGATCAACGTGTTCCACCACTCCAGAGCTTCACCTTTGAACATTTGAATCGTGTATTGGAATTTCTCTTGTTCGGCGCACTTGCTAATGATTACGATTGACTCCATTTCCTCCAGCCACCTTAATGGTTCAATGGCGCCTTTATCGCAATAGAATTCTTTAGGACAAAAATTTTTGAAGTCCTTGAGCGAGCAACTTTCAATTTTAAGTTTCATAAATTTATGTTTAATGCCGCCATCAACGTTTGACTCATGAACACTTTCTTCGGGATGAGACGGGTTAAGGCGAGATTTAGATTTAACAGATTTTTGGGTATAGTCAATACGAGATTGCCTAGATTCAGTTCTAAGGTGTGATTCAGCTCGTACGGCTTTTGTTATCATTTCTTGTATTTGTTCCATGTATTTTTCGGGTATTTGATGATCTTTTTTGTTTTGGGCGCGGTTATGTTCCCCTTTTCGAGGAGCTTCCGCGTTATTGAAGTTTCTTGATTCGACATTCTGAAATAATTTACATTCTTTCTTAAACACATTTATTCATTTATTTAAATACATATATATATATATATATATATATATCTTAAAAGATATATATTGCTACATTACACACACACACACACACACACACATATATATATCCCTATCCATACTAGAACGATTTTATCATCCTTATTTTAAACACATATGATGATTACACAAAATTAAACCATAACAAAGAGTTCCTAATCTTTTATAAACTTCTTCACCGTCTTCTTCTTCTTCTTTTGCATTTGTGGAGAAGCTTGTCTCCCATATTCTTCTTCTTACTCCCTTCCTTGGCAACCTTCTTCCTCAACTCATCGGTCTCGTGTAGTGCTCGGTCGAGATGTTCTTCATGAGATTGCGGGATCATATTTGGATAACCATACTGAGGCGGTGGGTCACGATATCCCATATTAACAATGTCATAGTGGTTTTTTGGATATGGTGATGAGGTAACATCAGACGAATAGTTGAAAAAGACCTCGACTGCTTCCTCTTGTTGACGGATCTCATCCGTTTGTTCCGCAATGGAAGGGATTTTTCCTTGATACAGTGGGAAGTCTGGCGGAAACTTGTTCTTGGTTCCTTGAATGTATTGCACGTAGGGGTCTTCAGAATCATAACATAGGTTCATGTTGAAGAATGGTTGCATACATCCTTTATCCGGTGGACAGTCACATTTTGATGGTTCCTCTCTTGGAGTGGTTACTGCTTCAGAGATCTCCTCATCTGGATCTTCTTTAGGGTCTTCCTCTTCTTACGGATCTTTCTCTTCTGGATCTTCTTCCTCCATTAACCTTGCAGTTTCAGTCACTAAAGGGTCTAGGTGATACCTTTCGTATGGTTGCATGATTCTCATTTTCGGCTTTTGGGAAGTACCATCATAGGTGTTGGGGTGAGATTGATAGAATTGTAAGCAGAAGTTCCAATGTGCCATCGCCTTTGATTAGAGTGGCATTGCATCCAGTTGGAAGAGTCGGACTCAGGTTCAACCTTGATTTGTTTCTTGGCTAGAAATTCATAGGACGGATAGATGTTGGATGGATGATACATCGGGATGTCAGATGGGTGATACGTCGGAATGTATGACGGATGACACTTCGGGATGCTTGACGGATGATAACTTAATGTTCTTGGAGGGTTGTACCCTTGCATTGGTGGATCTCTTGGTAGATTAATTGGTAGTTGTTGTGTTCCAGGGATGTATATCGGTGTGGGTCGTTCGATTGGATGATCTTGATTAAAGAAATCTTCGTAGTAGTATTCAATCATGTTATCTTTGGAAATTGGTTCGGGGCATCCAACTCTCCTTGCATCGCGCATAAAGCCTTCGATTAATTTCTTGAATGAAATCTATGGATGGTTTAGATTGAGGACGGATAGAAAAGGTTTACAAGCCTATCTTATCCCTAATAAACAGATAATTATAATAATACTTAAATCACTTGGATCGAAGCTTAGGTATTATTTGTTAATACCTAATTCGCTAAGATCGATGGCTCTAATACCAACCTTTTGCACCCCCATCTAAGGCTTGAGCGTGAGACCAACAGTTGGTACCTTTTTTTGTAAATAAATCAGAGTTACGGTTTAAATGCGGAAATATATTAGCGTGGATTAAAATATTATTATTTACAAATCAAAAGACGCGATTATACAATACCCGTTAATGTTTACAAAAGATTACTTGTTTAATACAAACCATCATTTAAGTTTAACATTTAACAAAAATGATATGAGCCATCATGTCGCTTAGATGTCACTTCGATTCTTCAAGCGGCTATCTTTCGTTACCTGTAAAACAATTTGAAAATACGTTAGCAACATATCCTGATGAATAAGCTGACGCATAAAATATTTATTTACTTAATTACCCCTCGAGACATAACTTAGGTCTGGCCCATCGTGGCTTAGGAATAATCAAGTTAAAAACAAAACACAATTATAAATTTATGCTCTACTCAAAATCGCTCAGCAAACACCGCATCGTTTGAGATTGCTTAGCTACCATCAGTATACACATGATTACCCTCTCTCGGACATAGCTTAGGTCCGGCCCATCGTGGCGGAGGCATATAACCAGGTGTGGCGCGGTGTGCCCACCGTATTGCACATATTTAAGGATCCAAACTAACATACACGACAGCCTGAGGACCAGCTATTACTTTTGTTCATAATGTTCTAGAGATACGTAATCTCATGTAATCAATTTATTTTGCTTGATTAACACAAGTTTATAAAAGTTGGGCGTATTGACCTTTTAAAGGACCAACTTCACTTCACTGATCAGTTAACCTTTCTTTAGCTATTTCGGACCTATAGTACGAGTATAACCTTTTGTTATTACCAGATCTTTAATCTAGCTTAAGACCTTTAGTCTCTTTTGTATAATCTTTACCTTGGTTATATTTTCTTTATGAACCTTTAGTTCAAAATATTTTTTTTTCTTTTACAAGTTTAAAACCTTTAGTTTAACTTGTTTACCTTTCTAAATACTACGTTTCTTCTTCTCGAAGAAACGTATACTTTATTGTCTTACACATATACATTATGGCAGGGTAATGTTTCACATTTTAATGAATCTTCCACTTATTTGATGGGCTGGTTAAGAGATTATTTATGGTTAAACTCTTCACAACTTATCTGGGCATGGATGTTTTTATTTGGACATCTTGTTTGGGCTATTGGATTTATGTTTTTAATTTCCCGGTGTGGATATTGGCAGGAATTGATTGAAACTTTAGCATGGGCTCATGAACGCACACCTATGGCCAATTTGATTCGTTGGAGAGATAAATCTGTGGCACTTTCCATTGTACAAGCAAGATTTGTGGGATTAGCCCACTTTTTTGTTGGTTATATATTTACTTATGCAGCTTTCTTGATTGCCTCTACATCAGGGAAATTTGGTTAATTTTTTTAATTGAATGTTTTGTATCCGCGTCAATCTCATTTCTTCACCCTTTGTCTCTGTGTTTTCACATCGAGAATTTAAATTACGAACTTAAATAATATAAATAACAAATAATTACTTTATATTTACATATCTTTCTTTTATATTTTCTTTGTTATATTTTATTTTGTTTATTCTCAAGGTATTGAGTATACCCTCGACTAGGGTCTAAGCCTTTTAATATTATATTAATATTTTTTTTATTCAAGCATTACCCCTACCTTGTTTGGCTTATAATTTCAAGATGCTCGGGCAACATCTCTATGCTTTCACGCTTCTAGAACCTATTTTGATCAACACCTTCTTCGGCACGCAAATCGAGACACGCCCGTCTTCAAAACTTATCGACAAACACTTCGAGGCGGGGCATCATGTCATCTCGGGATGGCACGTTCTTCAAGACATTTATCGTTGTTGTGTGGCACGAACTTCGAGGTAACTTCTTTTTGGGATGGATTTCGAGGTAGGATCGGGGCACGCTTTACGAGGTAGAGTGAGAGAGTGAATTCTAGAAAGAGAGTGAGTATGTTGACTTGTGAAGTGAGAACGAGGGCTGATGGCTCTATTTATAGGCGCTGATCATCCGACCCGTAGCGATACGTGATGGGTCTTGTTAAGGATCGGTCGCGTGTCACATGGGTTAACGGATTCTTATATATTATTTTAATAGATAGCGATATGCGACGGACCTACTAGGAGGTCATCGTGTACCGTGAATAAGCTTGCCGTATCATCATATAGCTTTGCCACGTGGGGACACATGATTGAATTAGGACGAGAGAATTAGGCATGATTTGCTAGAACTAAACTTCTCTGATGACATGGTTGAGGATAAGAATTCTTGGAGACGTAGAATTAAAGTTAAGGATTTTAGGGAGAAAGGAATACCTTAAGGGTTGCTATTTACAATATTCTAATCACACACCATTATGCTATTTTTCTTGTCATATATTATATATTTTATGTATTACTAATATTAATTTTACTACTTGCTATTTTTAATTATATTTTAACGTGAGCTTTGATTTTCTCTTATATTCTCGTACACATATGTTCGTAGAGCTGAGGGTCTCTCTGGAAGCCACCTCTTTATCCCTTTGGATAGAGGTACGGTGTGCCTACATCCCACCCTCCACATACCCTGCTTATAGGCGGGATTCCACTGGGTATGATTAATTGATTTGATCGATTTCTGAAAATGTCCTTTCATCATGTTTTTAACAAAAGCTTAGTTTTGGTCATCAAACTTGTTAGGGCCTGTTGAAATAAATAAAAAATAGGTTGTTTTGGCATTTAATAGGTTTTGAAAAATGTTCATAGCTTCAGCTTCGCTAACGGCCCGGTTTTGGCCCGATTGGGTTCTAGTTCGATTTTAAAAGCGATGATTCATGCAAAATGGTTATGGGTCAGATCATATCAGCAAAATATTGTGTTTAGGGCTGTAAAAGGATATCAAATTATTACTTGGGTTGCATGGCTTGTTTCTTATCAAACGAGTAACCAAAAATGTCGGTTTGGATGGTTTTTATTACTCGGTTTAATACTAACTTTTCGGGATGGTCTTTTCCAAGTGTTCGGACTAAAATTAAACATGTTTAACTTAGAATTTTTGTTTCAGATAAATATGTTCTGTTTCATTCTTTCAGTTTAATACCTGTCATATTTTGATTTCATAATACCTTTAGCCACGTTTATTGATTACAATCTGGTTTCTCACCACAAAACAGTTTTGGACATGTTATAATACATAGTAATGACTTATTAAATGTTATATATAGATACTTGGGTGTTCGGAAGCCAAACAGTGGCTTCGGTCGGTTTAGGCCCGTTAGTACCTTTATGTTATATTTTTGACAAAACTCGTTTATGGGTTTCAAACATGTCCGGACCTGTTATAGTACATAAAAATAAGTTGATTTAACAATTAATATGTTATAAAAAGTTGATTTAGGGCTGCTGTTACAAATAGGGGTCCGGTTTCGGCCCGTTCGGGTTCTAGTTCGATTTTAAAGCGAAGACTCGTGTAAATTGGTTACGGGTCAGATTATGTACCACCAATATATTATATTTAATGCTGTAAAAAGATGTAATGTTATTACTTTGGTTGCATGGCTTATTTCTTATCAAATGGGTCACCAAAATGTCGGTTCGCATGGTTTTTGTTACTCGGCTTAATATTATCTTTTGGGGCTGGCCTTTGCCAAGTTTGGAGACCTAAATAGACATGTTTTAACTTTAGTATATTATGTTAATTATCCTGATGTTAATATGGTCACATATCAGGTTTATTTTCAAACTAGTTTACATGTAAAAGAGTTACCGAATGGTCATAAATAGTGTGATTTTTAATGTTCCAAAACCAGTTACAATCTCCATGAGTTCTGGTTAGTTTAAAAAGTTAAATGGTTTAGTTTATTTCCTGTATGTTTGGTTTGTTTTCGGTTAGAATTTTAAACATGAAAATATTCAGTTGTAGCTTGTAAAAAGTTAAGCGTCTGGATTGAGTTTATGACCTGTACATGAATGTGGCTTTTCATGTATGGGGTTGGTCATCTAAAAGAACAACACCTGGGTATCTAGAATTAAAACAAAACGAACGAAGCGGAGGGAGTTTCTGGGTACCTCAGAAGTTGGTTCTCTCGAGTCCTCTTGCTGGAAGCGAGCAGGGGTTCTAATGGAATAACAACAGTTGGCTCCTGCACTCCTGCGGATTGTAGAGTTTATTGCTGGGACTTTATGACCGATCAGAGATTATAGAATAAGAGATTGAATACAGATGAATTGTATCAACATAATGTTACCCGATTCTTCAAGAGGGGAGCAGAGATTGCAGTTATGCATTATGATTGGAAATGAAAGGGATTGATAAGAGAGAATCAAGTTGTGAGTTGAAGAAGAAATGCATAAAAACTGATTGGGACAACAGGTCTGATCAACTGTTGTGGTGAAAAGTCTGTTCATCAATTTGGATATGGCAGAGGAGGATCGATATAATTGGGGCCGAGGGATTTGGATTCGATTTTGGAAATTTTTGATAATATATATAATATATTTGTCATTTTGTTAAACTTCTATTAACTAATTTACACAAATTACTTAGGGGCTGGTTAAATAAATAAGATCAATGGTTTATAAAATTTAAATATTAACCGGTGTGTCACAAATCTTGTTTATCGGTTCTCCGTTTTTTTCGGTTGGGTGGCCGGACGGTAATATAAGAAACCATTCTATGTTTCAGTTATATTGGATGCCCAGTAAGATTTAATATGCCTAAATTAACTCATATAATTTCGTAGTTATCATTCCGGGTTACGAGCCTCGGTTTCATTTTTATTAATTTGGGGCGGAGCCCATGTTTTAAAATTTGGTTTTATTATTCGCCTCATCCCTATCTCTATTGGGTTCTAAATAATCATCGGGTCGTGACCATTATTTATTATCTTGACTGTTCTTGCCAAGCTCATCAAGTTTGAGTCACTTCTACTATTCGACCAACATTGCTTTTCGCTATCTCATGATAAGTTTTCTTTAGAAAAAATCTAGCCGTAATTTTAGGGTTGTTACACCACCCACAACCTCTAAAGAATGGCCGATGACCACCATAATACACCGTCGTCGCAGTTGTCTCGCCGTCAAAAGATTCTTGGTGCTGTCTCGCCGATAAACAAGAACCAACCCCGTTAAGGTTCCCCTGTGTTTTTCCGTTTCCAGAATCTTTTTCCGATTCTTAGGAGTATTCCGTGAAGTCAAGAATCTTGAAATACTCTACGGATTCCATACAAACTCATAAAGACACCCGAAGAGCATGCATCGAAGAGCAAAAGCGGGAAGACAAATGCAAATGTCTACACCGTACTCAAATCTACACATGGTTCAGTAAAAGGGGGAGCAAAGCAGCTCAGTTTTGTGCCCCTCCTGCTCAGGTTCGAGTCCTTTCAGCTCAATTTGGAGCCCTCTCCGTGCACAGTCAAGCCTATTTAGCTCATGATAGCCAATCTTCTATGGGGACCATGTCCAGGGGAATAGCAAAATGTTGCCGATATATCACCGTTGACTCTGGAGACCTCGACAGAACCTCCTTTCCTAGTGAAAATAGTAGGTTTGTCCTCTTCATTAGGTTCACATTACTTTAGCATGCCATATAGGTTATAAGAATTGTTTTATATCATCATTGAAGCTTGAAGTTTCACTAAAACATTAAAACATGATTTTTCATAAGAAAGTAAAATCCAAAAATAAAAAGTAAAATAAATAGAGAAAAAGTAGGGTCAATCCCCATGTCAACCTAGTTTGGTTTGTAAAGAAATCTTATAAAGGTATTAATTTAATATTGATTTGTTGCAAAAAGGGGGTACATAGTCACATGGGTGGTACAAACTTCAAGCATGTCTTTTTGAATCCCCAAACATGGCTTCACGTTGTTCTAGAGTAGGAAAATGTGATGTAAAATGATGCTTTTAAAATGGTGATGTGACCCAACATACCCACATGCACCATTTTCTACCCAGAGTTAACTCATGCATACGTTTTGCATAATTTAAATGTTATTTGTGTATTACATATTATAAAAGTCTTTAAGGTGAGACAACTCTCAAGGAGTTTCTTCCTGATCAAGTCAACGAGGCCCCTATTAATAAATCCTTTGATAAAGCAGTCCCTTACTAAACGATCTCTCCAGAACAACCCTCTTACAAAATAATTCCTCCAGAACAAAGTCCCTTACTGGACCATCTTCTCAGAATGAAGTCCCATACTAAACAGTCTCTCCAAAACAAACCCCGTTACAAAATAATTCCTCTCGAACAAGGTCCCTTACTGGACCATCTCCTCAGAATGAAGTCCCTTACTAAACAATCTCTCCGGAACAAACCCCTTTACAAAATAATTCCTTCAGAACGAGGTCCCTTACTAAACAATCTCTCAGGAACAAACCCCCTTACAAAATAATTCCTTTAGAACGAGGCCCCTTACTAAACAATCTCTTCATATTGATGTCCCTTGTTAAACAGTAAATCCTTAGATGAAGCCCCTTATTCATAAATCTCTTTGGAACTAAGCCTCTTGCTTAACCATTCCTTCATAACGAAGCTCCTTCCGAGACAAGCAGGTCAATACAGGCCCCTTTCAAGAAGGTAGGCCCCTTTCAAGACAATCCATTCATAATGATGCTCTTTGCAAAACAATCACATCATCACAAACATTCCTCCCAGACAATCCATACTGAAGCCCCTTACCATATTACAAGAATCTTTTCGAAATAAGAAGATTCCCTTTACAAGGAATGAGGTGTTTAAAAATTCCCTCCAAGAAAAAAAAGTATCTTTTTGGCAAGAGTTCTCTGCAAAGAAAAACACCTCTTCCAGATTTCCTTTCTTAAGAAGAATAA
Organism: Bidens hawaiensis; assembly: GCF_021521415.1. Classification (NCBI taxonomy): domain Eukaryota; kingdom Viridiplantae; phylum Streptophyta; class Magnoliopsida; order Asterales; family Asteraceae; genus Bidens; species Bidens hawaiensis. The sequence continues at coordinate 58,454 of NW_027494121.1, read as the reverse complement.
TCCATTTCCAATGAAGTAGGTATTCGAAAAGTTCCTCGCATGAGGAATGAGTGCCTTATACAATAACATCTCATATTGAAAGATTTTCCTCCAATGAAGAATAATCCCCTTCCGTTGGACAATGTGTTTGAGAAAGCCCCTTCCATGAGGAAGAAGAGCCTCATACAACAACATTTTGCATTACAAGAATTTTATATGAAGAAGATGAATTCCCCTCTAAAGTATGGAATGTGTGAAGGTACTTTTATCCTCACTACATCAACAGCATCCCCTACTACAAGAGTTTTCTATGAAGAGGAGAAATCCTCGTCCAGGGGATGACACATGTGAAAGGTCTCTTCCTTTCAGAAGAAACCCCCTCACTGCACCAACATGGAGCTGGGAGACTATTTTGACATTGCATCATTGTGTCGTGGGTTTTTGTCATTGAAGTCTCTTTAATAAAGCAAGAGGGACCCCATTCATCAGCTTCTATGCATGAAGACATATCGAATAAAGAAATCACCATTTTAGAAAGACTTCCAAGGAGAATAGTCACTTTCCAATGAATGAGGTATTGGAAAAGTCCCTTCCAATAGGAAGGAAAGCCTTCTACAGCAACATCTCATGTTTCATAATGATTGATCTGGAAGGCTCTCGAGATTTATTCGGAGTAACCCCGTTCATCATTCAAGGAATGATTATTCAAAGGAGCTGAGATAAAAGACATCAAAGGGATTATAGGACAAGCGAGGGCATTCTCGTACAACTAACTTAAATACTTCAAACATATATCAAAACTAATTATGCTTTTGTATCTATAATTAACAAATATAATTGGTCGATCAATACTTATAAGTCCCCCAGATGGGATAAAGACCTCTTAAGAGGCACAATACTTATAATTTCCTAGATGGACCTCTTTAATAGGCACACTACTTATAATTCCCCCAGGTGGGATAAAGCCCTCTGAATGAGGCACCATACGTATAATTCCTCCAGATGAGATAAATCCCTCTTTACGAGGTACATTACTTATAATTCCCCTAATGGGAAAATGCCATCAATTCTCCTTCATAAGTGTGAAAGGAAGGCCCGACTGAGGGGCTTGGATCCATATACAAAAAATAGACCCATCCATGAGGCTCAATACTTATAATTACCCCCGTGGAAACTAGCCCCATCTATGAGTCTCAATACTTATAATTTCTCTAGAGGAAAATTTCCCCTTCTAAAAGGCTTAGAACTTACATCCCCCCGAATGGCATATGGCCCCTTATAGGAGGCTCACGATTTATATATTTCCCACTAAATGAGACACCATACAAATACGCCCTCCCCCAATGGGGAAAAGAAATTGAATCTCCTTCATAATGAGTGAAAGGAAAGTCCGACTACAAACTGAAAGCTATCCTACTACATCCACTTCACAGGTTGGAAACCTTATAATACATTTGCATACGAATTGAAACCATCATGATACACCTGCAAGCATGAGGTGAACCTTATAGCCCAAAATGTTTTTAAATACACACTCGAGTCAAAACACAATATCCACTAACATCTTTAACTTGATTTATTCATGTTGACCGAAAAGACCATACAGGAGAAACATGTAGAAAGAATTCAAATCATCATGATTAATGTCGGTGGTTTGATACATTTTCTTCATATATTATCACACTGGAAATTGTTTACGTCTTCGTTTCTATGTCCAATACTAGTAAAGAAAGAATAACATGATCATTATTAGAGCTTGTTAATTGGTTGCTAACAACTTAGGGAGGGTTATTCAACAAGAAGAAATGGATTACGTACAAGCAACATAGTTACCCAAGAAAAAAAACTTAACCTTATCTTGGTTATGTTAAGGAAAATTTTGCTTGAAGTCCGTTATCCCAATTATAAATAATTAACATAATGGACTGAGGGATTTGAAGAGATAATTCCATGACTGGGCCGATTGTACGGGGATAAGTTTATATATGCTTGGCCCTTATCTCATCCCATGAATTCGCCACCTCAACCTTACTGTGCCCAAATGGATAAGTCAAAATAAAGTCAACCCATTGTGTTTATGGCCCACTCATCCTTTATTATATAGAAGAGGGTCTGCTTATTTATATCATGGTAGATTTAAGCTATCAAGAGAATTGGGTCAGGCTCATGGGAACCAAATGCCATCGACCTTACCTAGGTATCAAAAGAGGATCTCGTCCAAAACTGGCTCAATTAATGTGCTTAAAAGGCAAAGAGGATAGACCTATCCAGGATGCATGGGAAATATGGGCCAATACTACATTAGTCCTTTGTCCTTATTATAAAGAATAAAGACTAGGGGGACTTGTAGAGCATGCTATGAAAATGGGTCTCCATCCCATGACGGGTCCAAGTCACGAAATCCTAGGAGAAACCAAGATACTTGGGGAGTACTAGTTACTCTAACCATACATCTTACCAACCAAATAAGAAGAAGATAGGAAATGCAAATTTTAAAGTGAGAAAAGGGAGCAAGCAACTAAGAGAAAGACAAGCGATTCGAGGTATCATGACATATTAAGGGAAGCATGAGAGACATTTTCATAATTTTCGCCAGTTTAAGTGTGGGCCTAGTGACAGGCTTAAAAGATAAAAGAGAGATTGGATAATTTAAGTCAAAGAAAGGTAAGGATGATCCGGGTCGGGGTTTAGTTCATTACCTTTATCATAATTAATAAGTATAATAGACGGGGAAGACTTGATGGGGCTACCCTGGAAATGAGTCCAACAATAGCATTCTCACTCTAGCAATCGCTAAGGTGATGGTGAGGTTGGTAAAGGATATCAGCACTAGCCTTGAGAAGAAAGTTCGAAGATGGGACAATGTCTATAGAAGGTACATAAAGAAGTTTTGGGCCGTTTGAGATAACACGAAATCAGGCCAATAGAGAAAACAACATCAACGGGCACCTCCAGAGAATAAAGAAAGCGCCGTGGAGGATGAATTAAAAATGTAGTCGGGAACTGAAAGTCCATGCTCCAAATCATGTATAACATCATCTACGTGTAAAGCGTTATGATACGGATCGATTAAAATGTATTTACTATACTAAATGATATTGCGGAATCATATCATAAAGGGATGACAAAACACAATCACTCATAAACTTGATATATTGATATAATAATAACTACTCAGAAATTACAAGAACTGTTACAAATTATGACATGAAAGTACCTATTTATACAACTTGCCTATGGAGTGCATAAGTCATCTGGGGTATAAGACTTATATGTGGAATATAAGTCTTATACACTGGTTAATGACTTATACGTCCTTAACAGTTTTCTAATATGATAATTTTAGCCCTTTACAATACAAATATTACAAAATAAGCCCATAAGACCTAGCATTAGGCACTAATGCTCTAACAAACTCTCCCTTGGATATTGTTAGGTCTTTACATCATCAATCAATACCAAATACTCTCTTTCGATACTCTTTTCTTGCTTCTTCAAAATACACTTTGTCGATCCTTGTTGTAATGTTGGACACGAAACTCCAATAGGCATATGTTGAAATCTATTCCACGATACCTGAGTAACTCGATCCTGACATTCAGCCTCCATCTCAGCTTCAAACCTTTTTTGTCTTTACTGACTGCTCTCCAGTTTGTTTCCCATGCCCTTCTAGAATGAATCTTCTTATCAAAGCATAAATTCACAACTTTTTTGGAACTGGTTGGCTTGCATCTTGACTTTATCATCATTGCACTGGATCCTGTCCACACGTAATGTCTCTATGTCTTTCAACGAACAATTTACCAACCACGTCGGATCATATACTCGAATCACATCATATTTTTCTTTTCCATGATCCAAGTAGATGATTGCTTCACCAATCAACGCTAAATAGGACCAACAAAGGAAATAAGGATGAAAATCTTGTTCCATTGGGTTAAAAGGTATCATGCGTAGAGAATCTGGTCTTGTATATCTCAACGTCCTTATCAGCTCACCTTATGGATTTTTACTATTTCTTGACTTGAAAACCTTAGGCAACTGAGGTGTCCATTTCTCGAAACCACATTTAGCTTCACTAACCATAAACTCCCAGATATCCTTCACAGGACCACACTTCGGTTTATACAATAGATCATAATGCATACAAGTATCATACGCCTCAAACCAAGGTAAACTCTTCAACTCCATTAAAATATTGAAGTATTGTACTCCATATAGTCTTCGTATCCCAATCTTACGAATTTTACTCAAATAAGCAATACTGAGACAATTTCCCAACGCAACATCCTTTTGAGTTTTCTGATAATACTTCACCGGATTCAGATAAACTTTTTTAGGCTCATCAATTCGATCTGGAAACCAACCTTTCATTTCCTCCTTACTGAATTTCTTTGGTTGTTTATAAGGATCTGGTTCCATCTCGATTTCTTCGTCAGAGACCTCGTCAAAAGCATCAAATTCTTCTTGTTCACCGACATACTTGACAGCGTCAGGTTTATCCATAAATTCCACATATTTATTCAACCAGTTTTCATCAATTTCTAGTTCAGGAATATCCTTTTCAAAATCAAATGTCAAATCTTCAACCGAGACATCCAACATTTTTTCTAGTTCAGACTTGTGAATAGGAATCTCCCCTTCTTCCAGATCATCAACCAAATTTGATACAAAAAATTAAAAGTAATTAAATCTTCTAATTCCTCCAAAGATTTATCTGACGGTGCAGATTTAAATTCTGACTCCTACTATGGTTCGTCATGTTGAACATCACCACCAACAGAGTCAATCTTCTTATCAGACTTACCAGAAAAAGCACCAGCACCTCCTTATGGAGTATCATCATCATCCAAATAATCATAATCATCATATGAATCACCAAAATCTATTTTCTCCTCCTCTTCTTTTCCTTCTTCCTCATCATCTTTGTTCTCTTCAACAACAGGATCAATAGATTCAACAACAGGATCAATAGATTCAACAACTAGTGGGTCATTAACAACCACGGGCTCCTCCACCTGTATTGCCATGGCACTAGAACCACCCGCCTGCACTGAGGCATCAACTATATCATTAACAATAATAGGTTCTTCAATCTTAGACTTTCCTTTTTCAGCAGCCCTTTCAATATCATGATCAATACGAAAAGAAGCTTCAACCATACCAATGTCACCACCATATACTCTATCATACACGGTGTTACCGACTTCAGCTCTGTCAACCTTTGAATTAAATCGAATACCCAACTTCTGCTCAATAATAACAAAATATTTCATATGTTCAACAAGAAAATCATCAGCCGGCTTCCTTTTCCTTTCACTATCATCCATTCTCGTTTTAACCTCAATATTATCAACCTTTAGACGATCATTTTCTTCAACAAGATTTGTAATTCTCACATATTGATTTGTAACTTTATCTTTCAACTGATCAAATTCTTCTCTTGTTGGCTCATCTAATTGCAAATAGATATCAGAAAAATTACCAAAAGATTGTTGAGAGGCTTTAAGATCAGCTTTCGGTGTATCTTGATGCACAGGCTCATCAACCTTTGGAGTAGAACGTGGAATATACTTCTAAGCAATAAGAGTCTTCATCAACTTATCCACAGCATCACTCAAATTAACCTGAAACTCATGTGTCATTTCAGCATCTACACTCAGTCAGATTTTGTTGGTTCAGGAGTCTTTTCAACTGACTTCTCCTTTTCATGATCGACTCCATCCTCTGGCTCATCGACTAAGCACGAATCAATAACAGATCTTTTTACCATGTGCTTTACTCTTCTCCCCTTAGGCTTACTAGCTTCATGAACATATGTTTCATCTTTATCATCAAACTTTTTCTTAGTTCGTTTCTCCTTTCGAATATCATGCATAGCTCTAGGATCAGCCCAAACAGTCTTAATAGCTTCATGATCAGACTCAGTTTCCTCTTCATCTTTATCAACATTTGAATCAACAACTGGTTCAACAACTGGTAGTTGTTGAGGAGCTGGAACAGGATCAGAAATAGGTGCATGAGGAGTTATAGGTTCAACTTTAATAACACGTTTTCGTTACCTCTTTACTTTCTGTGAACCTTAAGCTTCATCATTCTCAGCTTTCACAAACCATCTACCACCCAGAGGCACATAACTCTACATTCGAATACTCTCATTCTCTTTATCCGAATCACTTTCCTCCTCCTCCACTGATTATTAGTCGGAGCAACATAATCAGCATTAAGTAGATGTCCAAATAACTCTTGAAACTTAGAAATTTCCTCCTCAGTTTATTCCTGTAAGAGTTAAGCTTAGCACATACATTAACAGACATGTGTGCCAGTTTCATCTCTTCACCCGTCTTGTCAATATTTGGAAATTGATGATAAATAATCAGTTGAACAAACCTCGGGTACATAAGCCATTGGTTATCAGAGTATAACTTCATATGCTCGAATATAACTTTAGAAAAGTTATACTTCAAATACAAGCATAAAGCAGTTATCATGCACATATGGTAGTCTTGTATCTCTTCATATGCCCCTTTGTGATGTCCAAATCAATGTACAACCACGTGCACCAAAAACTTGTAAGGCCTTGACAAACCAATTTTCAAGAAACCCCTGTCCAAGTCATTCTTGTATCCCATTCTCAATAAACATCCCTTTACCATCCTCTCGTTCAAAGTAGTAGGATCAGTAGCATCATCACCAAACTCTAACACATCCCTTAAGACCTGTTCAATAATGATGATCTCTTTATTTTTACCACCGACTTTATACACTCCTCTTCCAATTTGGCATTTTTCCAGAACTCCTCAATAAGCTCCTTGATTATCACCGTATTCGCAGTAACAGCCTTAAAGATCCTTGATCTTTCAAAGAACAGTAATATAACACGAAAAGGAACCATCTTCACATCAGATCCGTCCAAGAAAGCACAGATATTGTGATTAGCATCAAAATCTTTTATCTTTACCATCTGCACAAACACAAACAAACAAAATAACGTATTAGAAAATTTATTAAATTCGTATAAGTGTGTGCATGAACGTGTATGTATTACATAGATGGATAAGTTCATTTTGGCGTGTAAGTCATAACACCATGTGTATGTCATATCAGCGTATAACCATGTCAACGATATTTCCAATTCAGTGTATAAAGAAAATGAACGGATAAGTATTAATGAGCGGATAAGTATGAATGAGCGGATAAGTATGAATAATCTTATATGCCGTATACGTTTAATCAAACTTATATGTTGTATAAGTATTCATCATATTTATGCGGTCAACAAACAATTCTAGGTCAAACCAAATTCAGACAAATTAGTAAATGAAAACCAATCAATCATGAACAAAACGGATTGATATGTCATCGAAAACCATTTATCATCAAAAACCCTCTGTCTAATGTCCAAAACAAAGTTCAACTAAGTCCAAATGTTTATCGGCACTGTTCATCGACATTAAACAACTACAGATCTAACATTCAAGACTAGATTTATACCTTTAACGATTCAAGTGGTGTGCGGATCAACCACAAGATTTAAAGATGTCAAACACTCAATAAATCTTAACAATATATATGGATAAAAGGACAGTGTGTATGTCTTTCAGAGAAATGTATAAGTTGGAAATGAGAATTTTAGCATATAACAGGTTATTTATATAGAACACGTATACGCCAGTATAAGTATTTGACTTATACGCCGTATAAGTCAGTTTGACTTATACGTAGTATAAGTTAAGTTACTTATACGTTCAAATTTTCAACTAATGTTTAAATTTGACAAATTTCACACATACGACTCCTATCATGTCCAAATTAATGACCTTGATGAATCCTTTTGAAAATTTGACCACAATTATGAAATAATTTTGTTTTTAAACAATCAATTTTACATTTTGAACTTAATCAAGTCCAACTAAATGACCTTGAACAGTTCATTTGAACTTTAAACCCAATTTTGAAAATCTTTGCCAAAAACAATCACTCGATTCCGATTCTCGGATATCCAGACCCGATCAACCATTCACCAAAATCGAAAATAAAACGAAAATATAAAATATTTTTGGTTTATAAACGAAAAATTGTAATCAAAACAAACAAAAATATCAAAATAAGAACAAACATAAGAAACATATTTTTGTGAGTTGAGCAAGGAATCGTATTGATCAGTCTGTTCTTCCATCACGGTTTTCAGCTTTATTATATCTGATGTTAAGTCGGTTATGAGTATTGTTGTCCACTTAAACTTTTATAAAAAAGATTCAAAGACATTAATGATACGATTAAGGTTCAATTAAGCACATTGTTAGTACATGTGTGTCAGTAGTTCATAGTCTAGCATTTGTAATCGAGTCTGTAATGTAATTATGTTTATGATTATGTTTATGTTTTTGTACGTGCGAAGTTGTCAACAAGTTCGCTCAGGCGAACTTGTTGAACCAGCGAAGTTATTGACAACTTCGCCTATGGCGAAGTTGTCGTGTATATAAACTGTTCAGCGGAACAGTTTGTGTGTTGGTTTTTTAGGTTTTCGTTTCAGTTGTTCAGTGAACGTGTTACGGGTCAGTGTCTGTAATAGTGACCTCGAGTCACGTGTTCGGTTATCTATATAACGTGTTCGTTCATTGCTCGTGTGTTTGGTTTTTACATATTCTGCACTCGTATCTAACTACGCAGGGATTCCGCACCTGCGCAGATAGCGACATCCCGTGTACGATCCGTCCAGGAACCTTCAATTGGTATCAGAACCATCGGCTCGATTGTGAGGTTCGGGATTTCACGCGGGTGTAGAAAACGTCTCGTTTGACCTATTCGCGGGACGTGTTTTTGTTGGGTTTGTGTTTTACTCGTGTTTGACAGTCATTTTCAAGCCATTACATCGATCGGAAACTGCTAGATTGACGAAATCAGATCTGAACAGTTTCCTTGTTCATCGGGCGAAGTTAACGTTCTTCAGGCGAAGTTGCCGTCACAGGAAGTAGGGTTTCGGCGAAGATATAAGGATTAAGCGAAGTTAACCACAACTTCGCCTACCCTCATAAGTTCGCCTCAGCGAAGTTATCCTCAACTTCGCTCACCTCCCAAGTTCGCTTACCTCCTAAGTTCGCTCATTCTAAGCGAAGTTATTCTTAACTTCGCCCAGTCAAGCGAATTTCAGACCCAGCGAAGTTACACTTTCCAGCGAAGTTAACTTTCAAGCGAAGTTATTCTTAACTTCGCCTACTGTGCTGTTTGGAAGATTTTTTTTTTTAAATTTTCGGATTTTCGTGTTTTCAAAAAGATGTCGTCAATTAACATCTCCGATTTGGTCAAGATGGAAGTAGAAGCGGGGTCAGCCACTAAGGCCCCGAGGTTGATGAAAGGAACTGACTTCGTGGCATGGAAGGACAGATTCATCCAATACATTAAATATCAGGATGCAAAAATGTGGGTGTGCATCCAGGATGGATATATCCCTCCAACTATGCAATACGAAGGTCGGGATGTGGTTAAGAAGTATAGCAAAATGGAGGACGAAGAAAAGAAAATGTACGAGGCCGAGAGCAAGGCCCATGCTGCGATAACAATGGCACTTCCTCAAGAGGTTCTCCATACGTTCCGAAAGTACACTTCTGCGAGAGAGCTTTGGGATGCTCTTGAAAATAGATTCGAGGGGAACGTGGGTATCCGTGCATCAAAGATTAAACTTTTGAAGACTCAGTTCTCCGTCTTCAAATTTTTGAAGAACGAATCACTGGATGATATTATCACCAGATACTATCATCTAATGACAGAGCTTAGCAATTATTCGATTGCTTACCGAGAAGAAGAGATCGTTGAAAAGCTTCTCGATGCTCTCCCACCGAAGTGGGAAATGTACACCGTTCTTATGAGGGAAGACAGAGACTTTCCTAATTATGATCTAGAAACGGCAGTAAACAAGCTCAGAACTTATGAGCTTAATATGGTTCGAAAAGAAACACCAACAGATCAGATACAAGACCCTGGTATGTATGGTGCAAAGGTTAACTTAGGCTCAAGTTCGAGGCCTGAATCAGCTGCTTAGTACTCAAAAGGGGAGTCAGGTTCTGACTCTTCTCATGAAGGAAACGTTTCTGTAAACTCGAATGGTGATGTCTGTTTCGTTGCTGGAGGATCAAGTACTTCAAAGCCTCAAGCATCCACAAGTGGTTTCTCTGCAAATGCCTCAAGCAATAATTATTCCAAGATGCCTATGAGTGTAAAATCTGCTGAAGAGCAGTTTGCAGTCTATGCATCATTTATTGCTTCCTACGAAAACTACATCCAAGGGAAGATTGTGGACCCTGCTGCTCTAGATGAGGATTACGACCAGATCGATGCTGATGATCTGGAGGAGATGGACTTGCAATGGCAAATGGCAATGATTGTAAGGCGAGTTAAACGGTTTATGAATAAAACTGGGAGAAAGTTTGTTGGTGGTAGGCCTGGATTCGACAAATCTAAGGTAAGGTGCTATAATTGTCAGCAATACGGGCACTTTGCCAAAGAATGCAGAAATGAAAGAGTTGAACGTGGACAAGGTCGGCCTACACAACACTCTGGATTTAACAGAGAGATTAATGCCATGTTGACCAGAGAAGCAGGTGAGTACAACTGGAACCTGCATTCAAATGAATCTGGTGAGCAAGCAAACATGGCTGAGGCTGAAGTTGAAGAATGTGAGAAGGTTGATGGAAATGAGAAAGCTACTGAAGAAGAAACAGCTTTCATGGCAGATGACAAGGATAATCGCTCCGAGGTACGTAATAAGAATATTTGTACTAATTGTGAGAATTTGTCTGAGCAACTAACAACAATAACTGATCAATACGTTCGTTTAGATGCTGAATTTAAAAATCTTAAAGAAGATCATCATTTTACTAAGGCAAGAGAAAACAGTTTTAAAGTTAAAATAAAAGCATGTGAAAAAGATGTCAAAAGCTTAAAAACTAAACTTGCTGAGAAAATTGAAATAATTGATCTTAGTTATGAAGTTTTAGAGGAAAAAACAAAATTGATTGCTGATCAAGATAAACAGATTGCTGACCACCAGGTGAAGGTGGTGGAACTGAATCGCAAACTTGAGCAGTTCAGGAATTCCTCGACAATCCTTGATCATCTCGTGAGTGATCAAGGTACCTCTGCAAAGAGGGGAGGAATCGGTTATCACGAGGTTCCACCACCCTTTAACCACAACTATACTTATAATCCGAGTGTTCAGAAATCTGTTGATTTCGAAGTTCCTCAGACAACTCCAATCAAGATTACAAGTGTAGAACCAAGTGTTAGCTGTGGCGAAACAAGTTCGCCTGTTTCTAGTGTGAATATTTCTGTTTCGAGTCCAGTCTCATCGGATTCGGATAAGTTGTCCGAATCTGGTCAGACAAAAGAGAAGGTAGGGTTACCCACCGGTGGAGATAAAAATAAAATTTCTAAAAAGAGTTCTCCACTCAATCCGTACGTCCCACCTTATGTGAGACGAACGGCTGGTAACACTGCCTCTACATCCAAACCAACATTTGACAAGAAAATGGAGAGTCGATGTTGCTTTAGATGTAACAAGTTAGGACATCTAGTTGCAGATTGCCCTTTGAAGCCGAGATTCAGAGGTGTGAAGCCAAATAAAACTGAGTATAAGCGTCATTTTGTTACTGCTAAAAATGAAAACTTTACAAAATGCCAAAATGTAACGAATTCAAGTTTTCATAAAAACAAACCTCTGTTTTACAACCAAACCACAAGATATAACACTTACAATTCACAAAGGTTTGGGAGGATTTACCCTCAATCTGCAAGGAGATTTCCTAACAGGACTTACAGAAATTATCCTGATGCTAACTTGAGAAAGCCAGGGTACGGGACGTATCGATCCAAGACCAATTGGTCTTGGGTCCCAAGATTCTAACTCTTTGTTTTATTGTGCAGGAACAGTTGAACAGGGTTGCCAACAATCTCTGGATTGTAGATAGCGGCTGTTCCCGGCACATGACGGGCAACAAACACTTGTTGCAAGATTTAAAACCTGTTCAGGGAGCAAGAGTTAGTTTTGCTGGTGAGAGCGGTGGAAGGATTACTGGTAGAGGAACAGTGTCGAATGGAAGGATGACACTTGAGAATGTGAATTTTGTGGAGGAATTAAAGCACAATCTGCTGAGTGTGTCGCAGATTTGTGATAAAGATTACACTGTCCATTTCACGAAGAATGAAGCGATAGTATTGAAGCCTGGTTTTCACATACCAGACGAATGGATAGTTATGAAAGCTCCACGTGAAACGAATACATATGTGATGGACATGAGGTCTACTGAAATGGCCACCGGAGAATCTTGTTTAATGACAAAAGCAAGCGAATCAGAATCAGAATTGTGGCACAGGAGAATGGGACATATTCATCTTCGGAAGATGAACTTCATTGTCAAGAATGGGCTTGTGATGGGCGTTCCCTTAAAAAGTTTTAATTTTGAAGACAAATGTATAGCATGCAAGAAGGGAAAGCAACACAAGAAATCCCATCTCACCAAGAAGATTAACTCAATTGCCGGTACTCTAGAACTACTTCATATGGATCTCTTCGGTCCCGTGAATGTACAAAGTCTAGGAGGTACCTCTTACTGCTTGGTGATCACTGATGACTACTCGCGATATTCGTGGGTATATTTTCTGAAAACGAAAGATGAGACGGCTCAAATGGTGAAGAATCTAATTACAAAAGTTGAGAACGTCATGAGTAAATCAGTTAAATTCATCAGAAGTGACAATGGGACAGAGTTCAAGAACTTTGAAATGGAAATCTTCTGTCTCCAGAAGGGAATTGAACATCAATACAACGCTCCGTATACTCCGCAACAGAATGGAGTGGCTGAAAGGAAGAACCGAACGTTAATTGAAGGAGCCAGAACTATGCTGGCAGACTCGAAGCTTCCTGTGATGTTCTGGGCTGAAGCAGTTGCTACAGCCTGCTATGTTCTGAATAGGGTGTTAACCGTTAAGAAACTTGGAAAAACTTGTTACGAGCTTATGCATGGAAGGAAGCCCAACTTGTGTGGTCTTGAACCATTTGGGTCTCCTTGTTCGATTTTGAAGACTAATTCGAAGTTTGGTGAAGTAGCTGATGAAGGAATCTTAGTCGGTTATGTAGTTGGGACTCCCAACAGACGGGTCTTCAATACGTCGACTTGCAAGGTGGAGGTGGTTTGTAACACCGACATTACTAGTTACCAATCGCCAAAACCAAGCAATGGACCTGCTGAGCTTTTCGACTATGTTAAGCTTTTAAGTCGTTTAACGTACCTGATTTGGAAATTTCTGAAGAAGACGAAAGAGCTGTGACGAAGATGATACTTGATGAGGAAGAGAATCTATTGCAACGACAGCTTATTGAGAAAAGTCAACCTTCCACATCAAACACTTTTGATACCCCTGCTGCCTTTCCTGAAGATGAGTTTATCAATCCATTTCACTCTCAGCCAGAAACAACCATTGATGAGATCTCTTCAAATTTGGAAGATAATTTGCATGTCGGTGCTGTTCCGACCACGAGAATTCACAAAGATCACCCTTTGGAAAATATTATAGGTGATGTGTCCTCAAGTGTACAAACCAGAAGTAGCTTGAATGAGCACACCTGTGTTTATACAAGCATAAAAGAAACGGGTATAATGAACGAATGTTTGTACTCCTGCTTTATTAGCCAGATTGAACCGAAAAATTACCAAATGGCTCTTAAGGACAGCTCGTGGGTCGAGGCCATGCAAGAAGAGTTGGCTCAATTCGAGAAGATGGAAGTCTGGACATTGGTTGAAAAACCAAGGAATGTGCATGCTATAGTCACAAAATGGGTGTTCAAGTGCAAGAGAGATGATAAGGGGATTATCATAAGAAATAAGGCAAGGCTGGTTGTTAAAGGATTTAATCAGCAAGAGGGTATTGATTACAATGAGGTGTTTGCTCCTGTCGCCCGGTTAGAAGCGATTCGATTGTTTTTGGCGTTTGCTGCATTTAAAAAGATGAAGGTATTTCAGTTGGACGTGAAGAGCGCGTTCCTAAATGGGAAAGTTGATGAGGTTGTGTATGTTGAGCAACCTCCGGGTTTTCCTGACCCAGACTTTCCTGATCACGTATACAAGTTGAGCAAGGCGCTATATGGATTACATCAGGCACCTCGTGCCTGATATTCAACGTTATCAGACTACTTGCTGGAAAATGGTTTTGAAAGGGGATTGATCGACAGTACGTTGTTTGTGAAGAGAGAAGGATGTGACTTCCTGCTGGTTCAAGTCTACGTGGATGATATCATTTTTGCTGCATCAAGAGCATCCATGTGTCAGGATTTTGAGGCTGTCATGAAGAAACGATTCGAGATGAGTGCTATGGGTGAACTAACTTTCTTTCTAGGATTGCAGGTTGATCAGAAGAAGGACGGGATGTTCATTCATCAGACGAAGTACGTTCATGATGTGCTGAAGAGATTCAAGATGGAGGACAGTTCTCCATATGACACTCCAATCTGCGTCAATCACAAATTGGGCACTGAATCAGATGGTGACGCAGATGTGGACCCAACTCTGTATCGGGCGATAATAGGTTCATTAATGTATTTAACTGCTTCTAGGCCTGATAAAATGTTTGCTGTTTGTCTTTGTGCACGTTTTCAGGCAAATCCGAAAGAATCTCATTTGAAAGGTGCAAAGAGGATACTACGGTATCTCAAGGGCAAGCCGAAGCTGGGGTTGTGGTACCCGAAGGGAGGAGACGTTGAACTGGTGGCATATACAGATTCTGATTATGGAGGATGCAATCAGAGTCGGAAGTCAACCACAGGAGGCTGTCAGTTTCTTGGAGGAAGATTAGTTTCCTGGCAGTGCAAGAAAAAGACATCAGTTGCAATTTCAACATGCGAAGCTGAATACATGGCAGCATCCAACTGCTGCTCTCAGGTTTTTGTGGATTCAGCAACAATTGCGCGACTATGGTCTGAATTTCTTACTCACTCCTATTTTAATTGATATCACTGCCGCCATCTCAGTAATTAACAATCCCGTGAAACACAGTAAAACTAAGCATATTGACATTCGTCATCACTTCATACGGGATTGTGCTGAGAAGAAACTGATTAAGATCGAAAAAGTTGATACGCTGGAAAATTTTGCTGATCTGTTTACAAAAGCGTTTGATAAATCCAGATTTCAAAACCTAATTGAGCTGAACGGGATGATCAATCCCGAGTAACCATGTCTTTGTGTTTATTAAAAAAAAAAAAAAAAAAAAAAAAAAAAAAAACGTCACTATTGCTTAAAATTAGTCGGTTACCTCCGTTTGACGGACATATCCACGGATATGTTTTGGTCCTCGTTTCTACTTAGAAAATGAGGGTCGCCATTAACCAGATGACTGAAAGTGACCGGGGCAGTTATGATGTGTTTTCTTTCTGTCGCTGAAAATTAGTCGGTCATACATAGTTAGAAGGACACATACTTGTATGTGGTCGGTCCAGTTGATCCATTGGATCTTCAGGATTGCCGTTTACCTGAAGACTTTAACTTGATCGGGGTGACTGAAATCAAAAGTTTTGTTAATGGGAAATGAAATTACTTTTCAAGTCTATTACTTCGTATGAAGTAAATGAGCTATGTCTAACAGAAAATTGATCCAACCTTGGAAAATGATATATATACTGATTGTGTGTGCTTAACTGGTGAAGTTATTAGGCTTAAAAGGCTTTAGGACAATCATTGTATGTCATGGTAACTTTTTATGGTGCGTAAAAATAGATGTGATACAAACTAATTTTACTTGATTTTACGTGGAAACTCCTTAAGAGTTTTGTGTGTCTTCATATATATCTTTTCGAATGATAGGCAGAAAAGCGATTACCCAGTCATACACGAGCCCATATGTGTTCTGATTCCCGTGAAGAAAGCGTTTTCAAGACACTGCAGTGATCCAGATTCGGGACTTGCAGTAAAATTCTACTTTGAAGTATATGTTCAAAAAAAAAAAAAAAAAAAAAAAAAAAAAAAAAAATTGAGTTATTGTAACATATTAGTGATCATAAATTCAAAACTTCTCTATCTTAGAGCAAGATGAAGAACGGGAAACAGAAGAAGAATACATACAAGATAATCAGACACTATGAGTCGAAGTCAATTCGGGGTGACTTGGGGAAAGCCAAATACGCTTTGAGGATAGATAGGAGGCATCACTATTTCTGAGTTGTTGCCCACTTAAATTTTAAGGATTAATTGAACCTAACTCGTATCACAGAAATGATGAAAACTATCTTAAGTATATTACCTGCTTACAACCTGTCTCTATATGTCATAATACAGCTAAACACGGATCTATGTAACAGTCACACAGTTAGTATGATTCCTGTTAGGATCTTTTCTAAAACGTAGTAGTCCCTGACTAGACTGAAATTTGATCCCTTATTTCGTTAAATTTTTATAAGTTTTTCTATTTTTGTAGTTGTATTATTGTATAACTGGTTACTTGGACATGATCATTTTTGTTTAACTCTTTTTGGAAGCTTCTAATGTTAAGTGCAAGATTCTTCAAACTTAAAGGGTTGATTTTGAAATTACGGGCGAAGTTGTTGAATTCGGCGAAGTTGTGCTTAACTTCGCCTAGGCGAAGTTAAGCGTAACTTCGCCTGAACAAACTCTGCCCTATATAAGGACTTTTTATACTGGTACAGTACCATAAGTTTCAAAGTTCCGGCGAACATATAATCAAAACCCAAATTATCCGGAGATCTTGTTTGCTTTTCGATTTCGATCTTTGATTTCAGTATCTATTATTCATTGACGGTATGTGTTGTCGATATCTTTCAAAAACATACTCGTTCGTTATAGTTTTACCCGGTTCGAGACCTCGGGTCGTCGAACCTTCAAAACCTAGTTTTTCAACCGTGTATTACGTGTTCATGGACGACCTTTACGTCTCAAAACCATTAATATATGCTGTTCTCCACTCCTGGATCGTCAAATCGTTGCGAAAACATCGGATCTATGCCTTATGAATCTGAACAGTCGCCGTTTCAGATTCAGGCGAAGTTAGGGTTTAGGCGAAGTTATCTGCAACTTCGCCTGTGGCTTAATTTCGCCTAAGGCGAAGTTATCCACAACTTCGCCTGAAGCTTAATTTCGTAACTTCGCCTTGAACTCAAGTTCGCCTGAGGCGATGTTGTGATAAGGCGAAGTTATCATCAACTTCGCCTATACCAATTTACTTAACAGTTTTTAGACGAACTTACAGTTGAAGCGAAGTTGTTCCCAACTTCGCCTCACCTTTAAGTTCGCCTATACTGGTTTAATCACAACTTCGCTCGTGGTACAAAGCAAACTTGTGAGTTGCTTAAACGTTGTCTAACTTGTTTTGTTTTGTGCAGATATGGCCGCTGTTGGAGGTGCTGGTGGTGATGACGGTGATGATCAACGACAATTCTTTCCGGCCCATAACCAGTACATCATTTTAGATCCAGACGCAAGAGGCGTAGAAGACTACAGGGAGATAATCACATTTCTCCAGCGATCAAGAGTCTTTCATGCGATCACAAATACACTGCCCATTTCACTGCCTAACATTGAAGACTTTTGGCAGACAGTGTACTATGATTGCAGGCCTGAGCCTCCGGTGATGCGAGCAACCGTAAATGGTCATGACATACAGTTTTCCTCGGAAGATATACTGTTGGCTCTGCAGTTTGGTGAAGAAACAAGAGATGACCCAACGGAGTTCGTAGCTCCTTTTCGTGATGGAGCGTATTTGAGGATGGGTTATTCGGGTCCGCTGGGGGACTCGCAGAGGAGGAAAGGGTTTTTGCGGGATCAGTGGCGCTTCCTGATGCATGTATTAATTGTATGCATGTCTGGGAGGAAGGCAGGAACGGATGGGATGGGCGCGACGATGCAGTCTGCCATGGCTGCGCTGACTTACAACCGACGATATTCATTTAGTCAGCTGATCTTTTACGAGATCGATCGTCAGAGGAGGGCTGTGGCGCGCGAGCGATTTATCATGTATCCTCGGTTCTTACAAATGATTCTGAATCATGTCGCTCCGTCGCTACCGCAGAGACGCCCTATTAGATACGTCGAATGCGTGACGAAACGTATCTTTGCTCAGTGCCGCACTTCGAGCACTCGTAGCAAGCCTGAGCTGCGTCCCAGGCATACTCCATTATTCGGGTATCTCATCAACCCGGAGTATGTTCCTGCAGGAGGGGACGAGTTCAGAGACCCACAGCCACATCAGGCGGCAGCACCCCATGCTGTACCAGCTGCGCCTGTTGTATCTACTGTGGTTTCTGCTGCTGTGCCAGCTGCTGCATCTTCTGCTGTGCCTACTACTGAAGATGTAGATCTTGATGCTGCTTTTAGTGGGCATGGATTGTTTGATATGGATGTCTCAGTTTCACAGGTCATGGAGGTTACTAGAGCAGTTACTTCGGTAGCTGACTCCGATCTTGACGAAACTTTTGCTGAAGCGAGACGACTGATGGTGTCTCGGGAGAGAACTACGGGAAAGAGGCCGAGAACTGTTGACGAGGATGATGAGGAAGTTGATGAAGAGGAAGCAGTTCAGATTGTGCTCAGACGTTCAAGAAGAGAACGGACAGGTATGGGTTCGGGAGCTGGAGAATCTTCAAGGCTGGTACGTTTTGCTCCACCTGCCTTGTCTGGTATGTCTCTTATTCCTACTACAGCACAGGTTACTGCTGTCGAGACGTCGGCCCCAGCAGTTGTGTCTCTACCACTCCAATCGCTTACTACACCGGTGGTGGTTGCACGATTTGTGGAGTCGACCGTTACTACTACTGCAGGGTTACCAAGTGTACCACCTGCGGTCACTTCTGCTGCTGATGTCCCGCCAACTCCAACGCCTACTTCAGATTCCGAAAGGATTTCATCGCTAGAGCGGATTGTTGATGTACAGTCAAAGACCATTGAACGCCTAGTGGAATCCAATCGACTACAAGCCGCCCTCCTGGTTGAACACGGAAAAGTAATAGATGCCTTCAAGGCATTCTTGGCATCTCAGGGGGAGAAGACTTGTAGGGGAGATGAGTTGAGGATGAAACGGAGAGAAGATCATGACGATGATCCCAATGCACCGGAAGGTGCAGGTGGTGAGCTGCTAAGAACCTCTCAGGCTCTTGGGGCTTCCACAGCTGAGGGGGAGTCTACAAGCGCAGCCGGTGACGACGTTGTAGATGTTGATGATGATGCTGATGTTGAAGATGTTATAGATGCGTTGAAAGAGTTGGATGAGGATGAAGATGAGTTTATGGATGAAGATGATGTGCTGCCGGTTGATGAGATCGAGAGGATCGGAGAGCAGATTACTGTTGAAAACGTGATAGAAGAAGGGGAGATTGTTGATGACTCCGTGGAACACGAGATTCCGGAGGTTGAGAGACCAGAGTTGGGTGATGAGAGCGTGGTGGAAGATACTGAATGGGAGGAACAACCGAATTGGAAGGAGGGTTGTGCTCACTGGTTCATAAAGACGAAGAAGCCGGCGGTCCCTAAGATGTTCAGAAAAAGTTACAATATTAAGGGATACGCAGAAGCTAAGAAAGGTATTATCTGCTGGTTATATGACGAGCAGCTGCGGCTCTTCGTGATCAAACGATACGATGGAATTCAGTACTTCAGGAGAACGTTGAGATCTCTAAACACACTGCCAGAATGTGAGGTAAAAGATTTAGCCAGATTGGGATTGATAAACAGAAGTGAAGACAACATGGCTAGAATCATCGGGAAGATCGTGTGGAAGGAGTGCGTTAAAGAGAAAAAGTTTGAGCTACTGAAACCACAAAAGGGGAAACTTGTCGAAGACAAGGATAGAGGTCTGAGAGTTGATGGAAAACCTTGGATGGTTATGAAATATAAACCGATCCGGTGCCTTAAAGAAGTACCGATGAAGCTCATGCCCAAGGACGTGCAGAAAGACCTAAAATGGTGGTTCGTGGATTGTGAGACAGCGGAGGCGGTAATGGAAGATGAGGATGAACAAGAAGTGCTTAGGGTTTACGACCCGATGCATCTTGTTAATCTATCGCAGGCTGATCTGAAAGTGCTCAACGAGAAGAAGATCTTCTACATTCCTGCTTGGAAGGATCAAGCTAGGAAATATCAACGGGTGGTGTCGGTATGTGTTAGAGAAGGAGCGCACGCGTAGAGATGCAAGATTACAAGACTAAAGATTTGAAGATCAAGATATGAAGCTACTGCCAAGGGGGAGTCTGTTAGTACATGTGTGTCAGTAGTTCATAGTCTAGCATTTGTAATCGAGTCTGTAATGTAATTATGTTTATGATTATGTTTATGTTTTTGTACGTGCGAAGTTGTCAACAAGTTCGCTCAGGCGAACTTGTTGAACCAGCGAAGTTATTGACAACTTCGCCTATGGCGAAGTTGTCGTGTATATAAACTGTTCAGCGGAACAGTTTGTGTGTTGGTTTTTTAGGTTTTCGTTTCAGTTGTTCAGTGAACGTGTTACGGGTCAGTGTCTGTAATAGTGACCTCGAGTCACGTGTTCGGTTATCTATATAACGTGTTCGTTCATTGCTCGTGTGTTTGGTTTATACATATTCTGCACTCGTATCTAACTACGCAGGGATTCCGCACCTGCGCAGATAGCGACATCCCGTGTACGATCCGTCCAGGAACCTTCACACATAATATCAGAACATGATCGAATTCTAATCTTGATTCAGGGTTAATTTGATTTTTACCATGTCACACCAAGTTGACTTAAACCTTAGTACCAGCAGATCAAAACTTTTAAAAAATTTTAATTTGGCAATCATAGCAACAGTTTTACACAACAAGGCATACCCCCGTTATCAAGCAATACACTAAGTTTCCTTTACCAAGGATGAGTATGCACGATTTCATCTGTCGGCTTGCAGACATTGTCCCCCGGGGTCCGTTTCTTATTGGTATTAAGATGCACGCAAGGGAGGAACAATATATGACTAACAGCGTGTTTTGATCAAGTAAGTAGTGAAAGTTGTACAAAGTACAAAGTGATCAAACTTTAATGACTTTTCAGGGTTCGCTCTTTCAGCACGTTTTTAAATATTCACCACAGTGAATACCCAAATGATAAACCGCATAACGACCACAATGGCTCCAGAAACCTGGTACATCCCATTAATACAGGATTCAAGGCCATAAAACCATACACCGTTGAAATGTAGACCGTGTACTAGACGCTTAACACACTTTATTAACACTTTATTTTTGTGATCTACTGAATCATAAAGCTTGAGTATGACAGGCTATTACATTTCTGCCTTCAATACCAAGACTTTTGCTAGAATACTAACCCATCATTCAACATGGCAATTTATGTTTATATCACTTATTACCTTACTTGTTTGCTCAAAAGCCTACCCATACACCGAACACTAAGCAATAGACTTTTATACTTCAATTTACCGGACTTGGAACAAGATGATCGATGTACTATAATTTTCCTTAGGTGCCTTCGTTAATATCCATTCTTCTGGAATCTTATACCCAGGCTTCAGAATCATACAATCTTGACTTGTAAAGTGTGTTGAAAAGCCTTTGTCATAAATTTGGGAGATACTCAGCAAATTATTCTCAAGTTCAGTGTTGTATTTCACATTTTCGAACATTATTTTCCCGTTCGATAAAGTACCCTCACCAATAATTTGTCCTCCTTGATTTCCTGCAAACCCCACATATCCTCCTCAAATAGATTTAACATTCTTTAGCAAATGAAGAGTTCCTGTCATGTGTGGAGAGGCTCCACTATCCATAATCCAACATGAGTCATTGGATCTTGAAAGCCCCTACAAAAGTAAGCAGTTAGTGAAACAAGGAAACCCAAGCCTTATTGGTCTTGGGTTGTTTCAATTTCTCATAGAAACAATCATCAAAACTATCATCCTCATGACAGTCAAAGATTCAAACGATGAGCATGATTTAAATGAATTAGAAGAATCATATTTTAAAGGCTCAACTTTTTTATTTTTCTCAATTTTACAAGATTCAACATCGTTCTCAGTAGTTGAATTAACAGGTTTATCTTTGATTTTACCCTTAACCTCCCAGTTCTGTCTAGCAGAACTTTTTTTTTTCTTTGTTTTTTTTTTTGGAAAAACCATCATTTTTCTTAATTTTTGAAGATTCACCTACTTCAAAAATCTTTTTGACAAGTTCCTTATCCACACCCCTTTTTAAGATCTTGATGGGTGGAGATGTAGATCTTACCAAAGGAACTTTCACATGTGGTTTTTTGTTCACCACATGTTTTCTTTCTTGAGAGAATTGTTTAGGACATGAATAGAATAAATGTCCTTTTTCATTACAAGAGAATCATTTCCTCTTATCAACAAACTTGTTAACAGGATGAATATGATTCTCTTCTCTCTCTCTCTCTCTCTCTCTCTCTCTCACAGCTTTGAGTTTATAAAACTCATCATTTAATTGCCTTGTAATGATGGCATCTTGCTCTTCCTCAGAGGTCTCACCTTTTACAAAAGTAATTTTTTCAAAACCCACATTTGGTTTTACAGACTCTTGGTTACCCTCTTTAAACCCAATACATATTCTTTTGTAGTAAAACTGGTTTTAGCAAATTTTGAGTCCTGATTACCAATTTTGGTACATTTTTGAGTTTCAAGTATGGTTTAACATTTTGAATACCAGATTTATCACTTGTTTCAGATTTTATCTCAAAAAACACATATTCAGCAACTTTCTTTCCCACATCGCTCTCACATTTAGAGCTGTTGAAAGATTTAACATGTTACTCATCACATGGAACAGATGATGAAACATCATTATGTGGTGAGCTAGTCACCACATTCATCGACTTTAGAAACCCTTCAGGTTCTTTGGGAACATAAGAGCTCCAAATTGGTGGCGGAACAACATGATATTTCAAATCATCCTTTTTGTCCTCAACAGTATGCGTAGGAACAATGTGATCAAGTACATATGATGAGGTGGAATAACTCTTAAGTTTTGTGTTAACTCTTTCAGTTTCAATTTTTGTAAATTGAAGTTCCTTTTTTTAGATCCGCTTTCTCATGAACATGCCTATTGATAGCAATTTGTTTATCTTTAACTGTGTGAGTTAGAATGGAAGTTGTTTTCTCATCTTGTAGGATTTTCACCCACAAGCTATTCTAACATTTTTGAAGTTTATCAAAAGCTTCTTTAATTATTTTATAATCTTGAAACAAGTTATCGTAATATGTTTTTAGTGAGTTAATCACAAAATCTTTTTCATCGCATGATTCACAAAAATGTTCAACATTAGTAGAGAATTTTACCTGTCCAGCCATGAAGGCATGATTAGCATACTCTACTTCAATCTCAACTGTCGTTGGAACTCCTTTAGATGTCATAGTTTCATCACACATTTCTTTAATATTTGCAACTATTTGACCTTCATTAGTTGCTACACTCTCATCTTCTTCATCATCAATTCCAAAGTAATCTTTCCATGAGTTACTTCCTCGCCATTTGATGACCGTCGTTTGAGTCATTCAAAAACCTAAATAACCTAAGTAGATAGGGTAAATAAGGTATCGTATCCACCAGGAGTATGTGATCAATGCAAATCGTGTAAACAATTTTAATATTATGAAGTGACGGATTTTAGTGCTGATCACACAAGCAATAGTTTGAATATAGAATTAAGCAAATAAACGAGTAACAAGTTTCAATCAATTAACAAAAGCAAATAACACCCGGCAGATCAAGTAAGCAATTGACAGTGATCTCATGCAACCTAACAGATTAATTATTAAAGGTTAACTACAGATAGATCAATCAGACAAAACCTTAGACATCAACAATAGCTTCACACACGGCACTGGTTATCAAACAGTCCCTGCCAGTGTGACTCAGTTATGGGCAATTATATATTTTATCATATTCAACCTAATCAAACAGTCATATGATCAATTATAATAGCAACTGGTAACGAATCGTTCAGATCAACGTAAGCCTAACCGATTGAATAAACAGAAATACCAAACATCAATAATCATATATCAACCATAAAAAATTATACATAAGTGTTCTTAGTCACATGAGAAAATCGAAAGAGTTACAAACTATACATTCCCAGGTGAGATTCTTGGAGATTAGCCGAGCCTCAACATGGTGAGATCTTCGATATGGATGATATGGAGCATGTAAGTGATCTTGATACAAGCTGGAATGATGGAATCGCCCCTTGGAAGCTCTGGAAATCGCCTTGAATGATAAAAAATGAGATAGGGTCGTGAATGATGAAAATTGATATAAAACCCTAGTTGCCCGTCTACACACCCCATCGCGATACGCGACGGGGGATTCACTGGTCCATCGAGTATCTCGATGGACCCTTTCGTCAACTAATCATTAAACACCCGTTGCGATATGCGATGGGTCTCTAAGCATGCCCATCGCATATTGCGATGGGACATGTCACCAGCAAATGTCTTTTGTCTTCTCGTTATGCGTGCTGGATGTCTCGGGTCTTCAATTCATGTATCAGCAGGTCCAAATTAAGTACTTTAACACCTGTTATCTGAAATACCATAATACACGTATGAAGTATCGAAGTTCCTACAATAAACCATTAAAACTAATAAATAAACGAACTAAAACATATACAAATTAACCAACCATACATCCCCACACTTATGTTTTCCTTGCCCTCTAGGAAACTCTAAAGCAAACATCAACCTCCATCTTAGGTATGTAAATTATCTCTATTAGTAATAGTAAGGTTTAAAGTCATACCCAATTTTCCAGACTGACACTTTCTAGATTGACATCCCACAAATAAGGTTAAATGATATATAATAAAAACAATGGAGCCGCCTAAAAGAGTGTACTTTGTTTCCGGTTAAGACACACATGCTCATACCCCTCGTAATATAACAACTCTCCTCTCGGTTTAATATCTGGACTAGCAAAAGATGTGCTAGTATCACTCTGCTCTTAGTAACAAATATCAACAACTGTCCAACCATATAACTGTTTTGACACAAATGTAAATCAAGAGGACTTAAAACCGGTTGTAACGGGGCTAGGTGTAAGGGTATGGAAGAGAATTTTTCAAGTAGCTCAAACGATCCGAACCAGCTTATTACAGAACAACTACATAAACAATAATAGAATAAACAGTGATTTCATCCTTTTTTTTATTGAATACGAACAAACTGCTAATTCATAACTGAATATAAACATGCATCTTTTTAGCGTTTTGCTATACTGTTTTTTAAGTATAATAAAAGTAATGCTTAATGCTAGAACAAATACAAATAAAAATACAAAAAAAATACAAATACAAAAAAATATACATTATACACTTGAGGTTTACATTGTTCTCAATGTTAAAATATTTAAACAATTAATAAACATTTGAGGGACGGGGTTGAAATTGACTTCTTGACTGTTAAACAATTTTAAAACTCGGGGCTCAAATGTGATGGTTTACTAGCAATTATACAATTACACTTTTAACATCTAAACTAATAAAATAGATTATGAAACGGAAATCACCTGATATAAACTGGAATGGACCAGTCGGCTCATGTACTCTCGTAAACACTTGTACACTATCGTGTAAACCAAGTACCAAAACTGACAACTGAACCTGCAAAGTCTCGAGACGTGTAGAAGCAAGCTTCTCACAAGTGTAAGACATAGGTCTTTTACGAGTTAAGAAAATGATTTTCTGTTAATTTTTAATAAAACAATTACCTAGCCGAATTAAGTCGTTTCATAATAAATTTTGTTAAATAAGTTAAAAACGTTAAAAGACCTAACTCATTTTCATAGGAATCACAATTGAATTTAGCGTATACAACAAGCCCTTTAAACCTCCCGGTAGCCCGGGAGGACGAGTGGGGTCTCGTGAGGGTTTATAGCGAACAACACCCACAAAGTTCGATTATAACATAATATACAAGTAAACCAAACACAACTGTTGGTGCATTATGTCAGTAGTTCAGTATCTAGTGTCAGTAATCGTGAAAGTTTGTTTTGTTTTGGTTTGGTTTGTATAGGCTGTCTCACAAGTTCGCCTAATATAAGCGAACTTGTGGACAAGCGAAGTTATTGACAACTTCGCCTAGTCTGTTAGGCGAAGTTGTTGAAGGCTTTATATGCCTTGGCTACGGCTTGTTTTAGGAAGG
This sequence comes from Bidens hawaiensis, assembly GCF_021521415.1. Classification (NCBI taxonomy): domain Eukaryota; kingdom Viridiplantae; phylum Streptophyta; class Magnoliopsida; order Asterales; family Asteraceae; genus Bidens; species Bidens hawaiensis. Next base: position 32,299 of record NW_027494121.1, on the reverse strand, counting down.
GACTCCAGAAAGTGTAATTGTGATTGAACATCACGTGTTGAAGGGTTGCAATACAACGTGTCTTTGATTATTGTAACGTGTATTTGTGCTTGGTTTTAACGTATATCGCATCTGACGCTCCTATCGTCTTACGTAGGGATTCCGCACCTACGTAGTACGAGATACTTCCGTGTAGATCCGGCTGGGAACCTACAATTGGTATCAGAGCATTTGCTCGTGATTGTGTGGTTCGGGATTATCACACGAGTGTAGAAATCGTTCCGTTCGACTATTCGCTGGACGAGTTTACGTTGAAATACCGAGTTTTTGTGTCCTACCCATCTCCCTCTATCAAATATAACCCATTACACCTTCGCATACCTCGCAATACGTCAAATTAAAACCTGCAAAAAACCTTGTGTTCATCAGGCGAAGTTGCCGTCACTGTTCGTAGGGTTTGGGCGAAGTTATAAGTTTAAGCGAAGTTATCAACCAAGCGAAGTTATCATCAGGCGAATTTTGTTGAGGAGTTGAAGCATAATTTGTTGAGCGTGTCTCAGATTTGTGACAAAGAGTACACAGTGCACTTTACTAAAAATGAAGCAATTGTTCTGTATCCTGGTTTCAAGATACCAGAGGCATGGGTGGTGATGAAAGCTCCAAGAGAAAAGAACACGTATGTAATGGATATGAGGTCCACTGAGATGACAACAGAAGAGTCATGTCTTCTGTCAAAGGCAACTGAATCTGAGTCCGAGTTATGGCATCGAAGAACGGGACACATACATCTTCGAAAAATGAACTACATTGTCAAGAATGGGCTGGTTCTTGGTGTTCCCTTGAAAAATTTTAGCTTTAAAGACCAATGCTTATCGTTCAAGAAGGGAAAGCAACACAAGAAACCTCATCTCTCCAAGAGGGTTAATTCAATAGTCAGTACCCTAGACCTACTTCACATGGATCTCTTCGGTCCCGTGAATGTAAAAAGTCTAGGTGGAACATCATATTGCTTGGTAATAACTGATGATTACTCTCGATACTCTTGGGTATACTTTCTGAAGGCAAAAGATGAGACGGTTCAGTTAGTAATTAACCTGATTACCAAGGTTGAAAATAGTATGGGAAGAAAGGTTAAGTACATCAGGAGTGATAATGGGACAGAGTTCAAGAACTACCAGATGGAGCTGTTCTGCTTACAGAAAGGGATAGACCACCAGAACAGCGCACCGTACACTCCGCAACAAAATGGAGTGGCTGAGAGGAAGAACAGGACGCTAATTGAAGGAGCCAGAACCATGCTGGCTGATACTAAACTTTTCGTGATGTTCTGGGCTGAAGCTGTTGCCACAGCCTGTTATATCCTTAATCGTGTTTTAACTGTTAAAAGATTGAATAAAACTTGTTATGAACTTATGCATGGTCGAAAGCCAAACTTGAATGGTCTCGAACCATTCGGGTCCCCATGTACGATATTAAAGACAAACTCTAAATTTGGTGAGAAAGCCGACGAAGGTATTTTAGTCGGATATGTTGTCGGGACACCCAACAGAAGAGTCTTTAATTTATCGAACAGCAAGGTTGAAGTGGTAAGTAACACCGACATCACGAGTTACAAACCACCAAAGCCTAGCACGGGACCCGCTGAAGCTTTTGACTATGATAAACTTTTCAAATCGTTTAATATGCCTTATTTGGATTTTGCAGAAGTTGATGAGAAAATTGCTTCACAGATTCTGTATGATGAGGAAGAAAATATTGTGCAACGTCCGCGATACGATGAGTGTCATCCTTCCTCGTCAAGAACCGCTGATATTCCTGCTGCCTCTACTGAGGAAGAATTCTACAATCCTTTTCACTCTCAACACCAATCACCCATTGATGAACTCTCTTCGAACTTGGAAAACAATCTGGAAGTCAGTACGGTTCCGACTAATGGAGTTCACAAAAATCATCCTTTGGAGAACGTGATAGGTGATCTGTCTGATGGTGTACAAACAAGATGAAGCTTGAATGAGCACACCGGTGTTTACGAAAGCATTAAGGAAACGGGTATCATTAATGAGTGCTTGTACACCTGCTTCATCAGCCAGATTGAACCAAAGAACTATCAAATGGCTCTCAAGGATAGCTCGTGGGTCGAAGCCATGCAAGAAGAGTTTGCTCAGTTCGAGAAGATGGAAGTATGGAAATTAGTTGCAAAACCGAAGAATGTACATGCTATTGGTACTAAGTGGGTCTTTAAGTGTAAGAGAGATGAGAAAGGGATAATCATAAGGAACAAGGTGAGGCTGGTAGTAAAAGGGTTTAATCAGCAAGAAGGAATCGACTACAATGAAGTGTTTGCTCCTGTGGCAAGATTGGAGGCAATCCGACTATTTTTGGCATTTGCTGCACACAATCAGATGAAGGTGTTCCAGTTAGATGTAAAAAGTGCCTTTCTGAATGGTAAAGTCGATGAGGTAGTGTACGTTGAACAGCCTCCGGGATTCCCTGACCCTGATTTTCCTGATCATGTGTACAAGCTTAGTAAACCGCTATATGGTCTACATCAGGCCCCTTGTGCCTGGTACTCAACCTTGTCTGATTATATGCTTGAAAATGGGTTCGAAAGAGGAAAGATCGACAGCACGCTGTTTGTCAAGAGAAAAGGGCGTGATTTTCTACTAGTTCAAGTCTATGTGGACGACATCATATTTGCTGCATCAAAAGTTGTCATGTGTCAGGAGTTTGAAGAAGTCATGAAAAACAGGTTTGAAATGAGTGCCATGGGTGAATTAACTTTCTTTTTAGGATTGCAGGTTGATCAGAAGAAAGATGGGATGTTCATCCATCAAACAAAATATGTCCAAGACGTACTCAAACGCTTCAAGATGGAGGACAACACTCCATTTGATACTCCAGTTTGTGTCAACCACAAACTGGGTGCTGGTTCGGACAGTGATGAGGACGTGGAACCCACCCAATATCGAGCAATCATAGGTTCTTTAATGTATTTAACTGCATCTAGACCTGATATTATGTTTGCAGTTTGTTTTTGTTCTCGATTTCAAGCAAGCCCAAAGGAATCTCACATGAAGGGAGTGAAGAGAATACTGCGGTATCTCAAAGGCAAGCCCAAGCTAGGATTGTGGTACACGAAAGGGGGAGACTTGGATTTGGTCGCTTACATAGATTCTGACTATGGAGGTTGCAATCAGAACAGGAAGTCGACAACCGGTGGTTGTCAGTTTCTGGGAGGAAGATTGGTGTCGTGGCAGTGCAAGAAGTAGACCTCCGTAGCCATTTCCACCTACGAAGCTGAGTATATGGCAGCATCAGACTGCTGCTCCCAGGTTCTTTGGATACAACAGAAATTGCGCGATTACGGTTTGAATTTCACTCACACTCCTATTTGCATTGATAACACTGCTGCAATCTCAGTAACTAACAATCCCGTAAAACACAGCAAAACTAAACACATTGACATTCGTCATCATTTTATACGGGATTGTGCTGAGAAGAAATTAATTGTCACACCCTCAAAATCCACTAACGGAGTTTTACGTCAGAGGGTGTGAACTAACAGGATCGGATTCATTAGTTATAATCAAACCATAAAACAAAGTTTCAAAACCATGAAAACGTTTACGAGTAATTAAATGCGGAAGCGTAAAAACCATAGAAACCAATGTTGCGTCACGCAGGACGACTTAAAACCCAATGATAACAGTTTAAAATAAGTTTGCATAATTAAAAGTGTTTCAAGCAATGCATGATTCTAAACCGCGCGCCCGCCTCGGCTACCTGAGAATAACATACTAAAAGTGTCAACACAAGGTTGGTGAGTTCACAAGTTCATATAAAATAAAGCGTTTAGCGTTTGCGTTCAGCGTTTTGCGTTAAGCGTTTTGCGTTACAGCGTTTTGCGTTACAGCGTTTTGCGTTACCAGATAGTGTTATGTCAATTATATATCTATAGGTAGCTAGCCTATAGAACAAGTACCACTAAGTGTTCGACACCGAAGCTGACTGTTTATCATTTGCCTTGCCACCAGGTCTATCCCGACCATGGTATGTGCTTAGCCAAGATTACACCCACTCGACCTCCAGTCGAGTTTAGCGTTGGGTGGGGTTTGTCAAACCTAGTAGTACTACTCAACAATGACTCGCTATTATCCAATATTAAACGGTTCGATGTGAATGAAGGACTTTAGTTATTGCGTTTTCCACTTAGCCTTTACAAGTGATATATAATTTACTAACAAAATCTTAAATGCGTTTATCGGAGTATGTTATCTCCCCCAAGTGAAAAGCGTTTAAAACAGTTTAAAGGGGTAAGTGAAACTCACTGTTTGCGAAGAATTTCCCAAATTAAATCACCAAGATGCGCGTCACAGAAAAACTCTCTCTAGCGTTCTAAAACAACAAAGAGATTTTTCTAAGTGTCAGAATATTATCGAGTCTCTAGACCCGGCACATAATACCTATGAACACAACATGTTTCATGTTTCGTTTGTGAATCGTGTGTGACTTTAACAAGTGTATTTGTGATACGTTACATGTGTAAGCAATTATTTACGTGTCATGTATTCATAATGTACATCACTAGCAATTACTCCCCGTAAGGGCAATTTGGTCAACACATAACAATTAACTAGCAATTATTCCCCATGAGGGCAATTTGGTCAAATCATGATAATCAATTAGCAATCACGTTGTTTCATGCAACCTTCACAAAGCTCAGCAACTAGTTTCTTAACGACAAAATTCTACTTGAAAAACTAGTCTATCCCACTGATTATAGCATCACAATTAATTTACCAAAAATCATCACAAAAGCATATATGTCTTAGGTTTCCAGAACATATTTTATTATATTTTTATTCCACATAGGTTTCTCACAATATTCAAATCATTACAGCAAACTCATAACAGTCAAATTCATGCGCAACAGAATTTTATTTGAAATTCCCGTTAAACGAAAAATCCAATAAATGCAAGACCACTTGGGTTAGGTTCCTAACTCAATAAGTCAACTTTCAGAAGTGGAACCAACCCAATTGGTCTCGTAGTTCATGAGATATAATATTTACAAAACAACCTAACAGCAGGTCTAACAACTCAGCTTTGCACAACGTTTTTGTAAAATCATAAAAGTTAACTTTTACACGTTCAAAAATTGCAAATTTATATTTTTTAGAAACTAGACTCAACCTATTTTACTGTAGTATCAATAATCTCAACCAATTTTCACATTTACACCCCGTTACAGTCAATTAAACATCAATAACACAATCTGTCCAGAAACTGTTTGCATCCAAACTTAACATATTAACTATCTATGGACCATCATTCATTCATATAACACTCTAGACTTCATAATCACTATCCATGCACATCAATTACACATTACAAACATGATTAGGGTTTTTGTTTGAACTCAAATCAAAGACACAAGCAATTAACATGTAACAATATCCATTCTAGTTATCAAATCATCATCAAATCAACATCAATCATATGAACACACTACACACATAAATCGGCCCCTAGGGTTTTCAATTAACCCATTAAACATCGAAATTAAGTATAAGGGATGCAAGGGATAGTCGTTTATACCTTCCTAGCACCTTAATCTTCAATCAAAAGCTTGAAAACTTGGTTGTATGTGTGTGTGTGAATGGCGGCAGCCAAGGGAGCCAAGGGAGAGGGGTTCCGATCGGGGTAGAGGGAGGAGAGAAAGAATGAGTTAGGGTTTAGGTTTATTATTATTAATAATAATAATATGTTACACTCAATTCCCTCAACTTTCAATTGTTGCTTTTCTAGCTTAACTAACTAGTTCTAGTACATTGAGTTAACGTTTATAACGATGTTATCACACAACACATAATTCTAACACATAATTATCACATAATTACTGTTTTGACGTTTTTCGTTTATTCACCATTCATTTGCGTCAACTCGTTTGCGTTTCGGTGCAATTCCCGAAAGACTACACATGTAGTAAGTGTTAAGCGTCATTTAACCCCTAGTTTAAATGTAATGAGGTGTGCGTTATAGATTCAGTGATCTAAGTTTGAATTGACGGAGTTGAGTTAACAGAGTTAACCTGAAATTGACGATTGTCACATCATTCCCATGTTAAAGAATTTTCGTCCCGAAAATTTGAGTCAAGTCGTGATGAGTGTCTGAAAAAGTAAGAAAAATTTTCAGTTTGTCATATCATCCCCTAGTAGAAAGAAATTTCGTCCCGAAATTTAATTCATACCTCCGGTGATTTCTGACGGTTTGTCGGGTTTCGCGGTTTTCTGTGTTTGGTCAGCCCTTCAAAAAGGTGAGGATACTTTTTCATCATTTGATCCTCGCGTTCCCACGTGAACTCCGGTCCACGTCTCGAGTTCCAACAAACCTTAACGATTGGAATTTTGCTGTGCTTGAGCGTTTTGGTTTCCCAATCCAAAACCTCGACTGGTTCCTCAATGAAACGTAACCGTTCATCAACTTGCAGTTCATCCAAAGGGACTACTTGAGTCTCATCGGTTAGGCATTTCTTCAAATTGGATACGTGGAATACATTGTGTACGCCACTGAGTTCCGTTGGTAGGTCCAGTCGGTACGCCACCGGACCAATGCGCTCAATTATTTGATAAGGGCCAACGTATCGTGGGTTGAGTTTGTTTCGCTTTCCAAAGCGAACCACACCTTTCCAAGGTGAGACTTTGAGTAACACTCGATCGTTCACTTGAAATTCGAGAGGTTTTCGGCGCTTGTCGGCGTAACTCTTTTGGCGATCTCGTGCTGCTGCCATGCGATTTCGGATTTGAACAATCTTTTCCAAAGTTTCGAGTACCAGTTCTGGACCAGTGATTTGGCTGTCACCCACCTCTACCCAGCAGAGTGGTGATCGACACTTCCGTTCGTACAGCGCTTCATACGGCGCTGCTTTAATACTTGCGTGGTAGCTGTTATTATACGAAAACTCTACCAAAGGTAAGTGAGGTTCCCAACTTTTTCCGAAATCCAATACGCATGCACGCAACATATCCTCCAGGGTCTGAATAGTTCGTTCACTTTGCCCATCCGTCTGAGGATGGTATGCTGTGCTCATATCAAGACGGGTGCCTAGTGCGCTTTGTAGTGACTTCCAAAAGTGCGAAGTGAAACGAGAATCTCGATCGGAAATGATTGAGACAGGCACTCCGTGCCTAGACACCACTTCTTTCATGTAAACGCGAGTCAATCTTTCCATTTTGTCCGATTCCTTAATCGCTAAGAAGTGTGCAGACTTAGTCAACCGGTCAACGATCACCCAGATGGTATCTCATCCCGTCGGTGTCTTAGGTAAACCCGTGATAAAATCCATTGAGATGTGTTCCCATTTCCACATTGGGAGTTCCGGTTGTTGCAGTAGACCAGATGGTTTCTGGTATTCTATTTTGACTCTGGCACAAGTCAAGCATTTGCTCACGTAGGTGGCAATGTCGGCTTTCATGTTCGGCCACCAGTAAAGTGCCTTTAAATCATGATACATTTTATCTGAGCCAGGGTGGAAAGAATATCTGGACTTGTGTGCTTCGTCCATCACCAGAGTTCTCAACTCTCCGAACCGTGGAACCCAAATCCGGTTCTCAAAATATCTGACCCCGTCCGATCTGGTTTCAAGTTGCTTGTTCATGCCCCGCATGAGTTCCGATGGAAGATTATCATCTTTCAAAGCTTCGAGTTGCGCCTCGCGAATCTGGTCAGGTAAGTTTGCATGAATCGTGAGTTGCAATGCTCGCACTCGTCTGGGTTTATCTGTTTCTTTTCTACTGAGGGCGTCGGCCACTACATTGGCCTTGCCAGGGTGGTACTTGATGGCACAATCATAATCCTTAAGCAGCTCGACCCAACGACGCTGTCGCATGTTCAGCTCCTTCTGATCGTAGATATGCTGGAGACTCTTGTGGTCGGTGTAAATGGTAAACTTGGTACCGTACAAGTAATGCCTCCATATCTTAAGGGCAAACACCACAGCTCCGAGTTCCAAATCATGGGTCGTGTAGTTCTTCTCGTGAACCCGTAGTTGTCGAGAGGCATAAGCTATAACCTTCTCGAGTTGCATCAGCACACAACCGAGACCTTGTATTGATGCGTCACAGTGTACCTCGAAATTTTCCGTTCCCTCGGGGAGGGCTAGAATAGGTGCGCTACAGAGTTTGGTTTTCAACAGTTGAAAAGCGGATTCTTGCGCGTCACCCCAATTGTACTTAGTGCCTTTGTGAGTCAAAGCGGTGAGGGGTTGAGCAATCTTTGAAAATCCCTCGATGAAACGTCGGTAGTAGCCGGCCAGTCCTAGGAATTGCCGCACCTCAGTCGGAGTCTTAGGTACTTCCCAGTTTTTGATGGCCTCTACCTTACCGGGATCGACATGGATACCATTCTCGTTGATCACATGTCCTAAAAAGTGAACCTCGCGAAGCCAAAACTCACATTTCGAGAGTTTAGCATACAGTTGTTCCTTCTTCAATAATTCCAGAATTACCCTTAAGTGTTCTTCTTGGTCAGCTTCGTCCTTGGAGTAGACGAGAATATCATCAATGAAAACAATCACAAACTCGTCGAGGTACGCCTTGCATACTCGATTCATGAGATCCATAAATACGGCTGGTGCGTTGGTTAGGCCAAAAGGCATAACCGAAAACTCGTAGTGACCATACCGTGTTCTGAAAGCCGTCTTTGAGATATCTTCTTCGCGCACTCTTAGTTGGTGGTAACCAGATCGCAGTTCGATCTTCAAGTAATAACTCGATCCTTGAAGCTGGTCAAACAAATCATCAATTCAGGGTAAAGGATAACGGTTCTTGACCGTCACCTTGTTCAACTCCCGGTAGTCGATGCACATGCGGAAAGTCCCGTCTTTCTTTCGGACAAATAAGACAAGGGATCCCCATGGTGATGAGCTAGGTCGGATAAAACCTTTATCCAATAAATCCTGCAACTGAGTGGACAACTCCTGAAGCTCCGCCGGTGCGAGCCGATACGGGGCTCGTGCTATGGGTGCTGCACCGGGTGTCAACTCGATTTGGAATTCGACTTGTCGTATAGGAGGGAGTCCAGGCAAATCCTCCGGGAAAACTTCCGGAAAATCTCGCACAATCGGTATATCTTCAATTCGCTTCTCCTCCGCGGGTTTCTCAACAATCTGCGCCAAAATTGCCGGATGACCCTTTCGTAGGTACTTCTGCGCCTTCATGAGGGTAATGACGCTGGTGGTCATGCCGCTTCTCTCACCTCGGATCGAAATGATCTCGCCGGAAAGGGTAGTAATGTGGACTATCTTGTCGTGACATATAATCTCCGCTCGGTTCTCGGTTAACCAGTCCATGCCGACCACGACATCGAAACTACTAAGCGAAAAAGGAATAAGGTCAATATCGAAAACATGACCTGACAGTTTTAACTTACATCCCGCAAGTACATGAGTCGTTACTATAGTCTTACCGTCAGCTAATTCAACAGGAAACTTAGCATCTAACGGAGTTGGAGTTAAGTCTAAGAGTTGACTAAAGGCTTTCGACACAAAACTCTTATCAGCTCCAGTGTCAAACAATACAGAAGCAAAACAATCGTTCACAGGGAACTTACCAGTCACCACGTACGGATCATTGCGGGCTTGACCCGACCCAATAACAAAAGCTCTTCCTTTACCATTGTTTCCACCACTACTGCCACTTCCATTACTTCCATTGTTGTCGTTCTGTTTCAGCTTGGGACAATCTTTCCTGAAATGACCTTCCTGCCCACATTCGAAACATCCCTTCGTCGTCATAGGTGGTTTAGGAGCACCCTTAGCCGCAAGGTCTCCTCTACATTCCTTTGCCTGGTGACCCATCTTTCCGCATCTCTGACACTTGACACGGTCACACGGGCCAGCATGATGGTAGTTGCACCTATTGCACTTCGGATATTTCCTAGCATATCCGCTCGAACCCTGCCCGCTACCGTTGTTATTGTTGTTGTAACTCTGATTGTTGAAGCTCCGAGTGAATTCGGGCTTACGGTAGTGTTGTTGCTGTGGGAGGTTCGAGGATGAGGATTTGGTGTTGTCAAACTTTCTCTTTCCGCTGCTCGGGTTGCTGTTGCTGTTGTTGTCATTACTCGGGTTGTCACGGGCTTTAGCGGTTGAACCCCTAGGTGGTAACGCACCTTGGGTCACAGCTTGATCTGTCAGTTTGTGAGCTAAACGGATCGCTTGTTGAATCGTGGCTGGTCTGGAAGACGTCACCATGCCCTGAATTTGCGGTGCTAACCCATCAATATACATTTCAATCCTTTTACTCGGCGGATCTACCATCCGCGGACACATCACCGCTAACTCGTGAGAACGGGTAATGTAGGCTTCGATTTCTGAGCCCACCATCTTCAATGACCAAAATTCTGACTCTAACTTTGCAATCTCTTCTCTCGGACAGTACTCTTCTCGCATCATGTTTTTGAACTCCTCCCAGTTCATCACGTTAGCCAGTTCCAATCCAAGGATCTGCACGTTTGAATTCCACCAAGTGAGGGCAGAATCCCCAAGTGTTCCAGCAGCGAATTTGACCCTACTGGCAGGGGGATAATTACACATCTCAAACGCCGATTCGGCCTTCTCAGCCCAACGCAAGAAGCCTATAGCTCCCTCAGTGCCCTTAAACGTACTGGGCTTGCAGTCAAGGTAATTCTTGAAGGTACACGTTCCAATTGGACCTCCAGCTTGGTTCTGAACATGTGCGGCTAAAGCGGCCGCCGCATGGTCGTTCAGCAGAGTTTGGAGTTCAGCTGCAGTCAAGTTGATGTTACCACGTCCGTGTCCAGCGTTTCTTCCAGCCATTTCCTAGAATCACAGTATAAATTGTTAAACATGAAATTTTCTTTCATATACAACACACCATACATGTAATAAAAAGATAGGTAAGAAAGAAATAAGAAACAACAACACATCACAACCATATATTAATCTAATTAATAATTCATGATTAAAACCATTGTATTCGCTACAAAGTATTTCCAATCAATCCTTAGAATCATAGAAAATAATAATTCGGATGGAGACAACCCCTCCATCTAGGTGTTATCATCACTAGATGTCATCATCTGAGGACACCTCTGAGTGTGCCTCCTCCTCAGCCGGTTCTTCCTTCGGTTCTTCTTCAGGTTCCTCCTCGGGATCCTCGGGGTCCTCCTCAGGCTCCTCTTCGGGATCTGCCTCAGGCTCGGCCTCAGGCTCTGCCTCAGGTTCGGCTGCGTTCTGAGCAATTTGCATTTGTAAGACATCGCAACGCTCTAAAGCTATCTCGGTTCGGGTCCTTGTTACTTGGAGTTGCTCTTGCAAGTCTATCATCTCGGCTTGCATCTTTCTCATAATCCTCATCTGTTGATCACTAGCCTCTTGCATTTCCTTCATTGCCGCTGCCATACGGGCAATTTCCTCCTTAGTCTCGGTTCCGTATTTTAACAGTCCGGAAACGTTAGCTCTCGTATAGCGCATGTAACCCACGTCACGCTCCAAGCATGAAACAACAGCTGCGAGAACTCGCTCTACAGGTTCGGTTATGGGTGGTAGGGTGTTGGGATAAGCAGGGTGGTTCGGGTGAGGTAACGGGGGAACTTGTTCGCGATAGACCATACGTCTCATCATATTAGGGTACCAATCCCAGCTAACTTCTTTTTCGTACATGCCACCGGATAAGCGGTACCTCTTCGGTGCGGGAGCTTCGAGTTCCGGGACTACACGGGGTGGCGATGCGGTAGGTAACTGCGGTTCCTTCCCGTGAGCATGAGTCATCGGATCGGATGATGATGATGATGGCGGCGTCGACATTCCTACAGGTAAGCCGTGTATGCGCGCGCGTATGAGTGAAAGAGGTAAAGAGGTAAGATAACAAAGACTACTAAAAGTGTCAACACAAGGTTGGTGAGTTCACAAGTTTATATAAAATAAAGTGTTTAGCGTTTGCGTCAGCGTTTTGCGTTAAGCGTTTTGCGTTACAGCGTTTTGCGTTACAGCGTTTTGCGCTACCAGATAGTGTTATGTCAATTATATATCTATAGGTAGCTAGCCTATAAAACAAGTATCACTAAGTGTTCGACACCGAAGCTGACTGTTTATCATTTGCCTTGCCACCAGGTCTATCCTGACCATGGTATGTGTTTAGCCAAGATTACACCCACTCGACCTCCAGTTGAGTTTAGCGTTGGGTGGGGTTTGTCAAACCCAGTAGTACTACTCAACAATGACTCGCTATTATCCAATATTAAACGGTTCGATGTGAATGAAGGACTTTAGTTATTGCGTTTGCCACTTAGTCTTTACAAGTGATATATAATCTATATTAACAAAATCTTAAATGCGTTTTCGGAGTATGTTATCTCCCCCAAGTGAAAAGCGTTTAAAAGTTTAAAAAGGGGAAAGTGAAACTCACTGTTTGCGAAGTATTCCCAAAATAATTCACCAAGATGCGAGTCACAGAAAAACTCTCTCTAGCGTTCTAAAACAACAAAGAGATTTTTCTAAGTGTCGGAATATTATCGAGTCTCTAGACCCGGCACATAATACCTATGCACACAACATGTTTCGTGTTTCGTTTGTGAATCGTGTGTGACTTTAACAAGTGTATTTGTGATACGTTACATGTGTAAGCAATTATTTACGTGTCATGTATTCATAATGTACATCACTAGCAATTACTCCCCGTAAGGGCAATTTGGTCAACACATAACAATTAACTAGCAATTATTCCCCATGAGGGCAATTTGGTCAAATCATGACAATCATTTAGCAATCACGTTGTTTCATGCAACTTTCACAAAGCTCAACAACTAGTTTCTTAACGACAAAATTCTACTTGAAAAACTAGTCTATCCCACTGATTATAGCATCACAATTAATTTACCAAAAATCATCACAAAAGCATATATGTCTTAGGTTTCCAGAACATATTTTATTATATTTTTATTCCACATAGGTTTCTCACAATATTCAAATCATTACAGCAAACTCATAACAGTCAAATTCATGCGCAACAGAATGTTATTTGAAATTCCTGTTAAACGAAAAATCCAATAAATGCAAGACCACTTGGGTTAGGTTCCTAACTCAATAAGTCAACTTCCAGAAGTGGAACCAACCCAATTGGTCTCGTAGTTCATGAGATATAATATTTACAAAACAACCTAACAGCAGGTCTAACAACTCAGCTTTGCACAACGTTTTTGTAAAATCATAAAAGTTAACTTTTACACGTCCAAAAATTGCAAATTTATATTCTTTAGAAACTAGACTCAACCTAGTTTACTGTAGTATCAATAATCTCAACCAATTTTCACATTTACACCCCGTTACAGTCAATTAAACATCAATAACACAATCTGTCCAGAAACTGTTTGCATCCAAACTTAACATATTAACTATCTATGGACCATCATTCATTCATATAACACTCTAGACTCCATAATCACTATCCATGCACATCAATTACACATTACAAACATGATTAGGGTTTTTGTTTGAACTCAAATCAAAGACACAAGCAATTAACATGTAACAATATCCATTCTAGTTATCAAATCATCATCAAATCAACATCAATCATATGAACACATTACACACATAAATCGGCCCCTAGGGTTTTCAATTAACCCATTAAACATCGAAATTAAGTATAAGGGATGCAAGGGATAGTCGTTTATACCTTCCTAGCACCTTAATCTTCAATCAAAAGCTTGAAAACTTGGTTGTATGTGTGTGTGTGAATGGCGGCAGCCAAGGGAGCCAAGGGAGAGGGGTTCCGATCGGGGTAGAGGGAGGAGAGAAAGAATGAGTTAGGGTTTAGGTTTATTATTATTAATAATAATAATATGTTACACTCAAGTCCCTCAACTTTCAATTGTTGCTTTTCTAGCTTAACTAACTAGTTCTAGTACATTGAGTTAACGTTTATAACGATGTTATCACACAACACATAAGTCTAACACATAATTACTGTTTTGACGTTTTTCGTTTATTCACCAATCATTTGCGTCAACTCGTTTGCGTTTCGGTGCAATTCTCGAAAGACTACACATGTAGTAAGTGTTAAGCGTCATTTAAACCCTAGTTTAAATGTAATGAGGTGTGCGTTATAGATTCAGTGATCTTAAGTTTGAATTGACGGAGTTGAGTTAACGGAGTTAACCTGAAATTGACGATTGTCACATTAATAGTGCTAGAAAAGGTTGATTCGTTGGATAATTTCGCCAATCTTTTTACTAAAGCGTTTGACCGAACTCGTTTTCAAAATCTTGTTGAGCTTAATGGGATGATCAATCCCGAGTAACCGTGTTTCTCGTCTCTATTAAAAAAAAAACCATCACTATCGCTTAGAATTATGTCGGTTGCTTCAGTTTTAAGGACACATCTTCGGATGTCCTTCAAACTGAAGCAACCGACATAATTCTAAGCGATAGTGATGGTTTTTTTTTAATAGAGACGAGAAACACGGTTACTCGGGATTGATCATCCCATTAAGCTCAACAATATTTTGAAAACGAGTTCTTTCGCTGAAAAATAGTCGTTCATACTTAGTTAGAAGGACACATACTCGTATGTGGTCGGTCCAGCTGATCCTTTGGATCTTCAGTATAGCTGTTTACCTGATGACTTTGACTTGATCGGGGCGATAGAATTTAAAATTTTTTGTTGGGAGGTGATATAATTTTTCAAGTCTATAACTTCGTAAGAAGTTTCAATACAATGTTTCTAAGAAAATTGATCCAACCTTGGAAAGTGATACACAAACTAATTCTGTGTGCTTAACTAGGGAAGTTATTAGGCCTAAAAGACTCTAGAACAGTCATTGTATGTTATGGTAGCTTTTTATGTTGCGTAAAAGTAGAAGTGATACTAACTAAATCTTCTCGATTTAAAGGGAAGACCCATTCAGAGTTGTGTATGTCTCCACATACGTCTTTCCGAATGATAGGCAGAAAAGCGATTACCCAGTCATACACGAGCCCGTGAGTGTTCTGATTTTCGAAAAGATAGTGTGTCAAGTACTTGCAGTGATCCAGATTCGGGACTTGCAGTAGTCTACTGTTTGAAGCTATGTAAATCTTTATTATTTAAAAAAAAAATGATGATGCTAAGCCTTCTGAAGCCTATTATGTTATACTTATCAATCAAGAGGCAAGAAAGAGTACGGGAAGAAGACTCTAAAGATCAAGATGTACTTACTGTTTAATCAGACACTAAGGGTCGAGGTCAACTCGGGGTGACTCGGGGAAAGTAAAAAAAAAAAGCTTTGAGAATAGATGGGAGGCATCACAATCTCTGATGTGTTGTCCGTTTAAATTTTGAGCTTAATTATACCTAATCCGTATCACAGAAGCGATGAAAACCATACTAAGTTATTTACCTGCCTACAACCTGTTTCTTTATGTTATAATACCGCTGAACATGGATCTATGTGACAGCCATCTAATTAGTATGATTCCTGTTCGGATATTTTCTAAAGCATGCTGGTCCCTGACAAGACTGAAATTTGATCCCGTGTACTTAATTACTAAAATTTTCATGTATATTTCGTTTTATGTTTCAAAGCTTGGTTACTTGGTTCTTTGATTATCAAGTTTAAATCTTTCACGGAGAATTTTAAAAGACAGTTGCATTTTGTTCAAATGTCTGAGGGATGATTTTGTAAATTTAAGGCGAAGTTGAAGGGTGAAGTTGTCACATGGGCGAAGTTATGGATAAGCGAAGTTAACCATAACTTCTCCTGAGCTTTTTCAAACATATATAAAGGACTTTTTGGTCAAACCCTTTGCACATTGTCACAAACCCGGCGAACTTATACTCTAATCACCCTCGACGAACTTATTTCCTCGAATCAAACCTTGTTATTTTTCGTTTCCAATCCGTGTTAAAGGTGTGTAGGGTCGATATTATGTATAATTCTTGTCAATCTTGTTAATTAGATGTCGTTTTGGTCCGATTTGGGATCTCGTTCATTCAAACCATTACACACCCACTTTTCAAACTCTTTTTGGCGTGTTCGTAACCAATTTGATCGTCTAGATCTCTTTTGTAACATGTTTTTATTATCCACAATCACCAAATTCACCAAACAACCTCGTATGGCCAACTGAACATTCGCCGTTTTAGTTCAGGCGAAGTTAGGTTTAGGCGAAGTTGTTCTTAACTTCGCCTTAGGCTTAACTTCGCCTGCTGCTTTAATCTTTAACTAATAAGGGGCGAAGTTTTTCAAGGGGCGAAGTTATGGTTAGGCGAAGTTATCATTAACTACCTAACTTCGCCTGGTTCTTTATATTATTTAAAAGCTTATCTGTTATCAGGCGACGTTATAGTAAAGGCGAAGTTGTTCTCAACTTCGCCCTTTCCCTAACTTCGCCTGTACACCAGAAGCTATCATAACTTCGCTCATGGTAATAGGCGAAGTTGTGATCTGCTTTGACGATTTTCTAACTTAGACCGGTTGTTATGCAGATATGGCAGCTGTAGCAGGAGCCGGTGGTGCTGGTGGTGACGAAGGTGGTGATAACAACCGTCAATTCTTTCCGGGTCACAATATGTACATCACGATGGATCCGGATGCTTGCGGTGTAGATGATTATCGCGAGATCATCTCTTTCCTTATTCGCTCGCCTATCTTCCATGCTATTACTACAACTCTGCCCATTTCTCTGCCGAACATTGAACACTTTTGGCAAACGGTAGAATATGATTGTAGAGTAGAGCCCCCATTCATGCGCGCCACAGTTAACAATCAGGAGGTGCAGTTCTCATCGGAACAGATAAGGGTAGCCTTGCAGTTTAGGAATGAAACTAGAGATGATCCTACAGACTTTACTGCTCCTTTCAGAGATGATGCATTTTTACGAATGGGCTATTCTGGTCCATTGGGTGACACTCAGAGGCGTAAGGGAGTTTTGTTGGATCAATGGCGTTTTCTCATGCATGTGATGATCGTGTGCATATCGGGTCGTAAGGCTGGTACGGACGGTATGGGTGCGACGATGCAATCGGCAATGACAGCACTGACTTACAACAAGCCTTACAGCTTCAGTCAGATGATGTTTTATGAAATAGACCGTCAGAGACGTGCGGTAGCTCGTGAAAGATTCTTGATGTATCCAAGATTCTTACAAATGATCTTGAATCATGTGGCTCCTACGCTACCTCAGCGCCGTCCCATTCGATATGTAGAAAGTGTCAGTAAGAGGATATTCGCACAATGCAGGTCATTGAGTGCTCGAAGTAAACCAGAGCTTCGTCCTCGGCATACTCCGTTATTTGGGTATTTGATAAACCCAGCGTATGTTGCTCCTCGTGGAGACGAGTTTCAGGATCCGGCACCGCAACAGGCTGTTGTTTCTCAACCACCACCTGTGGTACAGCAAGCATTGTCTGCTGCTCCTGTTGTGGCACCGGAGGAACAAGTAGACCTTGAAGCTGCTTTTGGTGGCCAAGGGTTCTTTGATATGGACCGAGTTGATCCTGAGGCTGAGACTCAGGTCTCAGTAGCAGAGGTTTCTGGTGTTGAAGTGTCGATGGTAGCTACGTCTGTAGCTGATTCTGAAAGAACCGACTCTGACTCCTCAGCTGATGATGTTACTGAAGCAAGACAGATTCTGGTTGCCCAAGAAAGAAATCATGGAAAAAGAAAGAAAGACACAGATGACAGTTAATCTGATTTTGAGGAGGAGTTAGATCGGTTGATTCGTCGATCGAAAAGGGGTAGAACAGGTGAAGGCACGGGAGCTGGTGAAAGCTCGAGGTTGGTTCGTTTCTCTCCACCCGCCTTATCTGGTATGACTATGGTCCCTGCATCGATGACTGTAACAGGACCGATCGCCTCGGGTGTGCCCGTGATAACTACATCAACTTCCTTTGGCATCCCACCCACTACTTTTCCGTTTTCGGCTCCAGAAATCGTTTCCTTGCCACCTCCTACTCTTACTCCATCGGAGGTTGTGGCAAGATTTGTTGAGTCGACTTTGGTTGCCACTGCAGGGGTATCTGTTACACTACCACCTGCGGTTACTTTTCAGCCTATTTCTGATGTTCCGACTACCTTGGGAATCCCTCCACCGTATGCTCAAGACATTTCTCATATGAGATTTGATTTTGATGCAACCTTATCTGACTCAGACAGGATAGCAGCTCTTGAAAGGGTCGTGACAGAACAATCAAGAATCAACCTGATCCAGACTCACGCTATTCAGTGCCTTGTTGCAGAAAATCAGATTCAGTCGTCCCTCCTGGTTGAGCACGGTAAACTTTTTGATGCTTTAAAACAGTTCTTAGCATCTCAGGGGGAGACGAGCTGCAAGGGCGATGAGTAGAGGACGAAGAAGAGTAATGATAGAGACGATGATCCCAATGCATCGAAAGGTGCAGGTGGTGAGTTGCCAAGAACTGAACAAACTCTTGGGACTTCCACATCTCAGGGGGAGTCAGCTGGTGCAACAGGTGGATCAGGGGGTGATGATGTGGTGGTAGTGGATGATGAGGAGATGTTGGATGATGATATTGTAAGTGACGACGATGTGTTACCGGTATAAGAGATTGAGAAGATTGGAGCCGAGATTGTGATTGACAGTGAGATTGAAGAGGGAGAGATTGTGGAGGATAATGTAGAACATGAAATTCCAGATGTTGATAAGACAAGTGTGGGTCAAGATATGGGAATTGATGAGTCTGAATGGGAAGATCAGCCTAGATGGAAAGAAGGCTACGCTCAATGGTTCGTAAAGACAAAGAAGCCAGCGGTTCCAACTATGTTTAAAAAGAGTTATAATATCAAAGGGTATGTTGAATCGAAGAAGGGGATTATATGCTGGTTGTATGATGAGCAGTTGAGGCTATTTGTGATTAAACGTTACGATGGGATTCAGTACTTCAAGAGGTTGTTGAGATCGTTGAATACCATGCCTGAGTGTGAGGTGAAGGATTTGGCCAAGTTGGGGTTGATAAACAGGAATGATGATAATATGGCTAGGATTATTGGGAAGATCGTGTGGAAAGAAAGTATAAAAGAGAAAAAGTTCGAGTTGTTAAAGCCGCAGAAAGGGAAGCTTGTTGAAGATAAAGACAGAGGAATGAGAACTGATGGCAAACCTTGGATGGTAATGAAGTATAAGCCTATCCGATGTTTAAAAGAAGTGCCGATGAAACAAATGCCCAAGGATGTCTTAAAGAATCTTAAATGGTGGTATGTCGATAGTCAAACAGCTGAAGCGGTCATGGAGGATGAAGATGAACAAGAGGTGCTGAGAGTGTATGATCCTATGCACTTGGTAAATTTTTCTCAAGCTGACTTGCAGGTGCTGGACGAGAAAAAGATATTCTATTTTCCTGCATGGAAAGATGAAGCCAAGAAATATCAGAGAGTAGTTTCCGTTTGTGTCAGAGAAGGCGTTCATGCTTGAAGACGAGCGACTCGAGATTTTTGGGATTACAAGACAAGTGATTGAAGATAGAGATATGAAGCTACTGCCAAGGGGGAGTCTGTTGGTGCATTATGTCAGTAGTTTAGTATCTAGTGTCTGTAATCGTGATAGTTTGTTTTGTTTTGGTTTGTATAGGTTGTCTCACAAGTTCGCCTAATATAAGCGAACTTGTGGACAAGCGAAGTTATTGACAACTTCGCCTAGTCTGTTAGGAGAAGTTGTCGAAGGCTTTATATGCCTTAGCTACGGCATGTTTTAGGAAGGGACTCCAGAAAGTGTAATTGTGATTGAACATCACGTGTTGAAGGGTTGCAATACAACGTGTCTTTTGAGTATTGTAACGTGTATTTGTGCTTGTTTTTAACGTATAGCGCATCTAACGCTCGTATCGTCTTACGTAGGGATTACGCACCTACGTAGTACGAGATAATTCCGTGTAGATCCGGCTGGGAACCTACAACAACAGACATAAAAAGATATAGACATATACGCCAAACCAGTTACCCATACAATATTCCCAAAATAATATTAATATAATACAGACCATGAGAATAAAAACAATATAAAGCAAAAAGGGTAACAAAAATCTACTGTGCTGGTGGAGCAGCATCCGTATCCACCTGCGGGTCCACCGGCTGCTCCAATTGAATAATCAATGCCTGCGGGAGCGATACTTGTGAGGCAACAAACAATAAACCAAAATAATCATAATGTCGGGCCAGATGGGCCCGCGTCTCCTATCGATGAGCTCGAGCCTCCTCCCTCTCGACCCGAACCTCCTCCAGTATCTGCCGTTGCTGCTAAAAAAGCATGTCAAGTGTAACAGGCGGTTGTGGCGGTGGTGGCTGTGATGATGATGCCTGTCTCAACGGATGCTGCTGCTGAGGGCGCTCAATGTGCGGGATCGAAGCATGCTGCCTATGTGTCGGAATCCCCCTCTGTAGTGAAATGGCAGTAGCTGATCCTGCAGGTGGTGGTACCTGCGGTCCCTCTCTCACTAGGACTAAAGCTACGGGATAATACATGTCAACCATCCCTGCTCGACGAGCCTCTACCAATCCAAAAACCCCTATAACTAGCCCGGTAGTAAAATAACCAACAGGATAACGGTCTAATACATCGAGTCGCTGGGCGATCCTCGTGATGTATGGACCCAAAGATAAGCGTGCCGAGGATCCCTGTAAGCTGTGACCTCGTGCGAACGATTAGAGTAGGAGCACCGCTACATTGGCCTGTCGGCGGCCAATGATGGTGAGAAGACACATCAGATAGAGATTGCTGCACTACTCGTGACCCGAATGTCGGCCCACGATAGTACAAGCAATGATCCTGTGAATATAGCGATGGACGGGATCCCTGATGGACGACTCCACAACGGTGCTAGAGTGGGCCCCGTCGGCGATCTCTGCCCAATACTGGCCGAGCTGGTCCTCCGTGAGCTAGTGCTCGCGGGGCTGCTGAGTATGTGGCGTGTAACCATAAAAACTCTACAGGAAATCAGGACTCTAAACCTGCTCGGCCGTATAAAATCTGGTGGCCACAGCGAAGTCAGGGACGGACATCTAGTACAGATGTCGCCCCAGCGAAAATGACACCGCTTGTGGCTCAAGAAAATCCATGGGCGTGAATATAAAAGTTGAATAAAACTCGCGTGTGAGATTGACATACGGAATCGAGTCACACGCGAGCACATCAGCCTACGGACCAGTCAACAACGCACGTACCTGGACGTCAACACCCAAATCTCGCAGCAACATCCAATCAAAAGAGCGGTGGTGCAAAAGATGCATCTGTCTATGTCACACCCCGACTAGGTAGTTGCGGAAGCGTAATACGGGAATGTAACAGATAACACTGGTATCAACAACATTGTTTATAAGGAAATTCATATCTAATTTACATCATAATACATGGGTTGGTACTAAGTTTACAAACTAGATGTGAAAAACACATAACCGGTTTACGAGCTTCTTATATAGTATTACATCTGCGTCTATTCACAGCTATTCAACTTTCTTCCTAACACCAAGCATGTAAGCAAATCATTCCACTTTTGCTTTACCTGAAAAGCATGTTAAAACGGGTCAACTACGTCTAGTTGGTGAGTTTCAAGTTTCACGAGTATCAATGAAATCAGTTCACGAGTTTGTAAAGTTTACAGTGTGTATGTATAAATGTTTGTGTATGATGCATTATACTAAGCCACAAGTGAAACCGAAACGAGCTATACTGCATGGCCTCTCCTGCCCATGCACTCCTGTTGGCATTTAACAGCCAATTTGCCCCATGTATGTACTATGTCTAACACCACATAGCAGTATGTAAATATATAATGACAATGTGCAACTGGTTTTTACATATGTTCCGGCTTACCCCACCGGCTCTGTCACAGTTGGGTTTGTCAAACCGATAGTACTATCCACACGCCACCGGCACGAAGTTAATCACTTGTGTTTGTGGGGACTTGTCAAGTGTTAGTACTTAGATAATCCACATCATCACACGTTTTCAAGTATAACAGTTTATGTAAACATGCTTTTCACCCCAAAAGTTCGTAACACAGTTTAGAAAGTGGGGGTCGTGAAACTCACCTTATCGTAGTTCGCACAGAAATCACGTATCAATAAGTCAGATGCCTCGTTTATAGCCTGATTCCTATAAACGGTATCGTATCGTTATTACTAGTACAGTGTTCAAGCTAAGTCGGGCTGTATAGATAATCTGGGTATAGCTGTTAGGCCCAGAACATGACCATAGTCTTAGATTGTGACGTTGTATACTATGAAATGTTTAAAACTGGATTTGGCTCAGTTTCACCGTTTTCCGAGCCTAGCTCAGTTGATCGTTTATACATTTCGGGATTAGGTAAGATCACATAAAACTTAAGTAAATATATTGATTGATAAAATAATTTGATTTATGAAAGAATTTTAAAGTTTCGGCGTCTGGTTTGATTGCAGGGCTCGTTTCCGTTTTCACACGGGTTTGAATATACAAAACACGCACAATCCACCCGAATTGTCCGGAATTCTCGTAAAAAGTTCGTTTTTATTAATATCATTCAAAAATATGATATTTGACCACTTTTGACATTTGACATACCAGTCAGTCCGTTAAACACAAAACTGCCGGTTTCGTTAAAACAATTATAATTTTAATCTTTGATTAATCATAACTAAATATGTACTTATATATAAATTATGCAAATTTTTGTAAAAATACATTAAGACATGGAGAATTTTATAAAAATATTTTCAGAAATTTTATAATTAATTATTTATTTATAAAAATTCATTTAATAGGTTATAATCGTGTAATAAATGGCCCGTTTATATCAAACGACTTCCGAAAAATCTGATAATTTTTACCAATGACCTCAATGTTATTACATAGCCCCTGCAAAATTTCTAGAACTTAACTCTTTTGACAAAATGCCTTTTTGTGCGTTTTTCGGCTGTTAAAATTCGGTTAAACCATGATCGTACAAACCATACTTAGGCATTTCCAATGATTCCCAAACTTTACCAGTGATCTTACCATCACATATTAAACTCCAAAACCAAGTTTCATAATTTTTCAATATGTTTAGTTATTTTTCCCAAATAAACGCTCATAAACGGGAATAAATTCACCAAATATTCTCCGTTTATCGAAAAATTACCAAATTTGAACAGGGACTCATTTATATGATCCCTAATGTCCCTGCAAGTTTTCACAAGCTAACAACAAGCACGTCACAACCTAATACTAAACAGCCCCTAAACGAGTATTACGGGTTTACCTTGTCGGTTATCGGTGAATTTTGCTAGCTTAAACGACTTTCCGGGTCTCGGGTTGCAAACTCAGTATATCTACATATCATATAACATCAAACCAAGCATAAATCATCCATGTAACAGCCTTGATAATTAAGGTTTCGGTTTTGGATTCAAACCGAACTATCTAACCGTAAAAACGTTGTATTCATGTTCTAATCCGCGTTTTTGACCAAAAAAGTATATGTTCCTGGTTTGTAAACATGTTTAACATCAAAAAATAATTTTACTTGATTTTTAGGGTTTTTGGATGGTTAAACATGTTTAAAACTAACTAAAACATGTTTATATGTTAATTATATGCATCAAACTTGGTTAAATCTTTATAAACTTTGATCTTACCTTAGGGTTTTTGAAAGGGAGTTGAGAGAACAGAGGCTAGAGCTGCTGGACTTCAAAATATGTTGTATGTTAAAATGAATAACAAGTCTTAGGGAGTAAGTTAAATAAAAAGGTGTGATGTTTGGTGGGAAAAGTGTTCCGATCGGAATTGTGTATAGGCCCATAATGGGCTGTTTTGGCCCATTAATCCAATCATACAAGCCCAAACATGAAAAGCCCACTTTAAATTTAATTCGGGTTCGGTTTTTCGCAAGAAAATTAATTCGGGTATGAGAAATAGCGTAAAAACGAGTGTTTTTCAGCTTATTTTTGTAAAATAAGAAAAACGTACTGACTCGTTGTAAAATTCCAAAATATTTTCACGGATTGCTTAGAACATGTCATATAAGTGTTTTATAAATCTTTTTCGGCTTAACGGATGCTACAATGCTTGTTTTGACATTAACGATTGCGTTTAAGCTTATAGCGTATCGATAAAAGAAACCTTTTTCGTTTAAAGGGTTTTAAACGTACTGGAGCCTAAATATCAATGTGTTAGCCTCTATAACATATATATAACTCGTATATGACCCCTCAGTATGTATACGGGTCATAATTAGTATCGGTCGGTTACTCGTTTAAACACTACGAATTAACCGATTTATCGTTTACTTGTTACGTAAAGAATATAGTATACCTCGTTTTATCATGAATGTCACATTCTTCCCCCGTTAAGAAATTTCGTCCTCGAAATTTAATGTGTCATCGGTTTTCTAGGGAACAGGTGTGGGTATTTCTTTCGGAATTCATCCTTTCGTTCCCAAGTATATTCGGGTCCTTGTTTTGAATTCCACCGAACTTTTACCAATGAAATTTTGTTGTGTCGTAACTGTTTGGTTTTCCCGTCTACAATTTCTACCGGTTCCTCTACGAAGTTGAGTTTTTCGTTGATTTGAACATCTTCCAGTGGTACTATTGTCGTTTCATCAGTCAAACACTTTTTCAGATTCGATACATGAAACACGTCGTGAATAGTGCTCAGTTCTAAGGGTAGTTTTAATCGGTAAGCTACGGGACCAATTTTTGCGACAATCTCAAATGGTCCGATGTATCTCGGGGCTAGTTTACCAGTCTTTCCAAACCTTATAACACCCTTCCATGGAGATACTTTTAAATATACCTTATCACCTATTTCAAAAGATAACGGTTTTCTGCGAACATCGGCATAACTCTTTTGTCGGTCACGGGCTGCTTTCAATTTTTGTTTAACTTGGTGAATCTTATCGGTGGTTTCCTGAATTAAATCGGATCTTGAAATTTGAGTATCACCCACTTCTGTCCAACATAGTGGTGATCTACATTTTCGCCCGTATAGAGCTTCATAAGGTGCTGCTTGTATACTACTGTGATAACTGTTATTGTAAGAGAATTCAATGAGTGGGAGGTGTTGATCCCAATTCCCTTTGAAGTCCAGTACACAAGCACGAAGTAAATCTTCTAAGGTTTGGATGGTTCGTTCAGATTGACCATCAGTTTGGGGATGGTAAGCCGTACTTAGGTCGATTCGGGTTCCCAAAGCTTCTTGTACTGCTTGCCAGAAATGTGAAGTAAAGTGACTGTCTCGATCGGAAATAATCGAAAGAGGTACTCCGTGTCGAGATACTATTTCATCGATGTAAATTTGAGCGAGTTTTTCGGTGGTGTAGTTGTTACGGATGGGAATAAAGTGTGCGGATTTGGTTAATCGGTCTACAATTACCCAAATTGCGTTGTGTCATCGAGAGGTTTTAGGAAGGTGTGTCACAAAGTCCATGGTAATTTGTTCCCATTTCCATTGTGGGATTTCGGGTTGTTGTAACATTCCCGAAGGTTTTTGATATTCCGCCTTTACCCTTGCACATGTTGCACATTTACTTACATACACGGCTATATCCTTTTTCATACCAGGCCACCAGTAAAATTCTTTGACATCCTTATACATCTTATCAGTACCTGGATGAATAGAATATTTGGATTTGTGTGCTTCATCAAGTATCAGCTTTCGGAGCTTATGAAGTGTTGGAATCCAGACCCGGTTTTTATAATAATATACTTCATCAATTTTCTTCTCAAAATTCCTTTCATTTCCATGTAGTTCTTCTTTTTCTAGCTGATCTGCCTTCAAGGCCTCATCTTGTGCAACGCGAACTTGTTCGGTTAGGCTACTTTGAACAATCATTCCGAGTGCTCGTACCCTTAATGGTTTGATTCTGTCTTTTCGGCTTAAAGCATCAGCTACTACGTTGGCTTTACCCGGATGGTATTTAATCTCACAATCATAATCATTTAACAGTTCTACCCATCTCCTTTGTCTCATGTTTAGCTCTTTCTGATCGAATATGTGTTGTAGGCTTTTGTGATCAGTATAGATGGTACATTTAGTTGTAACATCCTAAAATTTTTATATTGATAAATAAAAGAAAGTTATGTTTAGTAATTTCACGTTTTAGTTATTTAATGTCGAGTAAGGAACGGGTCTTGGGCTTAGTTATTTTATGAACTCGGCCTGTCTCGACCCGTAGGAAGCCAACCCGAGCCTAACCAAACCCGTAGTATATAAACGAAAGTTCTTGACACTTCCACCATTTTTCACCATCTTCCTTCACTTACACCCACCCAAACACTCTCATTTCTAGAGAGAGAAGCTAGAGAGAGAAAGTTCTCAAATCACAAATCCGAGTCCACAATCTTGTTCCTAATCGTTTTTGGTAAGTCCCTCTCGAAAATCATCCGTTTTCATAACCATTTCGGCCTCAAATCGAGCAAAAACGTAACTTGAGTTTTCGGGTCAAAAACCGCCTTGTTTTGGTGTCAAAATGCAAGCTTTTGTGTTTAAAAGTACTAGGAATCGATAGCCCTTTCAATCCCGAGCATTTCCATGTCAAAAACTTCGATTTTGGGTCAAAAATCTGGAAAATCTGGAAAACCCGTGGGTTTCTCCGTCGCCCAGCTTGAAGGAGTCGAATCAGACTCATTCGATCGAACCAGTCGATCGAATCAGTCCATTCGATCGAATGCGTAGATCGAACAAGTCCAGTCGACCGAATAGGGAAGCAACCGAATGGTCTCCAACTCATTCGATCGAATGAGTTTTGTATTCGATCGAATGAGTGTTGTATTCGATCGAACGTGTTCCTATTCGATCGAACGTGTTCCTGTTTGATCGAACGTGTTCCTATTCGATCGAACGTGTTGTATTCGATCGAACGTGTTCCTATTCGATCGAACGTGTTCCTATTCGATCGAATCAAGCCAGAACCAAGCTGTTTCCAAGTTCGCCTAAGGTTTAACTTCGCCTGAAGCGAAGTTCGTCTATAAAATAAATTAAAAACCTAATGGAAAATGTGTTAAGGCAGTTATCGAAAATAAAATTTTTCCAAGCTGACCTGGCAGCTTAACCCCAGCCAGGGGCTCTGCCCCTTGGACCCCGCTAGGGGCTGCCGCTCCTAGAACCCCGCTGCCAGGGGCGCTGCCCCCGGACCCCCGTTCGTTGTGGGTCATATATAGATAGAAATACAAACGAGTAGCAGTAGTTAATTGATATGTGTAAATATTATACAGTTAGCCGAGCCCAGTTAAAGAAAGGAATTACGATCAACGGCGAGCGTAACAGGATCCAGGTGAGTTTCTAGCCCCATTCCTTGTTATGTTTTCGGGGCTGTGTGCATACTTGATGTGTTGTTAATACATTTATCCAAAGTGATAAGTGTATGCCATAGGTGATATATGTGATATGTATGAATGATTGCTTGATGGTTCGTGAACGATCTTCGGATATTGCACGTACTGTCAGGTTGTAACGTTATAAATATGGCAAGTATGATATGTATGTTTAGGTGTATGAACGTAAGAAAGTTAATAAAAGAAGGAAATGACGGTTGTATGGTTATATGGTTACAAAAGGGGTACCGAGCCCTAATAATACTCGAGGTATGATGTATGGTTGTATGGTAACGAAGAGGGAATCGAACCCTACTAATATTCGAAAACATGGGACCAGACCCTAATAATATCTGTGATGTTAGGGACCAGACCCTAATAATATCTGTGATGTTAGGGACCAGACCCTCATAATATCTGTGATGATAGGGACCAGACCCTTATAATATCTGTGATGTTAGGGACCAGACCCTTATAATATCTGTGATGTTAGGGACCAGACCCTTATAATATCTGTGAGGTTATAGGGCGAAAGGCTCTTTAAAACGTATGATTATGAATGTAAAGAAAGTATGTAAGTAAGAAAGAAAGTATGTAAGTAAGAATGAAGGTATGAGTACTTATGTGTGTATGAAAGAAAGTTATGAGGTTAAGTACGTATGTATGTAACAAGGTATTGCATGGTAGTGTATGATTAACTAGAACTCACTCAGCGTAGCTGACTTTTAGTATGCACGCAGGTGAGTAGGTTGAGACAGCTGGCTTGAGTGGAGGACACATGGCAGAAGACTAAAGCCTGGCATCTGAAGATCCGATATGTTTTATAAGTTACGTTTTGATTTTGAAAGACATGAGGAATGTTTAAAGACATGATTATGAATTGATATGTAATGTTTTATGAAAGTTTTATATTCCGCGTAAAGTTTTTAATTAACTCTGATATTTAGAACTGTGTTTATGAGTAAATCCAACACGAAAGTAGGGTTACCGGTAACGGGGCCTTACATTAGTGCCATACAAGTAATGTCTGCAAATCTTCAATGCAAAGATAACTGCTCCCAATTCCAAATCATGGGTCGTATAATTGTATAATTCTTTTCATGTATTTTTAATTGTCGGGAAGCATATGCTATTACTTTCTTTCTTTGCATCAGTACGCATCCTAAACCTTTACGAGATGCGTCACAATATACCACCAATTCATCAGTTCCATCTGGAAGGCTTAATATTGGAGCCTCACATAACTTCTGTTTTAACGTTTGGAAGGCCATTTCTTGTTCTTCTCCCCATTCATATGCTCGGTCTTTTTGAGTTAGGAGGGTTAGAGGTTGTGCAATACTTGAAAAGTTTTCAATGAATCTTCTATAATACCCGGCTAGCCCTAAGAATTGACGAATTTCTCTTGGTGACTTAGGCACTTGCCAATTCTTAATAGCCTCAATTTTACTTGGGTCTACTTGGATTCCTTGATGGTTCACAATGTGTCCCAAAAACTGTACTTCTTGTAGCCAAAACTCACATTTGGACAACTTTGCGTATAACTTCTCTTGCCTCAATAATTTTAAGATTTCCCGCAAATGTTGTTCGTGTTCCTCCTTACTTCTTGAATATATCAAAATGTCATCGATAAACACTATCACAAACTTGTCAAGGTAAGGTTTGCAAATTCGGTTCATGAGGTCCATAAACACTGCGGGTGCATTTGTCAACCCAAACGGCATAACCAAAAGTTCATAGTGACCATACCGAGTTCGGAAGGCTGTTTTTGGTACGTCTTCTTCCTGAATTCTTACTTGATGATAACCAGATCAAAGATCAATTTTTGAAAAATACTTCGCACCTTGAAGCTGATCGAACAAGTCATCAATTCGAGGTAAGGGGTATCTATTCTTTATAGTCACTTTATTCAATTCCCGATAATCAATACACATTCGAAAACTCCCATCTTTCTTCTTTACAAACAACACTGGTGCTCCCCACGGTGAGTAACTAGGGCGAATAAAACCCCTGTCCAGTAATTCTTGTAACTGGTTGGACAGTTCTTGCATTTCAGAAGGTGCAAGTCGATAAGGTGCCTTAGCAATGGGTGCTGCTCCCGGTATCAAGTCAATACGGAATTCAACTTGTCGGGTCGGTGGTAAACCAGGCAACTCATCGGGGAATACATCTGAATACTCGTGTACCACTGGGATGTCTTCCATTCGTTTTTCCTCGGGTTCCTTAACCGTTACGCTCGCCAAGTATAATGTACAACCTTGGCGTAAATATCTCAATGCCTTAAGTTGAGATATGAGAGGCAGTACCGTACCAGATTTCTTACCTTGAACAATCATAGCCTCATCATTCGAAAGAGGTATTCTAGCAGTCTTATCCTTACAGACAATTTCAGCTTTATACTTAGATAGCCAGTCCATACCGACTATAACATCGAAACTTCCCAATTCTACTGGAAGTAAATCAATAAAGAATGGGTGGTCGTTTAAGATAAGGGAACAGTCTCGGACTATTCGGTTAACAAGTATAGACTTACCATTAGCGAGTTCTATAGTATATGGTTTTGTTAGTTCACTAACCGGCATATTTTCTAAAGGTAAGAAATTAACAGATACGAAACTTCTATCGGCGCCCGTATCAAACAAAACTGAAGCATACTGACCCGAAACTAAGAATGTACCTGTCACCACATTCGGATCTTGACGCGCTTCACCCGGTCCTAATACAAACGCGCGTCCCTTATCTGCATTGGAGGTTGATGCTTGTGCTTGGTTCTGCCTTCTCACTGTACCAGGGTTCAAATTGGGGCAGTATCTCCGAAAATGTTCCGTACTGCCACATTTATAACATGTATGAGGGTTCATTGTAGATGGAGTTTGCTGATTAGATTGTTGTCGGATTGGTTGGTGACTAGGTGTTTGTGAACGACGAGGTTGGGTTGTTTGAAACTGTCGGTTTGAAGTATTCATTATTGTTCTACCACTTGGGGCATTATGCCCAATATTTCCGCTTCTCTGACATATGATCGTTCGACAATTTCCAGTATGATGAAAATTACACTTTCCACACTTCGGAAATGACCCCTTGTATGTATCATGTTTCATGTCGAAACTGGTCATAGCATAGTCCTGAGTTGTAGGGCATATTCGTTTATTTTGAGATTTCACTTGTGTTCTAGGGGTATAACTAGTTCGTTTCAAACTGGATGATTCTCCTGGAACTCTTAATACGCCATTTCTTGTAAGGTCAAAAGTAACGACGCTGGCTTGTAACACGGCACTCTCTAAAGTTGGGTGGGCTGCGGAATAGACTATACTTCTCACAGCTGGGGTCAGTCCCCAAATATAACGCTCAATGCGCTTGAATTCCGGAATAATTGACCATGGTACCAAACGAGTCAATTCAATGAAACGATTTGTGTAACTTCGATGATCAGTGCCTCTCATTTCCAAATTCCAAAGTTCGTGTTCTAATTTCAGGATCTCATCTCTTGGGCTAAATTGTTCTAACATGAGGGTTTTTAATTCAGTCCATGACATACGATTAATGGCATCTTGTCCCCTTATTTGGACTACCGTGTTCCACCACATCAGCGCTTGGTCTAGAAACATACTGGTAACAAATTTGACCACGCGGTTCGGTGGACACTTACTGATATTAATTACTAATTCGGTCTTTTCTATCCATTTGACCAGTCCGCCAGGTCCTTCAATACCCTTAAACTCAATCGATTTACATGATGTAAATTGTTTGTACGAGTACTCCTGACACGGGGGTTCTCGGTTATTATTATTGTTATTATCGGTATTGGTCCGAGTATTATCATTATTAGTTGTGTTAACAACCGGTACAGGGTTTGGGTTCGGGATATTATCAGGGTGCACAACAGGTTCTGGGTTCCCAGTGACATTCATAGTTGGGAGAGTGTTATTATTATTTATGACATTATCAGTATTCACCGGGGTAGTAACACCCGGGGCTACGTTAGTGTCCGGCGGAGGTGTATTAACAGTGGCCGTGGTGGTGCTCGTAGGTTGATTAACAGTATTGTTAGCACGTATGCTTGCAGTGACTTGTGTTACAATTGTTGGTATCACTGCTTGTAGTTGACGAGCAATCATTGCGGCCACTTCCGCCTCAGACAAAGGGTTTGTTTTCCTCGGGGCCATTCTATAGAATAATCAATTATATAATAATCAATATCGTTTCACTATGATCAACACAACTTTACGATATTACACTTTCACAACACATAACTATGCCAAAGAAAACACGTTTGTATTAATTATAATCATTACTGTACATATGCATCCAAAATCAGCGCATTGGCTTAACCTGGTATAGGCCAGCGCTTGTATATGCGTATCAAAATTTGTCACTAAGTGACATGTAGACTTAACCCGGTAAGGGCCAGTGCTTGAAATAGTACTAAACCACAAACAACTCCCAAGTCAGCCCAACATGCTGTAACAAAATGCTGCTTAGGATATCAAAAGACTATATACATAAGACCAGACTACTAGGTCCTATCCATTCTTTGCAACATGAAACCACAACCAAACAACAGCAACCACTAGGGCCGCATTAACCGCTAAACACGCTCCCAGTAGTATCATCGCTCGATCCTGACGCCCATGGCTGTGAGCACTGGATCTTTGCACAATTCTGATTTCCTGTTGCATATACCTCATGTGATCATACATATCATGTCTATGCTGGTTTAGGCTATTTATCGAATGTGAGTGTTCTAAGAGCTGATCAGTTGCTAAACCAAACCATGCTGAATCAGAATGACGAGGTGGCTCGGGTACCGGGGCAGGTAAACCCCAAGTAGGAATAGGTATCTCGGTTACCTGGACACGCGATGTTTCTCCCCTATGGTACGTAGATCGAGGTGGGAGAGAAGTGTGCTCAGGTGGACGCACTGAAATGCGAGCGGTCTGACGGTTTCTAATAGTGGGTGGGGGTACTGGTGTATGCTGTACAGGTGGAGTAGGGGATCAGGGTGCTCTAACAGGTGAACGATAAGCACTAGTAGC